>NW_024466599.1:58357500-58857500 GCF_017591425.1 Ochotona curzoniae | reverse complement strand
ATAGCTGAACTTCACCTGTGAATTCTGTTTTATCTGCTCCTAGTTTTGTCCCTTCCAGTGTATTCCTTGTAATGTGCCTAAAATAATCTCCAAACAAGAATCTGCTATTAGCTCACTAACCCTGAGGGTACAAAGTGCCTTTTATGTGTTCTAGATATTGTTGTCTCACTTCCTGGCCACCCTTCCCACTGTCCTTGTCTAGGCTGCAGGCGTCTCTCCTGTGTCAGGCTCAAGGTTTCGAGTCTTATGCCTGTGCTGTACACCGTGCCTCCCAGCCTCTGTTTTCTTGTGAAGACAGGTCCATCAAAGCCCACAGCTCCCCATCTCCCACTGATCTCACACACACATACTAAGAGGAAATTACTTCCTTCTCCCCATTTCCTTCACCCTTAATTGTGCTTCTACCATAGCACTAAATAATTGCATTCTGATTTCATTTATACACCTGTTTTCTCATGAGCCCTGAGACATTGTTCTTAGCTTGGTAGTTCTGGAGCCTGGTACAGAGTCTGATGCATCTTCCTAGCCTAATGCCCATGGGATAAATTGGATCAATGGTCCCTTAATATGTGCTGTATTTAAGAATAGTTCCCAGCAGAGTTAGAAGATTGTGTTTTGAGTTTGTCTGTTGCTGTCATGTTAGCTAAGGAGTGCAGTGTTAAGTAGGCCAAGGGCTTGGATTTCATTTCTCTGTGGCTCAGTTCTCTTGGAGGTCAGCATCTTCAGTAAGTAAACACCATGAGAACGAAGAGAGAGAATGATGAAGTTCAGGGCAAGTTCATCTCAACTTTCAGACAGATTGACTACAGAGTGTTCTTTATTGTATCCATGCTTTAGTCTGAAAAGCAGCACTGTGTGTTGTCCCCAGCACCCGTCCTGTGCACTGATGCTCCGCCCTTGCTGCATGGCAGGTTTGTGGTGTCAGCCAGAACCGTCCATCTCCCAACTGTTAGGGTTGCCAGCCCAGCCTCACGTCTCCCTCTCCGTGTTTGTCTTGCAGGTGAGACGATGCGCATCGCCTCCTCTGAGTTTGCAGATGACCCGTGCTCATCAGTGAAGCGTGGCACCATGGTGCGGGCGGCACGGGCCTTGCTCTCAGCTGTTACGCGCTTACTCATCCTGGCAGACATGGCAGATGTCATGAGACTCTTATCTCATCTGAAAATTGTACGTATGGAGAAGGTCAACACTGGCCTGATGCGGGTGGTGCTTTTGTCCTTGTGTATTGCAGTTCTGTATTCCACCAGGGCTGTTTCCATGCTTGTCACCTCACTAGTTTATCCACTTAAATGGAAGGGTTCAGATTTCCCCTTATTTTGTGGAGCATGAGACAGTGCATTCTTTTTGGCCATGCAGGCTGGAATCAGTGCTCCTGAGTCAAGATTCAGAGCAGTTTGGGCCATGCAGTACTTCTGACCAGAGCCAACTTTGATCCGATGACCACTTACTCCTGTTGTGTTACTTGTTCCAAAGTTGCTTTTCTATAGATACCTAGAGTTTAAGTCTGTCTTACTCTGGCAATAGAAAGGCACGCGTCTGTCTCTCTCATGGTGAGTCAATCTTGTGCAAAGCCAGGCATCCCAGCTTAAGTCCCCAAACCATATGGCTTGCTTGTCCTGAATCCTGTTAATTCCATTATTTCCTAATAGAAATTGGGCCTTGTTCTGTTTTCTTTATTTCTGAATGATAGTTGCAAACATGAGGTTATACAAGTGCTCTGGGTAGAGAAGGTCCTTATTCCCATATTCTATAGGCTTAATTCCCGGGAAATTGCCAGAAACTTTGGAGTAATCTCAGGGTTCTTGAATGATAGGATAGGAACCACAGACTTTACTTCTGGGGGAACAACCAATTTCTGGCTTATCTGGGGGTTCTTGGGTTCTCATTTCTTAGTCAACCCACACACATTTATTCTCTTTGTCGGTGAAATGAAGCAGGTTATGGTCAGGGGAAAGATGAGAAAGGATATGAATTATACCCCCACTTAACCTTACTCTCAGATCTGCTTAATAGAAGGGATTGTCAAGAAATTTCCCAGAACTGAGTGTTACAGAGCAACAGGCTAAGCCATGGCTTGCAACATTGCTATTCAGAGGGTTGATTTAAGTCCCTACAGCCCCATTTTTGATCCAGCTGCCTGATAAGCCATCTGGAAAAGCAGCAGTTGATAATCTAAGTGCATGGGATCTGGTGGAAAGAAAGTTAGACAGAGAGAAAGATCTTTCATCCACTGGTTATTCCCCAAGAGGCCACAGTGGCCGAAGATAAGCAGATCTGAAGTCAGGAGCAAGAAGCTTCTTCTGGGTCTCCCATGCAGGTGCAGGGTCCCAAGGCTTTGGGACATCCTCTACTGCTTTCCCAGGCCACAAACGGGGCTGGAAGGGAAGTGGAAAAGCCAGGACATGAACCTGCTCCCATATGGGATCCCGACATATGCAAGGCAAGCATTTAGCTACTAGGTTATCACGCCAGGCTCAGGGAAGTTTCTTGAAACCTTGATGAGGTGAGAAACTGAGAAGAGACCGCATGTCTCAGCAACTCTGGTAACTGAAGTCCAACTTGCTGGGTTTAATCTTGATTTGCTGTGCACTCGCCCACTGTGCTGTAATCTACCTCACCACCTCCTGCAGTTGCAGACACCTCCTCTTTTATGCTGGAGTCAGGGGAGGTGAGCAGGTCCTGTGGAGCACTGAGCACAGGCCTGGCCAGAGGTGAGTGTGGGCTGGGCGGCAGCTCTGTAGCCCTTTGTGTCATTGCTGGCATTATATCCTCGCTGCTGGCTGGCTGGGGTGTGTTACTCCACTGCCTTCCTGCTGTATGTGTTCGCTTTGGCTTTAAATAACTTAACTCTCAAGTGCATTGAAGACAAGTTGGTTTTTTTTTTTTTTCCTCCTACAACCTCATTTAACCCTCAGTGGCAACCTATGAAGAAAGTTTTCCCCGGGAAAGCAGACTGCCTTCATTCCAGTGGGAGGGAGACAGGATTGTACCTGGTGATCTTAGTTTTCTGTGCCCGATGTCTGTGTTCAGGGTGCTGTTGAAAGCTCTGTGGCAGCAGCTTTGAGGGGGGAGACACTGTAAACACGCCCCTGGGATGGCTGCAGGAGTGCAGGGCTTATTAAATCCCTCCTTTGATGTGCCAACAGCACACAGGCTGCTGCCTGCAAGCCCACCTCTTCACCCACCTGTGTGCACCAGGGCTGGCGGCTGTTAAGATCACACGGTAGCCAGTAATTTGGAGTCAATTGCTTTCTCCTCCACACAGCAGTTTAGGGGAAGTTAAAAAAAAAGATTTAGCGCAAAATCATGGAAAGGTCAACCTGACAATATTAAGTAGTCCTGCCAGACTGTCAGTAGTAAAATTAAAAATGATTGTAGGCTAAATAGCACATTTGTTCTACTCAGTAGTGCCTTTATCACACAGTGGTGGCGGAATGTCGCCACCCTGTGCACAGTCTCAGGAACTACACTCTGTTGCCACCATTGGATGTCAAGCTGTGGGCAGTTTGATTCTTGCATTTGCATCAGTCAGGCATCCTGAGCAGTTTTGTCTGTTCGTGGTAAAAGATCTGGACACACCTCATATCAAACATCTTCACAGATCTTTCCAGAGCAGGTTAGAAAATATAATCTTACCCTTATGAATTTTTCAAAATTAACAGTTTCCTTGCCGTGCAGATGATGATCGTGGAGAAGGAAAAGGAACGACAGATGCTTCCTAGCAAGAATAAGTGGGGATTGGAGTTTTCTCTGGGTTCAGACTGGGTAGTACCCTGTGGAGAGTCACGCACCTTCCTGGCGGGTTTTCTGCTTTGCAGACATTACGCCTTGAAGCATCATGCGTGGTGCTTTTGCTTTTAGGCCTCATGCTAACTTTCATTAGTGTTCTTTCCAGATACTGATTTTTTTCATTAAGAAGTTATAAGAATATAGAACAAGTGGCTTTCTTACCAGAAACTTGTATTTGTAAGTTGTAAATTATGTATTTATTTGCAATTATTTGTATTTATTTGTAATTTTTAAATTATGTATTTATTTGCAAAGTAGAGAGGGAGAGATGCAGATGGTTTTCCCATCTACTGGGTACTTTCCCCAAATGATGTAAGTGTCCAGGGAGGAGTCCGAGCAAGGCCAAGAGCTGGGAATTTCTCCTGGGCCTCCCAGGTGGGTGCAGGGGCTGAAGCACTTGAGCCATTGTCTGCTGCTCTCCCAGATGTATTAGCAGGGAGATGGATCAAAAGTATAGCAGCCAGTACTTAACCTGGCCACCCATCTGGGATGCCTACATTGCAGGCAGCAGCTTAACCTGATCTGACACAACGCTACCTTGAATTCATGCCTTTCAATCAAATACCAAGTGGATGAAGCATAGTCAATTTACTTCCCTAAAACACACATTAACTTTCTGTCCCTCACCATATTATGTGATTCTTGGCAAATTGGTAAATTGAGGAAATGTCATTTCACTTCTAAATCCAAATGAAGAATTAGCCCTGAGTAGCTCCTGTCAGTTCGTAGTACAGAGATCTTTGCATTCTTCTCCCTTCCAATTACATTTTGAGACTTAAACTTAATTTGCTATGAGAAATATGTCTCATAATACGTATAATTATTTTAATTGTCTATATGATGCTACTTCCAGTGTCATGCAAGTGTTAGCACTTTAACACCGAGTTCTTTTTGCAAACATTGTACGTAAGTTCACACAGCAGTGAAGGTTTTCTTCTGCTGTTTTAAATGCAGAAAGACAGTGGTGGAGCAGTGAGTGAACTCAAGCTCCAGTGCCAAGTTAGCACCCCTGTGCTCTTTTGAGGTCCTTGAGCAAAGCTAACGATTTTTACATTAAACACCATCAGCAGTGCTGAGTTATAATCAAGTTGCCAGTGAGTCATTCCCTAACAAAACACACGGCACATCCCTCCACCTGCTGACGCTGTCAGTGTGTTAGGTTTGTATGTGGCCCTTCAGGATTTTAAATGAATTGTGCATTTCAATCAGTCATCATGAGGAGAGATACTTATTTTTTTCCTAAGTTCTGTATTAATGTAATCAGATGATATTGTCAGTTATCAGCACGAGTGACAGCCTTACAAGTAAACTCATCTGGGAGATATATATACATACATAAATGTCAAACAGAACAGACACATCTCTTCTACCCACAGGCTAAGTCCTAAAATAATGATGTTTCTGGCTTTCAGAGAATTTCTCTCTAGAAAATAGAATAGAGCACAATAGAAAATAGCAACACCTCAGACAACTTCTCCAGAAAGTGAGATTGTCCTAGTGGCTACCAGCATTCAAATCTAATGTCTGTTGTCCCATTATTAGGGGCTGTTGGTAAGCAGGGCAGCTTTGACAGGGGCTGTGCTTTTTTCTAACTTCAGCACCACATTTGGCTTGTTTCTCTGCCCTCTGTGTGATCCTGCAGCTCTGCCATGGTTCTTGTGTTGGAGAAACAACAATCAAATGGCCTCAACTCACTTTGTGCTTGATTATAAAGGCAGAGGATTCTGCCCAGGTTCTTAGCATATCTTTTCTACTAGAGCTGTTATAGTCTTAACTTCATGAAGCTAAGTTGCTTATAATTTATTTGTTTATTCAGAAATACTTTGGTTAGGTTAGCTGCTGAATGCAAAACACTGTGCAAAGTTATGCAACATCAGAAGTGAGTAAGATTTGACTCCTGGCTTCAAAACCTTATAGGCTAGTTAAGGAGACATTTTTAAAAAAATGTTTTTGGGTCCGGCGCGGTGGCGCAGTGGTTAAAGTCCTCACCTTGCATGCCCAGGATCCTATATGGGCGCCGATTCTAATCCCAGCAGCCCCGCTTCCCATCCAGCTCCCTGCTTGTGGCCTGGGAAAGCAGTTGAGGACAGCCCAAAGTTTTGGGACCCTGCACCCGCGTGGGAGACCTGGAAGAGGCTCCTGGCTTCGGATCGGCATAGCTCCGGCCGTTGCGCTCACTTGGGGAGTGAATCATCAGACGGAAGATCTTCCTCTCTGTCTCTCCTCTCTGTATATCCGCCTTTCCAATAAAAATAAAATAAATCTTTAAAAAAAGTTTTTGTATTGGGAAAATCTGTATATTGCTACAGTCACACCTGGAAGTGAAATATAATTAGGTGTTTTGTTTTGTTTTGTTTTTTGCAAATAACACAAAACTTAAGTCAGTGTGTTTTTGTAAAAAGAGATTTTGTTGGCTCACCCAGCTAGAAGTTCAGTGACAATAGCTTCAGGTAAGGCTTTTATCAAAAATGTGACAAGGACCAGGTTTCTGTCAGTTTTTCCTCAATGAGAGTTCTCTCTAGTCCTTTTCTCATGGTCTCAAAATGGCTGCCAATCATTCTCAAGGTTACTTGCACATATACTGAAAATAGCATGAAAACCCAACTATCTCCTCCCTGATAGTTCTGTCAAAAGTTCCACACTCTTACTAGTGCTGATCAGCTTCTGAATCATGTGCCTTTCTCTTAAATGATAGGGATTATTAAACATCTGATTTCTGACTTAACATGGTCAGATGGCTTCCCCTTCAAATCCAAGTGATGAATTCTTGGATAATTCAGGGTAATATATGGAAGGGTAGGAAGGATCTTGTTGATCTAATTGGGACATACTTGATCCTGAACCTGTCACGGGACTCGGGTTGAACAGGCCAGAGTCAACCAAAATCAGGAAGCTAACAGTCCAGAATAATGGCCGAACGGGTCCATCAGAAGAGCTGGGAGGGAGATGTGTCATGCTGTCCGGTAATGAGTGAAACTATACAATGGTTTGAACAGTGAATATTTAATACAAATAAGTCTTTTTTTAAGAAAAGAAAGGATTTATTTTTTAATTTATTTAAGATAGCGTTACTGAAAAAGAAAAACAGTGAGGAACTTCTGTCTCCTGGTTCACTCCCTAAGGAGCTACAATAACCAGGGTTGGACCAAGTGAAAGCCAGGAACCCAGAGTTTATTCTTGGTCTCCCAAGTGGGTATAGGAGCCATAGTACTTGGGCTATCGTCCATTGCTTTCCTTGGCATATTTGCAGGGAGCTGGATTGGAAGTGGAACAGTAAGGTCTTGAGCCAGCCTCCATATGGGATGCTCATGTCACAGGCAGATGTTTAATTTGCTGTTCCATAAGGCTTTCTTCGATGCAAGTATTTCTAAATCTCAGGGTAGTTGGGAGTACTGAGAGATCGGTTGTGAGGATGTGAATATTCTTCAAATTAATTGGTCAGAACAGAGCCACATTACTGCAGTTTTCTTTCCAGGAAGTTAGTGTGTCTTTACCCAAGAGCCAAATGATTGAGCTCTAGAGCAAATGAACTTGGTTTACTTCCAAGCTCCTGTACCCACTGCTTGTGAGACCTCAGGCAGGAGCCTGGTGTTGTGCTCTGTAACATGACAATAAAGCATCACGTTCGAAGAACTGCTTTGGTGAACTAAGTTGGACACAAGTAAACCATCTTATTATTTTTTTAATGGTCACAATGGCCAGGCCAAAGCTAGGAGCCTGGAACTCCAAGAAGGTCTTACGCATGGATGATAGGGGCCCAAATGCTTTGGCCATCCTCCAGTGCTTTCCCAGGCACATTTACAGGGAGCCGCTTCTGAAGCAAAGCAGCTGAAGCTTGAACCATTGCCATGATTGAGATGCAAATATTGGAGACAGCAACTTAATCCATGGTGCTACAGTGCCAGCTCCTGGTTGCGGTGAAACCCACGCAGGTAGATTTTGGGCAAAATCTTAGGCTTTCCTTCTTTTTAAGAACCTCTCTTTACTCAGTGGACAACCTTAAACTGCCGAATGTGTCTTAAAGGATGAAGAGCAAGGCACTTGTTTGGCTCTTAGTAGTCACTTTCCTTTCGCTAGCCACATAAAAACACTAAAAGATGTGTGACTGTTAAAAACAAACAAATTTTTATTTCTGTATTGTTGTCATGAGTGGTTTTTCACCATCCTTGTTTCTTCCTTTTCCAGGTCCTTTCAACATTGTGTCTACCTACCTGATTTTCGCTCATCTGTTAGTCCATCCATCCAATGTATCCATCCATCCACCCATCCATCTCATCTATTAGTAGATTGTGTGTCTAGAACCCACTTTGGTTCCATTTCCTGAATTTCTACGGGATCTTGGACAGATTCTGCATCTTGATTCTATGTGATAAGTTCTGAGTAGGTGACCTCTCAGATTTTGAGTAGGTGGTCTCTCAGATCTTTCCTGAGTCAAATTCTCAGTCTACCTTTATGGAGACAGTCCTCTTCATTGGTGTTGCTATTTGAAGCACTTCTTTGGGAGAAGGTGCTTGGTGAAGAGTACAAATACTGCTTGGGTCACCTGCATCTCATACCAGGGTTCAAGTCCAGGTTCTGCTACTGATTCCACCATCATGCTAATTCTTAACCTGTAAGGTAGCAGGTGGCACCTCAGAGCTTCTTCATGTATGGAGTTCTGTGTTTTGGTCTGGTCAGTCATGCCTGTTGCAGTCATTTGACCCAGGGGTTGGGAGGTCTTGGTCTCTTGGTCTCTATTTTATTGCCTTTCATACAAAAGGAAAAGTAAAGGATAAATTTAAAAGAAAAAAGTATGTAGTCAATTATAAATTTTATACTATTTACATATTCAGAGTGGCATCTGCAGTATTCTAAGAAAACCGATGAGGGAAGTTATGTGTAACAACAAAATAAATAGCACAAATTAGTCTGATTAACAGTCACCAAGAAACCTGTTTTATAGATATTAGAAAACAAATCCAAGATTGAACTTCTTCTGAGATAATTATTTTGCTCTTCCCTGACACAGTTTTTTATGTCCCTTAAAGATTTACATCTCAGATAAGCAGCAGGAACAAATTAACTGCATAGAGCTGTCCACTGTTGATAGGCAAGTTAAGATGATTATAAATCCATCAGGAAGTGAGACATCACCAGTTTGTTGCTTTAAATATTTGAAATAGAATGTGCTTATTAGACTATGAAAAGGTTTCAGATGGGCCATTCCATACCTTAGCATGTGATTTGCTTGGATATCTTAAAACCTTGTTAACACAAAGCTTTCCCCTTTGCCAAGGTGCTTCTGTTTCTGCCTTGGGCACTGTTACAGCCTGAATAGGAACAGGAAGTGACTAATGCTGCAGAGTTGCATCATCATTTGATCTTTTCATAAAGAAAAATGTGGGAAGGAAAAACAAGATGCAGAATTTTTATGGAAGATGAGAATAGGAATTTAATTTGTAGCCTATTCCCCATCTCCACCCCACACTGCCATCCTTCTAAATAATTTCCTTTGCTTCCTCCAACTTTTTTTTAAAGGTGTGTCTGTTTATTTGAAAGGCAGAATTACAGAGGGAAGGAGAGATTAAAGATGGAGAGGGAGAAGAAGTGAGAAAGGGAATGAGTGAGGGAGAGACAGAGAAGGAGGAAGAGAGGTGAGAAAGAG
Source organism: Ochotona curzoniae (assembly GCF_017591425.1). Lineage (NCBI taxonomy): Eukaryota > Metazoa > Chordata > Mammalia > Lagomorpha > Ochotonidae > Ochotona > Ochotona curzoniae. Next base: position 58,848,067 of record NW_024466599.1, on the reverse strand, counting down.
AATCTTCCAGCTGCTGATTAATTGCCCAAATGGTTGCAACAGCTGGAGCTGGACAGGGCTGAAGCCAGGAGCCAGAAGCTTCTTCTAGGTTTCTAGCATGAGTACAAGAGCCCAGGGAATTAGGCCAGCCTTTGCTGCTTTTCAAGGTGCATTAGCAAGCAGCTGATAGGAAGTGGAGCATCTGAGATTGAAGTGGTGCCCATGTGTGATTCTGGCACTACAGGTGGAAGCTTTTCCCACTATAGCAGAGAACCAGCCTTGCTTATAACTTGTTCCCTATCGAATAGAGCCTGTTCAATAACTTGGATGATATTTTTTAATCTATGTGATGAAAGGCTTACCCTCGTTTATCACTGTTTTATAGACATTTTACTCACCCATATTTGAAAAGGAAATTGTGTGATCACTTTTGTGCCTTTAAAAAATTATGAAGTCTTTTTTTTTCACTGATTTATGTGACAAATAAATCAGAATAACAGAAAAGGGAAGAGGCAGACAGAGGGAGAGAGAATGAATGTCTGAATGAATCTTTCATTATCTGGGCCAGGTTGGAGTCAGGAATTGAGAACTCCCATCTGGGTCTTCTTTGTGAGTGGCAAGCACCTGAGTGTTTTATCTGCTGCCTCTCAGGTGCATAACTGGGGCTCTGAAGCTGAAGCAGGGACAGCACTTAAGCCCAGGCACTCAGATACCAGATGTAGGTACCCCAATTAGCAACTTAACTTGCTGTGACACAAACTCTGTCCCTGTGTTAAATAATGCTGCAACCCAGTCTTTGGACATTGATTCAATATGTAATTTTTCCAGCTATCTTCATAGGCCTTTGTGTTTCCCAATTGTCAATGTGATTCTCCCACGCTTTCTTGATTTGCCCAAAACTGTTAGGAGTTGATACTAATTCTCCCAAAATATTACCTGCTTTTTTCACTACTTCTTAGAGATGCCTTCTCTCTTTTTTATGCTCCTGAGGAATCCGTACTGATTGAAAGTTCTTCTACCAGGCTCCCATTTTGTTTAAGAGCCTTTGAAGGCACGCCCATACACAAAAATGGTATCAGTTTTGTGCTTTATTCTCAAGAGTGTGTTTTGGTTATCTCCACTAATAAAATTCTCTCTACGAAGGTGTGTTCTTACTGACAATGACTTAACTTCAACTTTAATTGAATCCACAGGTGTTAAGAATGCTATGCCAAGAGTCTTGAAAATTCTCTGAGTAAAAATGGGTTACTGAACTGTTAAAGATACTATCCAGAAATAGTCTAGGTTCCTGAGAAAGGTTTTGTGGTTAAAACTATGTGTACTGGGCTTGTAAAAAAAAAAAGAGCATTTAAATAACGGAAATTTGGGAAAGGAGACCATAAGTTATCTTCATTGAACTTACACTGGCAGTAGGTGGAACGATGGGAAGTGGAAGTTTGAAGATTAGAAGACAGACCACTTGGAGACATACTTTTCTAGATTGATTAGAGTCAGTCATCTGGAAAGTTTACGTATAAGCAGGTGGTGGTACCTGCAGGTGGGCAGCAAGGGGGTTTAAGGCACTGCTGACACTGACAGTGTTCTGTAGCCATTAGCTGCTTCTTTTCCCGTATCATTTGCTCTTCATAATACATCTCACATTTTTTACCTCTGTATTAACTCTGAAGAGTTGCTGTTTGTGGAAATTTTTCCACGATATTAAAGTTAAGGCTTTTTTTGGAGATAAGATTTTAACATCTCAAATAAGTAGTTTGTAAAGGCATGTTGATGAAATTAGTGTTCAGGCCCCGTGTGCCCTGGTTGAATCGAGTAAGACAGTTGGTGGGGATTTGGAAACACAGCACATCGGTGAGGCAGCCTGCCTTCCGCTCTGCTATCCACCCCGTTCCCACTCCAGTAGACACCATCTTCAAATGCAGTAAACCTGCAGCTCTGCTCGTCTCCAGAGGCTCAGCACTTCCATTGTTGTTATTGGAGGGAGGTGAGGAGACAGAGTGTACACTCAGCTGAAAAATATAGTCCCCTCGATACAGCTTTACTGATGGCTCAAGGAGTGGTTGCAGATTGGATCTGTCCCAAATTTTCAGCAGCCCTTGAGTCTCTCCTACTTTTATGGAATACTTCCTGTTTTAAGATTTCTGGAACTGGTTTTAAAGTTCATTTTCTTTGTTTTTTGCTTTAATGTTTTGTCAGACTGTCTTTTACATTCGTAATCTATACTCCTTCCCAAAGTCATAACTCAATAAAATACAAAAAACTGTGGACTTTTATTCTTCAGGAGTTTAACCATTATTAGACTTTATATGTAAATCTTCTCTAAATCTTCAAGAAATATTTGACTATAGATTATTTTTCATGATATTTTCTTTGTATAGTTTCCTTTATATTGTAATACATCAATATGTATTTATTGTATGCATGTCTTTGTTAAAATTACAAATTATACTGCTTATTAATATTTTATTATGGTCCATTATTAAAAACATTTTTTACCACTTCAGGTAGAAGAGGCCCTGGAAGCTGTCAAAAATGCTACAAATGAGCAAGACCTTGCAAACCGTTTTAAAGAGTTTGGAAAAGAGATGGTGAAACTCAACTATGTAGCAGCCAGAAGACAACAGGTGGGAAAAGTTTTGGAAAACTTTGGATGAGTTTGGCTAACTTTATTGGGGTTGGGCATTTGTTTCAGCAGGTAAACCTCTGATCGAGACACTCACATCCTTATCAGAATATCTGAATTTCAGTCTTGGCCGCATGACCATGTGCCACTTGCTGCTAACATGGACCCTCGGAGGCACAAGTTGTTGCACCTCTCCCACCCATGTGGTAGACATGGATTAAGTTACTGAACTTTCAGACATTTGGAAAGTTTTCAGTGGTTGGGAGTATTCTTTCACTGTTTCACTCTCTCCTACCTGCAAAATTAAATATGTGTCTATAGTTGTCTCTTGAAGTTGTCTATCTGTTATAATATTCTTAAGGGACTACACCTGCTTACTATAAAAATAGGGAAGGACCTAGCATCACAAGATTGGCTTAGGCCATGCTTAGGCCAGGTGTGCGACCTCAGCGTCCCCTGTGTCCTCTCTGGCCCTTTTCTGTGCAGATCTCGGATCAGCAGCAGAATCTCCACATTCCACCCTGTCTGCTCTAACAACACCTCCCAAATCAGATTTTTTGAAAATGTCAGACTGACGTGGTGCTCTGTTTACTCTTTAGACATCTCTTTTTGCCTTCTTGTATTTTTCTGGTTCTACAGACATCATCATGCAAATGCGTATTTGGATGGGTATGCACCAGGTAGAGTGAAATCTTTGTAAAAGAGATGAAGAAAATGAATACCTAAAGAAAGGAAAGAAGGGTAGGGGGAGGAAAGGACACAGAGGGAGCAAAAACCATGTCACTTTAGAGAAGGTGGATGGCCTGGGGTCTTCTTTGTCTTTCTTTGTCACGAGATAGCATGCTCAATTTCAGCCAGTTTTATTATTCATTGGGTATCATCGCAATCTTGTTCCTAGAATGTGTGTTCTTATTCTTTCCTGCTAGAGAAGACATCCCCAGTTGTGGAAGAGTGCTAAAATCTTTTTTAACTACCCTTGTGGTTGCTTTCAAAATGTCCAACATTTTGGGGCAATCCATAGTGACTTTTGCTAATTTTTCTAAAAGAAGCAAGAAAGTTCCACTCAGTGAACATCTGTAATGTGTTGACTGCATGCCAAGTGACACTGGGATCACAAACCTGACCGAGATCTAATTACTTGGGTTGCAGGCACATACACATGATTTTAATTTGCATGGTTCTTTTTAAGTAATTTGAATGATTCTTCATTCAAGAGGAATCTTGTGTGGTAGGTGAAATGTGACATGATGAGCAGCAGGGTCCTCCGAAGCTCAGTGTGAAGCCGAGAAACCATCTGGCTTGTTTAGACTACCGGAAACAAAGCAGGGAATACCTTGACCACCTTGAACAAAGGAAGAGCTCAGCAAGAAAGGCAGGAGCCAGGGTTTTAGGGTGAGGAGGCTAAGCTGGGCGGGGGAGAGGGGGAAGCCAGGTGAGAGAGGGCGGAGGTTTTCCCTGTTGTGGAAACAGGAAAGAAGGAAAGAAGGGAGAGTGTGAGTGCATCTTAAAAACTCAGATGCTGCTGTGGAACTGACTAAGGTTCCACTATCAATGCCGTCAGTGGGCTCCCACACTTCTAGCCTCAGTAAATGGATACGTGGTAATGATTTCCTGAGATTGTGAGCACTGAAAAAGGAGCTAGAAGTCAAGATTTCATGTCTACAATGCTGATTTTTAGATTCTTGTCAGATATTTACATTGAAGTAGTAACCCTGGAAAGAATTGTTGAACTGAGATTGAAATACAAACCCTCGGGGCCTGGCGTGATGGCCCAGTGGTTAAGGTCCTTGCTTTGCATGCCTGGGATCCCATATGGGCGCCAGTTCTAATCCCAGCAGCTCCGCTTCCCATCCAGCTCCCTGCCTGTGCCTCTGGAAAGCAGTCGAGGACGGCCCAAAGCTTTGGGACCCTGCATCCATGTGGGAGACCCTCTGTATATCCGCCTTTCCAATAAAAAGAAAATAAACCTTTAAAAAAAAAAAAGAAATACAAACCCTCAACATGTAGTTAGTTTAAAAAAAAACATGAGGGTACTTTATATAAATAAAAGAAATTTAAGAGAAAAAAAGGAATATACGGTCTTGAATACAAAAAAGCCACAAGAACTGATGAAATATTCACATGCAAAAACATGAATATCATTTACTTTTACTTATTACTACCCTGAATTGAATAACTGTTGGTTCATACTCTTTCAAGAAAATATAGATTAAACAAATAGAATTAAGAGGTAGAAAAGAAATCTGCATGACAGCTTAGCACACATAAGAAAATACTGCCAATATTTTGGCATACATCTCAGCCAGTCAGTTATCCTCACATTGGAACACTTAGTGATTATATTCCTAAAAGTTCATCATGGAGTGTTTACATTGTTTGTTTAAGCTAATCTTCAGCATTAAATAGTTTCCAATTCTTATGATTATGGGGTATTTGCTTGCATGTGTTTGTGAAGAAAACTTTGTGTTCCCTATCCGTTCCATTTGTCCATGCATTTTCTGTGTAAAGACCAGGAATGGAATTTCTGGAACCATTAATATGAAAATTAAGAATACCGTTCTTGACTGCAGGAGGTAACCCTTCTTCCGGGCCCTCATCACTGCTTCACGCACAAAGTACTCCCTCAGCTTTGCTCTATGTTTTCATTCTTAGGACTCAAGCAATTTCAATTTAGGAATTGTTGGCTGGCATATATCTGTTAGAACACAATAGCTGGCTCATCTGATTGTTAAATACTGTCAGATTGTTCTCTCAACCCTAAACATCAAATATAATCTGATTATCTAAGAGCCATTTTAATTCGAAAAAGGGGAGATGTAGTTTATTCTTGTCAGGTCATCAATCTGTCCATGCACCAGATGACCAAACAGGACAGGAAAACCAGAGTGTCAGATACTGTTTTCTGATGTTTACTGGTAATAGAATACTCTCAGAGATACTGAGCTAAGAATCTATATTGCAGTCTACATGACACTTAGAAAAGAACCCTGCCTTTCACATTTCCAAAAACATTAAAAATGATGCAATTTCTTAATGACATTTTTTAAAGCTGCAAGTCAAGAAACCTGCTAGTGGTGTAGTTTTAACCGCAAATCAAGAAAACAAATTGTGTTTGGCCTCATATTTTCTTTTTCTAAACTCAACTGTTTACCATTAGAGACAATTAAAAAGAGGGAGAGGGAGTGAAAGGGACAGAAAGAAACCTTTTCTGAAATTGATAATGAAGTGGTATTATTGCAAAACTCGGGTGTTTCCTATGTTTATTGTTGTAATTGAGGACGGAAGGAGGCAGGGCCTAAGGAGACTGCGGTTCAGGTTTTCAGTCTCCTGGTAAAGGTCACCCATGCAGGCTTCCACTTCCCTCGTTGATCGTCTTGTATGTTCCGGCACGATTTACTGAGTGCTTCCACATGTGCTGGTCACTCGGGCTGATGGTGATACGCAAAGATCCTATGTCATCATTAAAAATCCAATCTCAGAAGCATAAACACATGCCTAAATAAGTCAGTCCGATAAAGTACGTTCAGTGTTACTGATAGGCGAGGAATACATTCTCTATTAAGTAGCATCCAGTTGTGAGGACAGGATGAAGGAGGAAAGCTCTGACATTTCACCTAGAAGGAATGGTGTGTTCAAAGTCATGGCAGCTAAGGACAGCACAGGGAGAGAAAGTGGTTTCTAAAATTCTGTGTGTTTCTGTGAGTCTTGGACTCTGAGTTCCTTGCACGTGCTTCCGTTGAGACTTGATGCTTACGACAGGGCTCTGTTTGCACTCACAGGAGCTGAAGGACCCTCACTGTCGGGATGAGATGGCCGCTGCCCGAGGGGCACTGAAGAAGAACGCCACGATGCTGTACACTGCCTCTCAGGCGTTCCTCCGCCACCCCGATGTGGCCGCCACCAGAGCCAACCGTGATTATGTGTTCAAACAAGTCCAAGAGGCCATCGCTGGCATCTCCAATGCTGCTCAAGCTACCTCGCCCACAGACGAAGCCAAAGGCCACACGGGCATCGGCGAGCTGGCTGCGGCTCTGAATGAGTTTGATGTGAGTATCTGGGTGACTTACAGAGAAGGATCTGTGCCTGCTTTGAAAACATGTGCTGAGGCCACAGGGCTACTGGTTTTCAGAGGCTTTTGGTAGTAAGAGAAATTACATAATGTGTAGCTAACGTATTGGCAGGATAATCTAACTTATTAACAAAGCATATTTTACTGTTCCCTGAAGAAAGAACTATGTTTAAGAGGGCCTCATCTCTTCTGGGCAGATGGATTATCACATAGAAAGTTATTTATTCAATCCTCTTTAATATAAAAGGAGAGAATAATATGGGTAACCTGAGTGTAGACTGGCTCTGTGTTAAAGACATCTGTCTTGGATGAAGTTTGCCTTCAATTTTCATCTTCAAAGTGGTGACAGGCCTCATTGCCCTCTGACTCAACATAACATCTCAGCTCCAACCGTGCCAATAGCAAGAGAAATCCACATTCTGCACCTGCTGCCTCAGGGTGCAGGTGGTGAGTTCCCTGAGCCTGAGCCGTCTCCATAACATCCCAGTGAGTTGGTAGCATGACATGTCATCAACTCCCAGTCTTACAGCCCTCACATCTGCTGATTCGTGTTGGAGCTCATCTGTGAGAGAAGTTGAAATTTATTTATTCCAGGAACAGTTAGAGCTTACATGTGTTACAAGAGCCACAACAATTTATAAGCAATCAGTATCTGTTTTCAAACAAACTTTGCTGCAGAGGTAGTGAACAGAAAAGAATGTGCTAAGCATTTTGGATGATAAAGCACTGTGTTAACAGGAATTGGTGGAAGAAAAAATGGTTTATTTAATGCCTATAGAGAAAGATGATGCACTTGCTTTTAGATATGTTGACATGAATTTTTGGCAGGAAACAACTCTGGCTATTAGGAAGATTCAGAGCAAAGTGGTGATTGCTCTAGGCATGAAGATGGGAGATACAACTGACAAATTATCATCATACTTTGTGAAATATCTATAAATTGAATTCACAACATTTACTCTTTCATGTGGACTTCTCTTTGTTGAAGGTTAAATACAGTAAGTTTAAATCACTTAAAACTGAACTTGGGAAATGATAATATGTAACTGTGTACACAAAATTTCAGTGGACAATTGGAAATTCATAAAAAACAAGAGTGTGCTATAAGTCAATAGAATAAGTCATGAAGTCAGTAGATTTTTTATTTAAAAATTAAAAATGAGAAGAACGATCTTAGAATAGAAGTTATTTGTTAGCTGTATTTCAATACCTAGTTCAATTTCATAATATGTGCTAAAAATTAGTCTAATATAGATATGGCAGACTAAAAATGAAATTATTATTACTTTAGAGAAGGTTGAGTTTTACCCTTTGTTAAGTGATAGCATGATCCTGCATAAGAACACTGTTGAATCTATTAAATTATTATTATTCAGGCAATCCTAATAAGAATTCTAAGAGTTCTTTTAATAGAATGATGATAAAGGTTTTTGATTTGGGTTTTTTTTTCCTCAAAGAGTAGATGATGAATTCATGTGTTAGGGAAAAGAAAACAGATAGGTCATACATGCAGATATAATTTTTAATGTGAAAATTAGAACAAAAAGGGACTTACCAAGCAACAGAAAGTTACAAACAATCCCCAATATAAAATTATTTTTTGAAATTATGTTTTTTAAAATCTGATTAGGAATGGTGCAAGTGTTCACCCTCTGAGGTGATGGCGGCTGCAATGTCAGACCTCCCAAACGTTGACTCGTTCCGTCAGTGCAGTGGCTTCTCAGGAAGGTGGGCCTGTGGCAATGATGGGATCACACTCCTCACGCAGGTGTAAAGGCCTCCCAGAGCTTGAGCTGCAAGGTCAGGTCACTGCAAGAGTGGCACTGCAGGAGGAGGCTTTCTTGCCCTCAGAAGGTAGTTTAAATAAAATGACAATAGTAACTAGCCACCTTCGAAATCAGCAAGAAACTTCGGAAGAATATGGAACAAAGGTCAGATTTACAAGGCTAGTTGAGTCATCTATTTAAAGAGGCAACATTACCTGGGACAGGGAGAAACTATCTTAATACCCACTGAGCTGTGCATTTCTGTCTCCGATTTTTCCGTCAGAAATTAACATAGAGAAGATTAATGTTGATATACAGTTTCTCTTGACAAGAAGCAAAATGTTTGGTATCAAAATCATATTAACTCATGCCACTTCAGTTGCTGTTTGACTTGATATTGTTAAAGCAAAATTAGAACAAGTGGGTTAACATCCAGATGTGAGGATACAATGTAGTATGCATTTCTACTTCCAGACAAAGATGGACTTGCAATGAAATTGTGTGCTATATCTTGACAACAGGATGCTGGACTCTGCCATTGTCCATGCCCGCAGTGATGGACATATGACAGTGTATGAAGAACTATATTTTTTAATGATATAGAGGAATTAGGTGAGGGGGGATTGGGGAGAGGATAAGGGAAATGCCAGGAGCTTATGGAACTGTATCATAAAATGATAATAATAATAATAATAAAATGTTAAAAATAAATAAATAAATAAATTGTACCACTGGGGGGGGGGAAACAAATGGGTTAAAAAGAATGGGTGATTTAGCCAGATTTTTACACAGTTTAACAGTTATATCCTTTTTATCTTTTTTGCAATCAAGAAGTAACAATAAAACCTGTAGAGGTGATGGCAGTACTTGCCTAGAAAATTGTCTTGATCCTTCAGTCACTTGCCACCTTCTGTCCAGTGGTGTGATGGCTACAGCTTCCCGTTTGTTTCCAGACAATTTTAATTAAAAGGAGCTTTTACCACCTGTGAATTCAATAATTAAAATATCACTGTGGTACTGCAAAAGGCTTTGGATTCATAACATCAAACTCAAGGACATTTATTAATGAAACTTGTCAGCATGAAGTCATAATCTCATGCTTCACAAATAAGCCCCTGCAAAGTTAACACATGAACATAACCATCACATGTGTTTTTGTTAATAGAACATGATAGAGTGACAGCAGCTCACTAACTATATGTTGTACATTAGCTAATTTATTATTATAACATGAACTTTGTACAACAGCACTTTAAAATGATCATGGAAAATAGAATTATATACTTTTTTGGTACAAAAATAATGAAGTCCATGAATACATGTAGTCCTCAAAAGTTCATGACAGATTTGTATTATGAAAAAGCCATGCATGATTTTTGGAATTACTTTTTATCTATTGGCAAAGTGGTTTTATATTAGCTAGGTATATTAATCAAGCGTATTATTAAGTGTATACTGTTTTTCAAGCTGAAATTACATGAAACTTTACCTAATGTTTAAAAAGCTTTTTCCAGTGGTCAGAAAAATCAAAATATGGAGCTGATCGAATTGTAGTTCTGAAGCAACAATTTCTTTTCAAAAAAAATTTTATTTATTTATTTGAAGGGCAGGTCTGCTGAGAAAGATAGAGACACCAAATAAGGTCTTCTTTCTGCTACTTCATTGCTGACAAAGCTGCAAAGGCTGACGTAGGGCTAGGCTGAAGACAGGAGCCATGAGCCCCTTCTGGGGCTCCCGCATGGATGCAGGGGCCCAAGTACCTGAGCCATCTTCTCCTGCTTTCCCACATGCACTAGCAGATAGTTGGTTTAAAGTGCAGCAGCTGGGACTTGAACTGGTGCAAAAGTGGATTCCAGCTCTGCATGCAGCAGCTTAACCCATTAGTGGTAGTCACTGAGACACTAGCCGTCTCGTGTAACTTCTTAACAATTGTCTTTTGATAAATGTAGTTTAGTTTCTAGACTTTCTCAAACATATTAATGCTGTCAAAATAATACAAAATCTACAAAATATAAATCAATGAATCAGTTTTAATTTTTCTTCAATTCTGACATTAGTAAAGCTTGATAGTGCTGGATGATATTTGAAGTCTTCTCATTGAAAAAAAGTTTTTTTTCTCTTTACCCTGAGACAGAATTAAATTTTTTTTGTTTTAATAGTCTATGATTAGTAATTTTGTGTTTTCAATTTCTCAGTCATGGAAAATTGAAACTGATTTAGAATTCCCAGGTATCTATCTGTCTTAGGTCCTGAATAATAGATTCAGATATTAAACAAATGGATGACTTGTTAAGTGAAAAATCTTATTCAGATTTCCCATGATTTACTTCTCTGGCAATATCCCTTAGTAATGGCAGATTTAATTGTTATAGTGACAATTTAAATACGTAAAATGAGATTGCTGAATTAAAAGAAACTATAAAAATGCAAAATGTATTTCCATAGTCAGCCTAGCTATCAAGTCCTCAAATTGAATTGGAAACACATATCATGTTAATAGTTATGAGTGCACGAAACTCAGTTTTATAGGATGTTGGCTGCAAATGTGGTTTAAAATCTAGTTGATTAGGACAAGATAAACATTACCATTCATTTGTCTAAAGGCAAGTGACTGATTTCTACCTCAATAGTTGTAATAGTGACCCAAGAGTTGGAGATAGATTTTCTGCCACTATTATTCTGCCTCCACCAACATTTAGAAGCAGAAGAAAGAGGGGCCAGAAAACCCTATTTTAACAACCAGAAACTGTCAAGGACATCCCTGTAACACAATCAAAAAAGTAAAATGATTGCTAATCGATGGAAAAATCAGTCCTTGTTGGAAATAAGGCAACTTGAAATGATTCGTGTTGTCTGATGAAACTATCCACAGAGGAATGTTGTAAAGAGTGTAAAAGACATAATGACTGCTCAGAAGTAAATGTCATTTTGTTGTCAATTTTGGCTAAAAATAATAACAATAATAACTTCTAATAATGTGAAATAAGAGTATTTCAGAACTTATTTAAAATTTGAATATTATATCTTGAATTTTAAAAGCTTCTTATGTAGGAAAAATGTTTTGAAAAAATGTAATTTTCCAGTGTTGAAACCCTATCTTTATAAACAACACTATAAACTTGAAATTGGGGCCCGTCTGCCATGGCCTAGTGGTTAAAGTCCTTGCCTTCCTTGTGCTGGGATCCCATATGGGCATTTATTCGTGTCCTGGTGGCCCTGCTTCCCATCCAGCTCCCTGCTTGTTGTCTAGGAAAGCAGGCAAGAACAGACCAAAGCCTTAGGATGCTGCACCTGCATGGGAGACCTGGAAGAAGCTCCTGGCTCCTGGCTTCAGATGGGCTCAGCTCCCACCATTGCGGCTGCTTAGGGAGTGAATCAGCAGATGGAAGATCTTTCTTTCTGTCTCTCCTCCTCTCTGTATATCTGACTTCCCAATAAAAAAATCAAACTTGAAATTGACACCATTTTGAAGCTATTGTTATAACTATAGATGGCTTCCTTTTAAATTCGTTTTCTTCTGCAAAAGATAGTGAATGTTACCTTGAATTGCTCTAAGCTACCAACTTGTAACTTTGCTTTGTTCTTCCCCCCTTGCTTGAGTATGTATTTGGTCACTAGTTCCTTTGTTCTTACACATTCAGTATCTTTTCTCTAGTTCTTCTATCTTTGCTGCCTACAGGATAAAAAAAATAAGCATTCCTATTGTGCAATCTAAAAAGAAAACCTTAGGCTACTATATTAACATATTCTCTTATTTTCATTCTTTCATCTCTTTCTGACAGTTCTTGAAGAAGTATCTGGAAGTCCTAGATACATATAAACTGAATGTGTGCAACCATTTGGTTACTGAGCTAGCATCTCGAAGCCCTGGGTTGTATCTTCTAGGATATTATTTTTCTATAGGGCAGCTGAGATGATTCGCTGAGAGTGTACATAGTGCCAAGTGAGATAGAATGAAGAGGGAATACAAGGTGTAACAAAAAAGGTTTTTATTCTGTTCTTAATTATTTAAAAAATTCTTTTGCTAATAAATCATGAGTATTTATGAGCAACAGTGCACCATTTCAGTACATGTGTAGAGGGTGTACTGAATAGATTGGGTATTCAGTGTTTTCTCTTTGACATTATTTTATGACTGGGATCTTTTCTTGTATTTGGTAATATATAGGCTGTTGTGAGCTGTGTTTAGTAACAGCCGTGGTTACTTTCAATGCATAATATTGTTGCTTGGACTTGATGTATGAGATGGGAGGAGCAGTAAGAAGGGGAGATTAGAAATGTTCAATCATGGGACAGTTCCTGGAGAAGGTGCTAAGTGAGCCAGCTCTCATTGTTAATTAAAACTTAGCAGAATGAAATGTTAATGAAGTATATCCCAGGCAGGAAGAACATCATCGCATGCAGGGACCTGGTGGATAGAGAGTGAATTTAGCGTTCAGTTCTAGAATACAGGAGGTTAGGGGAGACCAGGCCAGAGGTTGAGCGGGAAGCAGATCCTGAAGAGTTTTCTAAGCCTGGAAAGGGAGTTAGGCCTTGATAAAGGCACTGTGAAGTTACTGGTGACTTAAGCAGGAGAATGATATGATCAGATTTTTATTTTTGAAAGAGCTCTCTGGCTACAGATGTGTCATTAATTTGAAAGACACTAAGCTTCAGGAAGACAAAAATGATGCACATTGTTGGAGTGGAAGAGAAAGCCATGCTTTGATCTAGATTGTATTAAAAGGGTAGGATGAAGAGGCCTTTAAAGATTATGCTTTTAGTTCATGTGGGCTGAATAAAATAGTGTTTTGTGTAATAAGCTCTAGTGAACTAATATGATCAGATGTTTTTAAAATTCCAACTGTGAAATATGAGCACTTTCTGTTCTTCTTGTATGATATAACTTCCTTATATTGATGGGGTTAAATAACTCTTCAATATGTACATCAGTGTGAGTATTAAGTACTTAGTCACTTATGAAATGCTGTGTTTTGAAAACTCAAACTCATTCTGTAACGTATGGAGTTTTTCTGAGTTAAGCTATTTATGTTGAGCTGAAATCTAAAACTGAGCTTAACAGGCTCACCTTGCTTCTTAAGAAGAAAAATTCAGACATTTAAACCCAGATATTTCCAGAAATGGAGAAATACTTTTTTATCTGCTAGGGCCTATGTTAATGCCTGAGAGTTAGCGGGGCCCATGATTCTCAGCTATTCCTGTTCTCTTCTGCTGGTAAGGCTGCTTCTGATCAGTCTGTCCTTTTACGCTCTGTTGAGTGAAACTCGGCAAAATTGCCTTTTTCAATCCAGTCTAGCTAGAAACAAGCAGTAGTACACAGTTTCTTTATCGTACACTGACATCTGGTGGTCAAATAGTATTTAAAAGAAATACTCCTATGGTTTCCAACATAGCTTGCAATCATGTAGTGTGACTTTATTATCCAAGAGATCCAGGTACGGATGATTGGCCTTCCTGAAACATTCGTTCTGCTTTTGAAAACCTTTTGTGCATTACTTTTATTCAGTGAAAGTTCCTAGAATCCTTTCTAGAAACATTAATGGCCCTGGGACTGTGATAAACATGAGTGCGTTTTAAAGGGGTTTGCAGTAAGCAGTGTGTAGTCAGGTATGATAGGTTACTTAGGTCACTGGGAGAGCAAGTGAGACAGTTTCTGGACATCACAGTCTTCCATGCATTGGAGCCACAACATACCTTTCTCCAGAATCCACTGAGCCAATAGCATCATCATTTATTATCCAGAAACCTTGTTCTGGGCTATTGACACCTCCCATCATCTAAATAGCTTTACCTTTGTTAGACTTTATAAAGCTAGCAATATTTTCTGACAACATTGTATATCTAGCATGCTTTTTTACAACTACTGAAAAGAAATACCTATATAATTTTTCTCTTGCATATTTCAATAAACTTTAAGATCTTTTCCAACAGAGTTGTTTACCTTTCTATCATATTTTATGACTACTCAAAAGAACTATCTCCATACAATTTAGGATCCTCCAGTACATTTCAGTCAGTAACGAGTTGCAAAAATTGCTGGGCAAATAACCAAGCAATATTTGAGATATTTTTATAACTGTAATTTAAAACCTTAAACACTTTCCTATGATAATGAACATTATTATATTTTCAATCTTCTGCTCTTTCTTTGAACAGGAAAAAGATGCCAGAATCTGTAATTTTCCAGTGTGATTAATTTTCTCTTTCAGGAATATCAAGAGATTCTTTTAAGGTCTTAGTTCACCTTTATTTCAGATAATTAGTACTAAAGATAACAATGAATGCTGATGGAACTGATTATCATATTCAGAATTATCTAGAATGTCATGCCAAGAATAATCTTGATTATCATTGTTTTATCAGGTGTATTTTAAAGTTTGCTGCTGACAAATCAGTTCGGTGAATACTTCCTGGGCTTCTTTTTCACTAGCAAACTTCAAAAGGTCCTTTGATTGAGTGAACTATTTACTGGGTAACAGATACTTTATGTAAGATGCTTAATTCCATGTCTTTAAATTACTTTCAGTTATTTGCTCTTACTCCCTGTTGTGATTTCTCATTTTAGTCATGTTAATCTCGGTTCCTCCAGGGCTACACATTTTCTTCCCTTGTGTGTGTTGTAGTGTATTACTGGATGTGCTAGGGAGTTACTGAAGCGTTTATCTCCATTGACTTGGAAGGCAAAGCAAGAGAGAGAGAAGGAGGAGGATAGAGGATCCGCTACCTGCTGGTTCACCTGTCAGATACCTGTAGCAGCCAGGACTAGACCATGCCAAAGCCGGATTTCCCACAAGTTCTTGAAAGATCTTTAATGCACTCCAGGATGTATTTAAAGGGAGCTGCATCAGAAAGGAAGCAGCTGGGGCCGACTGTAATATGAGGTGAGGGTGTCACAAGCAGTTGTTTGACCCACTACTCTACAACTGTTACAAGAATCAGTTTGATCTAGTGGTGAAATAAAACACAATCAATTCATTCCTGCCCCTCCCACTAAAAACATTCATTTGGATTTATTTCCAACCAAATTTCTTCACATGAGAATCCCCAAACTATTTTTTTTTTTTTGCAATAACGGTAAAGCAAACTTGACTGTAACCTGTGAGTCCCACTATCTATTACTAAATATTGTGCTTCCTTGTTTTTTCCTGGTGGTATGGAATTATTAAATAGACTGTAAGCAGTCATCCGTAGGTGCAGATTTAACTGGCAAATGCCTGACAAAGCTGAGACCAAAACTGAGGCTACAGTGGCTCATCCTGTTAGAATGGTGGATCTAGTGGACATTGGGCCAGAATGCTGCAGAGCAAAGAGTACGCGTGTGTTTCTCTCTACTAGTGCTGACTCTCCAAGACAATGATCATTTTATGAGATGATATTCATTGGTGTCTAATCTTTGGGAAGCATTCATAGTTTGGTTTGTCTTGTATGCTTCTTAATCTGTGTCAACCAGAGACCTGGTATCCAAATTCACTCTTGTGGCTATTTCCTAGAAAAACTTTAGGAAGCAACTTCTGGTTGAATACTTGTTAAGGTTGCTTGACAGTGAATATTGATTTAATAGGATCATTTGCCCTGCCTCAGCCATTCTAATGTACAGTAGCATCCAGAGAAAGTCTGGCCACAGCGTGAAGTGGGAGATGCTGTTACTTTTAGTTCCTGATTCTTGCAAGTGCATGCCAGACTCACTTTCAAAGGAGTCATAAGTAACCTAGCACTTAAGAAATGGAGGCATGTAATTAATATGAAGAACAAATCTATGTTAAAATGTCAAGCTTTTCATACAAAAAGATACATGCACAGTGTACTAATGTGTCTCAAAATAATTTTGCTTTGGGTTGTTGGCCATAAGCGCTTTTTCTTAGTTTTGTTTTGTTTTCCAGTCTTTCTCTCACTGATATTCTTTAATGTTTAATCATATCATTTGGGCAGAAAACCTAAAATGGCTTAAATCTGTTTATTCTGTTTATTTGTTTTCATTTCAATGCAGGGAGACAGGGAAGTGTTCCATCTGCTACTCGTTCTGCAGATGCTCGGAGCAGCTGAGACCTGGAGCTGCATCCAGTCTCCCTGTGTGGCGGCAGGGACTCAGGTGCATGAGCTGCCACCTGCTGCCTCCCGAAATGAAATGAGCAAAAAGGTGGCTAAAAAGCTGGTGGTTGAAGTTGCTGTCTCAAGTATCTGACTTTTCCCTGGATTCTTTTATTAAGATACACAGAATTTTTTTGCATGTTGTAATTTCAGTGGGTGAACCAGTGGATGGATAATCTATACTGCCTCCCATTGTTCTGCTTTTTAAATAAATAAATAGATAGATAAATCAAATCTTTTAAAAAGTTGAATCAGGGCCTGGTGTGGTAGCATAGTGGCTGAAATCTTTGTCTTGAATGCGCCAGGATCCCATCTGAGTGCCGGTTCATATCCCGCAGCTCCACTTCCCATCTAGCTCCCTGTTTGTGACCTTTTAAAGCAGTGGAAGATGGCCCAAAGCCTTGGGACCCTGTGCCTGCGTGGGAGAGCTGGAAGGAGCTGCTGGCTCCCTCCTTCAAATTGGCTGACCTCTAGCTGTTGCAGCTACCTGGGTAGTGAACCAGCTGATGGAAAATCTGTCTCTCATTGTGAATCTGACTTTCCAATAAAAATAAATATCTTTAAAAAAATGTTGACACCAAAGCTCCTGTAAATTGCTAGTTTTTTTTCCACTTCAAGTCATTAGTAAGCTAATGGGAGTTTCTATATACAATAAAATATTTCTAAATACTGAATTCAGACAGTAATGACCATGAAAAATTGTCTTTGCAACTAAATGGTTAAAAAATAATAAATACTAATAAACTAATCTAACTTCTGTTGATCCATGCCAATATAGTCTCAGTTTTAGTAGATTTTTTTAAAAGCTTGCTCTTGGTAGATAATGCTATAAGTTGAAACTTTTAAGATGTCTTATTCTCAATTCCAGAAACATTTAAAATGGGCTGGAATGTGATTTCTAGTTGGATCATCTAAACAAAGAAGATGTATGACATGTTAGTGGTATGGCAGGTCTACTCCATCCCTGGTTTTATGTGACAGAGAGCGGAGATATAAAGAAACAGCTTTACATAAGACATTGATTTCTGAAGCCATTTACTACTATCCTGCCACGATTTTATAGACTCGTAAAACTTCAACGTTTAGAGAGCACTTGAAGCAATTCACTGTGACTTCTGTAACAGAAGGCTCCACTTAGCATCCTAGCTTGGGAACCTCTTGGCTTTGAGGGGAAAAGAAAGAAAAAAAAAAAAAAAAAAACAGCACTGGTGTGTGAGGGAGGAGATGCAGGGGGAAGAGTCCTTGTTATTGTCTTAAGAATTTCTTCCCACAGTGAATTGCTGAAGCAAATTACCAAAGCACCTCACTTGTCTCCCACTTTTAGCCTTCATGTATTTGACAAGATAATTCCATAGCAGTCTCACCCCGCCCCCACCCCCGTGGTCAGTTGTCACATGTGTGAGATAATTAATCATTGCTTTAGGATTCTTCAATATATCATACTGTCATATCGCATCAGAATAGAAGTGTTTTGTTCCTTTCCTGCCCCTTCCTCCTCTGTAAGGCTGGTTTCTCATGTCACAGTGAAAGTTACCTTTCCAAAAATCAGAAACTTTTGTATCTTTGCCCACCCAGGAGAGTTAAACTTCCCAAGTCCCCTGGGAGGACAATTAGGATTCAGGTCTTGGGATTTCAGATAGGACTGCCTTGCTGGCCCCACCGAGACTCTGTGTGCCTGAGCAGCTGTTTGAGATTTCATCTGCCCCTAAGATGACACACAGTTGCCTGAGCAGCTAGGTTTATTATGAGAATTCATTGAGGTCATCTATACAGATTCATTGTGCTGTGACTGATGTAATTACTAACACATCCTAGCCAGAGTGCTTGTGGAATCTGAATGCTCTCCTGCCATCATCACTTTGATTCTAAGGAGATCTTTCCCCCTCAGTTGTTTCTATGTAGAAAATGATTCGGGGGCTGGTACTGTGGCACACGAAGCTCAGCCTCCCTTGGGACACCTGCATCCCCTATCGGAGTGCCTGGGAAGGGGTCCCGCCTTTGCTTCTGGCACAGCCTCCTGCGGGTGTGCATGCTGGGAGGCAGTGGGTGATAGTTCAAGTGCTGCAGGCTCTGACAGGGCCCAGCCTTGTTGTTGGGGGTCCTTGAGAAGTGAACCAGCAATGGGAACTTTGTTTTTGTCTTCCTCTTGAATCAGTCAAACTTTTAAAGATTCCATTTGTAAAAAGAGATTTGATTCTTCAGCAGAGTTTACACTAGAAATTTAGTGAAGATTTTAAACTCAAAATTGACTATCTAGTTGTAAACTCACAATCAAACATACATGAGGTAAGGTACTGTGTTCAGCTTGTCAAAGAGATGAGAAAAGTGAATAACACGTTCACTCCTGGTGAATGCTATGCTAGGGAATAACATATAAATGGTTATTGTATGTATCAGTTTTTGCCAAAAGCATTGATCAAATTGTTTCCCACATCATTGTAAAAATATCTTTATTTTATATCTCTTATATTAAATAAAATAGTTATTTGAAAGGCTGAGTTACAGAGAGAAAGAGAGCGAGATGGAGAGAGAGATGGAGATAAAGAGAGCAACAGAGAAAGTTTTACATCTGCTGATTCACTCCCCAAATGGCCACAAGGGCCTGAGTTGAGCCATCCAATGCCAGGAGCCAGAGTATTCTTCTGGGTCTCCCACATGGGTGCTAGGACCCAAACACTCGGGCTATCTCTTGTGGTTTTCCAAACCATTAACAGAGAGCTGGATTGGAGGCGAAGCAGGTCAAACTTGAGCAGCCACCCATATAGGATTCCAGTGTTATAGTTGATGGCTTAATCAACCATGCCACAGCACTGACCCCCAGGGTCATTTTATTTGGGAACAGTTACTACCTTTTGAGACATAGTTATCCTTTAGTGGCCATTATTTTTTTAGCAGTTATTTGTTTTTATTCTGGAGGCAAATTCACTGAGAAAGAGGGAGACAGAGCAAGAGAGCTTAGATTCACTTGTTCACTCCCCAAAGGCCACAAATACCAAAGTTGAGCTGATCCAAAGCCAGAAGCCAGGAGCTTTGTTGGGCCTCCCATGTATGTGCAGGGGCCCAAGGACTTAAGCCATCTGCTACTTTCACAGGCTGTAAGCAGCGAACTGGATTGGAAACATAGCCAGTTCAAAGACATGAACTGGCATCCACATAGGATGCCAGCACTACAGCAGAAGCTTAACATGCTATGCTGTGGCGCTAACCCATAAGTGATCATTATTTACATTGTCATGGAAGGAATGCTTAATTTGGAGTAAGAACTCAGAGGGTGCGTCTGTGCAGAGGTGGTTGGAGACAAGGTGGAGGAATTCTTTGTAATTCCTCAACAACTTCCTTTCTGTATTCTAATCAATTAAATCTTAAGTGGGCATGTAAATTATATTATGGAAAGGGTATTTTTGTCATCAGTTAACTCCTTTCAGGCTGAAGTAAAATATCCTTAAAGATAAACAGATCCCTCAAATCCATATTCTGTACTGCTCATTAAGCCTCACACAATTCAGAGCTGCACAGGCTGCCAAGGACAGAACCAGGTAAGGAAGCGGTGAGCCAGTTGAGCCAATAGTTTGCATACTGCTGAGCTCATGGTGAGTGTGGAGCTTGGAGTATAACGCAGAGCAAGAAGAAATTCACATAGTCTTAAAGAAGATAGTGATATAGACAAAATGAAATTGCCTAAAGGAGTAGAGACCAAGAGGTACACTAACAATAGGACACTTAGGGGAGTAACTTTTTTAGGCAAGAAAGTTTGCGAAACTGTGATTTCTTTTTTATTGTTGTTGTTGTTGTTTGAAAGTCAGTGTTAGAAGGAGAGAGAGAATGCGAGAGTGAGCTTCCATCTTCTGGTTCACTCCCCAAATAGCTGTAATGGCCAACGCTGGGACCATCTGAAGCCAGGAACCAGGAGCAAGGAGTTTCTTTCTCCCATGTGGGTGGGAAGGGGACTAAATTCTTGGTCCAACCTTCACTGCTTTTCCCAGGCATCCCCTATATGGGATGCCAGTGCTATAGGCAGAGGTTTAGTCTAGTACTCTGCCAAGGCATTTAGTTTTGTTTTCCAAAGCTGTAACTTTGTAGGTGAACGATTGCTCAGAAATAATAAGGCTTCAAACTACCTTCACACTGTACACAAGACACAGATACCCCTTCTTAGCATGTCATTTGATTCACAGTCTTTAGAAATGGATCTGACTTTCTTTTAAAAAGCTGGTTTTGATAACAGCTTTACTTCTGGTGCCTAACCCACATGCCTGACACTTGCAAGGTTATCAGGAAACACTAAGGAAGAAGCTCCATGGTAGCGCATGAGGCTAAATGAGTCAGTTAATTGAGTAAGAGGTTTAACTTTAGGATGCAAAAAAGGCATTAATAGTATACAGTTGTTAGCCAAAATAGTAAGAAGAATGGCAGTCATAATAATAATGCATAGTTAGTCATGACATGTACTTTTGAACTAGGTTGACATAAACATACCCTTTTCCTTGGATTTCAGAGAATTTGGGCAAGTTTAATTTCTCTGCCTCAGAGAGCTGACCCTTCTGTAGACTTAACTTCCCTAAGCTACTTCTATCAAAACCAAATTTCCCTAGCATTCCATGAAAAGCACTGTCTTGGGTCCTTGAACGCCCGGGATCCCATATGGGCGCTGGTTCTAGCCCGGCAGCCATGCTTCCCTTCCAGCTCCCTGCCTGTGGCCTGGGAAAGCAGTCGAGGACTGCCCAAAGCTTTGGGACCCTGCACCCATGTGGGAGACCCGGAAGAGGCTCCTGGCTTTGGATCGGCGTAGTATCGGCCGTTGCGCTCACTTGGGGAGTGAATCATCGGATGGAAGATCTTCCTTTCTGTCTCTCCTCTCTGTATATCTGCCTTACCAATAAATAAATAATAAAAATAAATCTTTAAAAAAAAAAGAAAAGAAAAGCATTGTCTTGTTTTTCTCCCATCTCTTTGTTTTATCTCCATTTCTTTGTTTGCTCCTGGATTTTTGCACCTAAATGTTGGACTTCTCAATAATTCAGTCCTTTTCCCCATTTGGTTCTCACTGTGAGCTTTCATTAGTTACTGAATCAGACACTCCATCTTTGTTTCTCTGATTCTGACCTTTTTCGGGAGCTTCACATATATATCCAACTGTGTGTGTAACATTGAATGTGTAGGATTTCTAAGTGTCTGAAAATGTCTGCAAGTATTTTTTCTGTCAAGCTTAGCTCTTCTTTTTCTAGTATGTTTTGCTTTACCTGAATAAAATCCCTTTTGTGATGTTGCCGTGTTGTCAGCAAATCGAGTCTTGGCTTTTCACCTCCAATTAGTCCTTTTTCAAAGACTTGATTTCATTTCTTTTAAACCATAGTGAGATAAACACACATGTGTGCAAACAGAAAGATATTTACATCTGTGGAGTTAGATAGAGGATAGATAGATAAGCAGATTATGTATCTACCATCTATCTGTCATCCTTTTATCTATCCAGGAGCCTGGAACTCCATTTGGATCTCTCACATGGGTGACAGGGGCCCAAGCACCTGATCCATCCTCTGTTGCTCTCTCTGATACAGTAGCAAGGAGCTGGATCAGAAGCCAAGCAAATGGAGCATGAACAGGTGCCCAGATATGGGATGAAGGTGCCACTGGAAGTGACTTAACCCACAGTACTACCACACAGGCCCCATCTCTAGTTAATTTTAATCTTAGGGCTCTGTGAACTTGATTTTCTTGATGACTCTCTGAACAATGTCTTTCCGTTTTCATCTTAAGGACTACTGCTTTACTTAGTCAACGTCACACCTTTTTTTTTTTCTTTTTTTGCCTGTGCCACTACAATGTTCCTATCCAACCATTTTATTCCCAAAGCATTCTGTCATCTCAGCCATTGCATCCATTCTAAAATGCAAGTCAGATAGCATTTGCTTATATAATTGTGTCTGCAGGGTATGTGTATGCTGCTATCTTGGCATCAAATCATTTAAGTAGGTCCCTGCCAACTTTTCTCATATTTTCTTTCTCTAAACCTTTTATTCTTTATTCTGCTATAATTAGCTGTTTATTGTTCTTCAAACATAGAGTTGCTGTTTTATTCACGTGATGCTCCTTTTGGTAGTTTCTTTGTCTAAACTTCTTTCTTATATGCCTAATTGACTTATATTTAACCTTGCAAATGTAGCTTATTTTTTGAAACCTTTCCTAATAATTTTGATTATTGCAATGTTACTCTTTTTATGTTCCCTTTGTTCTCTATGCTGATTAATGTTAAACACAGCTTCCTTTTTCAAGTCTTTGTCACTCTAAATATGAGCACCAAGGAGACAGAGAGTCTGTCTCATTCATATTTTAATCTACACTGTTTGACTATGGACATAAGAAGAATTTTTAATGGATCTTAAATGAATATGTTAACTTATTGATCTCAGTGGCTAATTTATCCTTACTTCTTCCTAGTTTTGTCAACTATGCCATTTATGAACATTCCGTCATGTTCTGATAGACATCCATTGTTTCCTTAGTGAGGATAACAGTTTCGGTTTCTGCATTTCTGTTCTTGAGCATTTCACCAAGAATCTACATAAGTTAAATTCTTACCAACAGATGTGTATCAACATTCAGAGTTCAAAAGAGAACATGACATTCTCATTAAGCAAAAGAATATTTTTCAAGCCATGCTCTGTGTCTTGTAAAGCAATTAAAGTATTGCACATTATTCCTGTGAGACACAAGCTATTTCTTTCCAATCTTAATTTG
Source organism: Ochotona curzoniae (assembly GCF_017591425.1). Classification (NCBI taxonomy): domain Eukaryota; kingdom Metazoa; phylum Chordata; class Mammalia; order Lagomorpha; family Ochotonidae; genus Ochotona; species Ochotona curzoniae. Next base: position 58,824,807 of record NW_024466599.1, on the reverse strand, counting down.
CCTGCTTAAAAATGTAGAAAAGAAGATAGATGAGTTTATGCTCAAGGTGTATGAATTTCCCTCGTGGCCAATGAACTAATTTCCTTTTCATATTTGCAGAATATTGATACAATTATTCTTTCATCAGACATGAAATTTGAGTGTATAACCAGTTTGTGGAAATCACCTAGTAATTTATTAGGTTGATAACAGCAATTAAGTCACAATTGCTTCTGAGAAATACAAATTGACTTTCCATTTTAAATGGGTAGTTTAACATTCCAAATCACAGGCGGAGTGTAACTAATTCCTGGATAAGAAGTTGGTTTCTCTTAGTATTAAACTTTAGAAAGAAACCAACCCATTGATAATCCAGTAACTGGTTTTTCAATTTTTGGATTATTCAGTTTGTGACATTTCTTCATTTTCCCTACCTTGGCTTCTTTTGACTATTTATGCATGTATGCAATGAGAGAGAATTTTAGCCAAAAATGTAACATAAGTAGGCTTGAGGCTTTTTAATTGCTTAAAACTTTGAAATTTATTCTAAGCTTAGGATGCTATGAAAATGTAGAATAAGCCTAATTTGTACCACAAAACATTGTTTCTTGACCATAGTTTGATCAAAACTACTTAGAGATTTTTGTGGAATTTTGTTTCTATAAAATCGCTGCTTGTGATATTACCCATTCTGCATGTAACAGATCCTGTAATTACACACACAGATACAACTTGCCTGTTAACTCAGTTTGTGATAAGTTAACATAGTTCCTGTTTTAGACAAATCAGGATCAATATTTTAGAGCAGAGGTTTACCAGAGAGTTCGCTGATCCAGGTAACCCCCCACCAACCACTGAAAACAGAGCTGACATTTATCACTATTATGGAGTGATGTGAGCCACGTACAGATATCAGCACCAACCAAAATGTACACATCTAACAGAAGGGCTATCTGCATGTTTTCATCTAAGAATATTAGCTTTGTTTTAGTGACCTAGTGTGTTCTGGACAGCTTTTAATGAAAGGACAAATATTTTTTATTGTAAACCCCAAGGCAGCTAATCAGCTAGTATTTATGACCTGTGTTTTTGTGGACCGTTCAACTGTGTGCAGCTGACAATAACAACATAATGGAAGCATTCTAATTGCTGACTGCATTCTCATTAATGTAAGTTCTTACACATTGCTGACAATGTCTGGTTTTATCATTCAGGAGCCAAATTGGAAATCTGGTTAGTCATCCAAGATTTTGATAGTGGAAGTTAAGAGAGAGAGCGTTCTGCATGAGAGAGTTGGGGGATGATCTTCCTGGAGCAGGTCCAACATAGCTTCAGAGGATGAGGGAGGAATGGACTGAAATATTCATTAGAGTGATTCAAAATATGTTAATACTTGAAGCACATTGATGTGGAGTGATATTTCAGAAATTGCCTTAGCTAAAGCCACAAATTTGTAAGGAGAGTCTTGCAAGATAAAGTTTGGGAGATAGAGACTGGTATCAGATTGCCAAGGATTTTGAAGGTTTGGGATCTTAAAGAGAAAGTGACTGGAAATGAGATTATGCTCATGTGTCTCTAAGGTATGCTTGCTGAAAATAAGGTCTCCATTCTGAGGGTTGAATGAAAATTGTAACCTACTGCTTTGATCCACTGCAAATGTTAACACTTCCCTTATATAGGAAAAGCACGATAGAAATGAAAATTGGAGGACTATCAGGTAAAACCCTAGTGAGTATGGTTGTTCAATCTGGCCGCAGCTCTCCGCTTCTAAATATTGCTGTAACCGCAAGACTGGAGGAACTCTGAATTCCCACACAGCTAACGGCAGAGTCAAGTTGGCCCAGTGCCCTGTGATGTCTCTTTTATAAAAGGCTTTCATCTTATTCGGTGGAGATTTCCTTTAGGGCCAGATCACTTCTTAAAAGCCCCACCCTTGATACTGTCCTACTTACAACACCTGAGTTTTGGAAAAGCTGCAGCCAGACCTCAGAACCATTCAACTCCTAACACCTGTAACTCTTTCCCTCCTGGCCTTGTATTGTGTTGCTGTGTCATGTTTTTATCCAGAGTTCATGAACTCTGAAATTAGAAGAGCTGCTCAGCTGTTCCCCCATGAGCTCTAACAAGTCCGCTGACCGTCGTGAGCTACACATCATGTGTGAAGTGAGGATTTTCCTTTGGTTTCTGCTTTTTTCCTCTGTTGTAGCAAGAGCATTAGGTTTGGAAGGAAAATGCAAACTGCTTTCTTATCCGTGTCACAGGACACCTGCTTGGTCCTGTCCTGTGGCATTTCGAGATACGGGCCAGGGTTTCCAGAGGGGCAAGACTAAACCTGAACATTGATTCTCCTTCACAAACAGGTAATGGCTAAGGCATGGGGGTAGCTGGGCTCTGTAAGTGGGTGTTGAGAGAACTGCTGAGAACAGGAACAGAACCTTGGAGGGGCAGGGAGCAGAGTCAGCTCGTGGCCTAAATCAGACACTCAGGAATTGATAAAAGAAGGGGTTCAGGGAGAAACACAGAGGCAGAGTTTTGTAAAGCCTGGGTTTGGTGAATTGTGTGAAGAATCCACAAAAATTAAAGAGAATGGAGGTTGAATTAGAAGAAAGGCCAAATATGTAGAGTTCAAGGACAATGAAGAAATAAGGTGACTGTTTAAAGCTGGACTAAAATCTGTTCTTTGTTACATGATGCAGACATGATTTCATTAAGCGACACTTGTTTTCTGCTCAGTGCTTAATGTAAAGCTAAGGAGTCTAACCTTTGCCCAGCTTCTCTGCGCTTCATTGCACATGGATATCCTTGTCTGAACTTGAGAATGCTCTCCAGAAATGCCTCAGGGCTTGAGTTATCATACACAGATAATGGTATCAGGGGGAATGAAACTAGCTTCTCCCTGGGGGCAGCCCAGGGCTCTGGCCTCCTCACCCGGTTTGTTCATAACCATTGGTAAATAACTGCCTAATTTGGTTTCTCATCTACAATGAAGTTAATGTGTGCTGAAGTAGAAAACTCTAAAAAATTGCATATCAATGGATAAAAAGTAGTACTTTGCATTTAAAAATTAAAGTAAATCTAAACTGATAGAGTTTTTCTGTAGCTTAATAAAAAATACATGATTAAAACTCAACTTAGTATCTTCCATTCCTAGTGCTACTGCAATCAGGTCAAGAGGAACTATCTGAGAGAGAAAGATTCACACTGGGAGAGCCTGGCACAAAATGAAAAAGATGAAAATGTATCTGTTAATTATTGATACACTGCAGGGAGAGTAAATTTTTAAAACTGAACAAATAACGTGTTTTTGATTTAGACACCTCCGTTAACTTACTAAAATTATTCTTTTATCTCAGATTCTGCTCTTAAAAAGAAGTGTTTATAGCCTTCAGAGCCAGAACTGTGATTAAGCCTCATTACAAGAAGGTGCCTTTCATTCTCATTGTTTTAGTCCTATATGATTCCATTACTTCTGTCTGTGGGCATTTAAATGGAGAAACTGGAGGAGGCTGCTTTAGGGATTGCTAGTCAGATAGTTTAAACTGGAGAACAAAATTTTAAGCGATTCTAGTGAACAGACACTAGGTATCACTGGATTAAGCTTTTGTGTCTGTGGTTGGTCCTTGTCAAATTCCACCCAGATTAAGACATCATTACTGCTTTAGTTATCGGCCACTATCCCATAGAGCAAACAGAAGGCATTTCAGATTTTATATAGGGAGAAAGAGAAAGGATGGTGTTCGGTATTGACAAAACAAAGTGAACCCAGTTGTACATGGAGACAAAGCGAACCACAAAATTTAGATATTCAAATGAGTAATAGAGTGTAATAATAACTGTGCAAAAGAAAGGAAGTAAAAACATGGTCACATTTTTTCCATATTCTTGGGGAAAGCGCCAAATAATTGAACTATTGCCGCACTTAACTCATGAATATTATTTAGTCCATCTGATTTTCATTGCTTTAATTAGCGCATTTTGAAATGACAAGTTCCTTTGAAAGAGTGAATTTGATTACTTCTAAGTTCCCTTTTTGAGTTTTTAAAAAAGCTTCAACAAATGAAACTAAATGACTGCATGAGTATGCTGACATTGTTTTTCTGCCTGTTTGATTTTCAAAAGTTGTGCTGTGCAGCAGGTGGTAAGCGTATGGTGCTATGGGGCAGAACACAGCACTATTTATTATTTTGCTTCCTCGTCTTGGGAAGTTTGTAAAAACCAAGGACACATTTGTCTTACAGTATTATCACAGATACCAAAGCACAGGACTTTCTCATCTGATTTTTCCATGCTTATAAAATCAGATTCAATCAGGTAAAGAATTAGCTCAATCCATGCTTTGGCTTGTCAATTTTTCTCATTCTTTATTTTTTTAGCGTTTTGAAAACTATATACATTTCAGTTGACATGGTGTGTCTCTGAATGGCTTAGTTAAGGTTGAAACATAGGGCAATTTAAAGGTTGATAACTAAGTTTTTTTCTGCCACTCTAACAGTTTCTTGGCTATGGGAGAGTAAAAAAAAATCACCTTTCCCAGTTCTGCATTGAAATCTGGGAAACGTAACCGGTAAGGAAGACACCATTCCACTAGAGCTGTGTACGTGTTGAAGCCCTTCTTCTTGCTGCCTCCACCAGGTGCAATTTTTAAAACTGCTGCTTTGGGTGTAATGAGATAGAAACTTGGCTATATGTTGATTAATACATGTGCAAATATATCCTAAGCTTTGCTTCCATTTTCCTTCCTAGAAGGTATTTATTATAAATCGTCAGCTGACCAGTTTGAGATTGAAGTGAGAAACTATAAGCGTGAACTGGTATTTTAGGACATTTTTCCTTGGTAGTTCATTTTTCAATGCCTTCTTGAGCCAAGAAGAAAACATAGGTTTTTTTTTTTTTTTCTACTTCATTTTTGGAATTGGGAAACTATTGTCCTGACTCCCTTGAGGCCGTTAAAGTCATACAGACAAATGCATGAGGGATGCAATGTGGCATGGATGTCAAGAGTAAACAAGCTGCAGAGTTGGAGACTTGTGTTATAATCCAGCTCTGTTGCCTGAGCTTGCACCTGGACGGCTGGCTCTATGAGTATGTTTCTTTGTAGTTAATACAGATAGGTGAGTTTTTAGTTTTGTTTTGTGGTGTGTTTTGTTTCTTTTTAATAGTTGTCCTTGTGCATTGGGCCTTCCAATCGGTTAGTCCTTTTACATATAAACTAATGTTATGAATTAATACAGGGGCTCACACCCCATATGGTGTTCATATACTCCTAATCAACTTTCTACCAGGCTTCTCCACTTTGCCTGCTCTTTCCTATTGCGGTTGTTTAGGGGTCAGCCGCAGTAAATATCCCGAGTGTTGTGGCTCATAATAATGTGCCCTCGCTGGTCAGCTCTACTGTGATACCAGAGTACACCTAGCTGTGGGTAGAATGCAAGTGAATACATTCAACTGTGCTCTGATTGCATTTTATTTGCAAAGAAAGAGGTTGACTTGCAGAATTGAATTTGTTTACACTTGCACAGTTGATGCTTCCTCTACTAGACATCTAGGTTTTTATGTCTGGTTCCTTCCTCATTCTTATAGCCTAAATATCTGCAAATCTTCTCGCACTGAGCCTTGAATGATTTCTCAAATCCAAGCTCTTTCCTTTTATCATTCAACATTGTCCACACCTGTCTTGTGGTCGGCAAAGTCTTCGTAATCGCTCTGCTGCTTTTTGCTTCTCATCGTTTCACAGTTAAATTCCTTACCTGCCTTAAGAAACTCCTGAAAACTAAACCAACAAGATTAAGACACTGTTATGTTTTAAGATCTTTGATGATACTTTGTTGCCTAAGGCAATTGCACAAGTTGAATGCTCATGAATGTGACATAGAAATTTCTGAAGACAGGGCTGTTGCTCGTCTCTCCACCTCTGTTGCCCATTCAGATTTTGTCCATGGCACATGTGAGGAAGAATTGCATGTGAGCTACGAGAGCATTGACAAACATAGGCTGAGGGACCATATGGACTGTGTGCAAGTCAAACAGCAGAGAAAGGAGAGCAGAAATCGAGGATTGGGTTGAAAGAGTGTTGGAATGTGTCTGAGAAGTCCTGGCCATGATGTACAGGAATGCCTTGGCTGTCCGGGGTTATTTCTGGCCGAGTGTGGCCTCTTAGATGAACTTGTAGAGACATTGAGTTGTGAACTGGTAATGCTTTTTTTATCCTCCCCCCAACCCCCGAGAACCTCCGTGTGCTGTATATGTAACTTTACCTTAAGCTGCAGGCTTCTTGTATCTCTGCTACCATGTAATATCCCCTCACTTGCCTGCCTGTCTGCATGGCTGCACCTTGCCCAGACTGTGCTTAATGAGCTGCTTTTCACCCATCACATCTCCCTGGAGGCTAACCACCTTTAGAAATTCCTTGAACTACCTCCCATGTACCACCTTCATTCAGTCGTTTCTTTTTTTTTTTTTTAAAGATTTATTTTTTTATTATTTTTTCATTGGAAAGGCGGATATACAGAGAGCAGAGACAGAGAGGAAGATCTTCCGTCCGATGATTCACTCCCCAAGTGAGCGCAACGGGCCGATACTATGCCGGTCTGAAGCCAGGAGCCTCTTCCGGGTCTCCCACGCGGGTGCAGGTTCCCAAAGCTTTGGGCCGTCCTCGACTGCTTTCCCGGGCCACAGGCAGGGAGCTGGAAGGGAAGCGGGGCTGCCGGGATTAGAACCGGCGCCCATATGGGATCCCGGGCGTGCAAGGCGAGGACCTTTAACCACTTGCGCCACCGCGCCGGGCCCCATTCAGTCGTTTCTTACCAGCATCAGTACATTTTCCAAATTACACATGGATACGCGTGCTTACCTGTCAAACTCTGGAGAGGATTGTTTGGCGTATGCCTTTGGACACCTTAAGTAGCTAAGACCCCTTTGTTGGATCAGAGGTTATTCTCTCAGTTATCCGTCTAAAGGGCAAAGTGACTCAGGCAAAACAGTAAAGGGCACTGAAACAGTTGATACTTAGTGCTGTTTTATTTAGGAAATTTTCATGTTTTTAACTTTGGAAATACACCTTTGTAAGTTGATTCATGAGATCCATTTTAGCTGAATGTGGGCCACTTGATACAGTGGGAGAAACACTATGAAGTCCAAAGACCTGTGTTTCCACCCAGGATCCTGATTTACTGCCTGACTAATCATGGGAAAGCATCTCTGATGTGGTTTCCTATTTGAGAAGATGGAAATAGTAATATCAAGGGCACATCCGCCATTGGTGGTGCCTTCAGTTATCTTGCTTTGGTCAAGGTCTCTGCTTTTTGCAACCGTGTCATTGCCTGTCTCAGCCTAACCCAGCATCCCGTGATTGCCCTGACACTTCAGACCACGGAACTCCTGGTAGGGAGAATGAACAAAGAGCACTTTAAAAACAGTGGTCATTCCAGCAGTTGCCTGTGTCATGACAGCATATGTGTGATACTCTAGCAATTAGCTTTGAAGTACATGATTTCCTGAGCATTTTATGTTAAAATTTATCTATAGAGATCAATCTTAGAGAAGATGGGGTAGCAGTTAGGTGGGATTGAGGGGTCTGTTACACCCCAATGTGAAGGCAGAATAGAGAACCTGGCCTCCTGTGCTTGGGGCAGCTTACTGTGATAGATATCTTTAGGGTTATATCCAAGGTGCCACTCTAAAAATTCAAGGATGAATATGGTACTGTTTAATAAAACAAGGAGGTTAGCAAGGATAAGTAAAACTCATAATCCTCCTCAAAGTATTATGCCAGTTAAATAAACAGGACGGAAATAGATGACATAAAAGGAAATTAAGTTTTAAAATAAGAAAGTAGAAAACATGGGTCCCGAATATTAAAATAAGTGAAAATGACAATGTACAGGATAGAACTCTAAGATCAAAGGGATAATGGAATGAGCTTTAAGGATGCAGACAAGAAATGCAGACATTTAGAAAGTAGATTTGTAACCGATTGTGGTTAAGTCAGTGCAGTTGGAAGCAGTGTAAACTCCTCTCACAGGAACATGCCTTTGCCGGCTAAGCAGGGAAGGAAGCCCTGCACTTGCTCTCTGCTGCTTGTTGCCCACTTGTAATGCGCCTTCTGGGAGCACAGAAGGGAGCTCTGATGGCTGCAGCTACTGCTGCTGCGCTCCATCGGTCCAGTAGAGGGCAGCAGCACAGAAAGGTGCGGGCCCAGAGGATGCTGACAATCCAACCAGTTCAATCAGTGACTGCTGATCTTAAGCCAGCGACCTTGCAGTGTTACGGAGCAATGCGCTGAGGTCTGTGTTTTTTAAAAATCACTCCAGATGATGCTGCAGCAAGTGCTCCTTCTCACTCCACCCTGGCTTTCATTTGCTGTGTTTTTGAGTCATAGGAGTAGTGAGCTTGTCCCCCTGCACACACACACTTTTTTTTTAATCTTTTGTTTTTCTCCCTAATTTTAGGAAGAAAGGATATAGCTTTAAGCCTCTGGCTTTATTTAATTTAGTTTTGTTTTATTTTTAATTCTTTTTTCTGTCTCTTTTTTTAAGATTTATTTCTATTGGACAGTCAGATTCAGACATACAGAGAGGAGGAGAGACAGTGAGGAAGATCTTCCATCTGATGGCTCACTTCCCAAGTGACTGCAATGGTTGGAGCTGAGCCAATCTGAAGCCTGGAGCCCAGAACCTCTTCTGGGTCTCCCACTCAGGTGCAGGGTCCCAAAGCTTTGGGCCGTCCTCAACTGCTTTCCCAGGCCACAAGCAGGGAGCTGGATGGGAAGCAGGGCCGCTTGGATTAGAACCAGCACCCATATGGGATTCTAGTGCATGTGAGATGAGGTCTTTAGCCACTAGGCTACCGCTCCAGGCCCTCTATCTCTCTTTTTAATCCTAGGAAGTCCTTTGAAAGCCAAAGGTACATTCCTGTTCCAGGAAAACAATCTGGGCTTATAGATGTATAGAACCACACAGATGACTCACTTCCTATCCCATGTACGTATTTGTCACACACAAACGCAATGCAGGCTCATGTGCACTGGCTCTTAGCTATGCTATTCTTTGTCCCCTGGGTGGCCTCTCCTCCCAGCTCCCTCTTTGAACATTCATCGTGGCCATGCTTCCCGACTGGAGCGTAGATATCCATTAGAATTATCTAAATTTACTGTTGCTTTTCCGAGAAGTTTAAAAAAAATCTTTCCCCTGTGATCTATAAATAAGAAGTCCATTAGAAATGCGGTGGCTAGCGTGACTTTGGGGTGGAGTTGATTGAGTTCAGTGTCTTCTTTTAGGAGAGCCCTAGTCTCTTGTTTCCTTTTGCAAAGTGTGTTCCTTGGCACCTCATAGACAGTGCGTGCGGATCTGGAAGGTGCTGCAGTAAACCTGCTCCTTTAGTCCAGAATGCTAACAGCATTTCCTATGGTAATTGCACTGGCCACTCAGTCTACTCCAAGTCACATTTGGCCACAAAATTTTCTTCAGGGAAACACCGTTAGCTCAATGTTCTGTGGAAAATTGTTCAGGAAGTGGCGTCCTTATGGCATTGGTGCTTTCTCCTCGGTGCTATGGACAAGTTGTTTCATAACTGACCTTACTGCGGAGGTCGGATCTTCCTGCATGTGTTTCCATCACAGTGACACTCTTTCATATTTGGGGGAAAGAAGTGTAATGAAAACTCTATCCTAGGGCCAGTCTGTGACTCGGAAGTGTGTCCTGAAAGCTTAAAGCACACCAGATAATTTCCCACTTGTTTTATGTTAATCAAGTTCCTGCCAAATGGGTCTTTGAAGACCATTCATCTTTTAAACAAGAGTTTCACTATATTTTCACAGGCATTTCTTAAATTATAACGTCAGTTCTAGATGTATGTTATGTAGTAGAATGTATGTACATGGATGTCCTGATTGCATCAAGGGAAAAGTGGGAGAGAGAATTCAAATGAACGCCATTGGAAAGAGACACTGAAGGCATTGAAGGCCCAGGGCACTGTCTCCTGCTGTCCAGACCCCGTGTGCAACTTCCTTAAAGAAGAGGGAGCTTTACCTGATCAGCAGTTCCAGGAAATCCGAGAGTCCACTGGACATCACTTGGTTTGTTTAGTTTGTAATGTTCCTAAGTGGCAGTCTTTTTTTAAAAAGATCTTTTTTTAAAATGAAGATACTCCGTCTGCTGGTTCCCATCCCTAGATGTGTGCAGCAGCTGGAGCTGAGCCGGTCCGAAGCCAGGAGCCAGGAGCTCCTTCCAGATCTATGATGTGTGTCTGTGTCCCAAAGCTTGGGTCATCCTCTACAGCTTTCCTAGGCCATAAGCAAGGAGTGAGATGGGAAGCGGAGGAGCTAGGACATGAACTGGCACCCTTTTGGCATCCTGGCACTTTCAAGGGGAGGATTAGCCTATTGAGTCATTATGCCAGGCCTTAAAGTGGCAAACTGTTTGCACTCATTCTCTGAAACTTCAACATGTTTGTACAGTTATCTCCCTCTGCTGGGAAGAGTCAGAACAATGATACTGTCAGAGAGGAGGAGGGAGAAAAATCTTCTGTCCGCTGGTTCACTTCCCAGGTGGCTGCAATGGTCAGAGCTGAGCTGATCAGGAGCCCGGAGCTTCTTCCAGGTCTCCCACGAGGGTGCAGGGTTCCAAGGCTTTGGGCCATCCTTGACTGCTTTCCCAGGCCACAGGCAGGGAGCTGGATGGGAAGTGGAGCAGCCAGGATACGTACCAGTACCCATATGGGATCCTGACAGATGCAAGGCTAGGATTTAGCCACTAGGCTATTGCGCCAGGCCCATCACTCTACCTTTTAAATACATTTTTCCAAAAATTCTATCACATTGACAGTTCATTCTAACACACACTATGAATTCTTTTCTAGAAACCTGTGTTTTGCATGAAAGACATTAGTTTCTTAGTGGGAAATTATCCTGTTCTGAAAATGCTGTTTGAGTTTCGCAAGGTATGGTGCCATGTGGCTGTCTGCTTCTGAGGAGGGCAAGAAGTGTGATACAGATGAGGCGCGTCAAGCTGTTGATTGCATATCATATTCTAGCTCTAACATCTCCCCGTAGTCCCCAAAACTGTCACACTGGAATGTGCTTTCTTTGAAGGTTATGTATTTTAGAAAAGAAAAAAAAAAGTCACACCAGTATTACAATCTCATTTGAAACACTTCAGTTGAGAGAGCCTTTGCCAAGAACATAGCCTTCAAACAAGATATGCCACTTTCGACCTGAGGCACAATATTTTACAAGTTAATACTTTCTCAAGGCTGCTGTAGAAGTTGACACAGTCACCAGTGTGATCTCCCCGCGGGGGCAGAGGCTGCTGGTCCTGCTCTCGCATACTGCTGGTTTGGCAAGCAGAGAGCCAAGGCGGCCGTAGCTTCTCTGCTCATCCTTCCGTTGTGCTCCTTTCAGAATAAGATCATCCTGGACCCCATGACGTTCAGCGAGGCCCGCTTCCGGCCGTCCCTGGAGGAGCGCCTGGAGAGCATCATCAGTGGGGCAGCGCTCATGGCCGACTCCTCGTGCACGCGGGACGACCGGCGCGAGCGGATCGTGGCCGAGTGCAACGCCGTGCGGCAGGCGCTGCAGGACCTGCTCAGCGAGTACTTGAACAACGTGAGTCCCGCGTGCGCGCTCGTGTGCCTGGGCAGTCCTTCTGTGTGGCTCTTAGCAAATGATGCGGTTGAGAGGGCGGGTGAGGGCAGTGGCGCTCCTCAGAGAGCCAGGTGGAAATCTCAAGTCCCGCTTGGGGAGAGAGATGTTGCAGAAGGTAGTCAGTTTGAGTGAGCAAACAGCACGAATTCTTGCTGGTGGAGTGCTTTCTTGGTGGAGTTGGCGGCTGCCAGTTGACAGGTGGGTTTCAGTGGGTTTTAAAGGCTGAGCACTGAAGACCTGTGGCGTCCACTTTGACAAAGAGCAGCGAGCGCTTTCAGAGCTATCAGTAGCTGCACGTGTTATTTTTCATCCTTAGGAGTCATTCATAAAGTGTTGGTATGGGGCTGGGGGAAGCGTTTTCACTGCAGGAAAATGTGGAAGTATTTTATTGATTCCTTGTGTACATAGGCATGCTCCTCAGGAGTTGCTCTAAGTTTTCAAGCAGGTACAAGTGGTATCTGGTTGTACTGGAACACAGACTGACCGTTCTCTGGCCCAGTAATAAAATGTGACAGTTGTTGTATACTGGTAAGCTGCACCAAGCTGGTGAAATCTGTATGCCTTGCTTTGAAAGGCACGAGGTTATGTTTGTGTCCATTTGCTGTGCTGTGATGGCCAGTGCTGGCCACTGTGAATGGTTCAGGAGTTGCCCCTGACCTGGACTCCGGGCTTTAAGAGAATTCTGCAGAAATTTTGAAAAGAAAAAAAAAGATGTGTATAAAACGAGTCCCTATGTTCCATGTCAAAAACATGCCTTGAGTTGTGAAAGCAAACAGGCACACTGGCCATTAGGCCTCAGGGTTTTAAGTCCCTGCAGGATTCTGCCAGGCTACGGGAGGCAATGGGGGGAAAGATGGCTGGGCCACAGCCCCGCATCCTGCCTCTTAGCAAGCACTCTGACTATGCAAGTGTCCCTAAAAAAAGGCACAGCTCATCAACTGACAGACATGCCACCCCCAAGTGGAGCTTGGGGCTAGCACCCACAGGGAAATGCTCCTCCTGTCACGCTCACCAGAAAACTTCACTCATCTAGCAACAAGGTAGTTCATGAGATCACCCAGTGACCTAAAAATCGACGTGTTTCTTTTCCATGAACCTTCAGATCCTTTGATTTTGGATGAGTCTCCCATTTTCCACACACATGGAATGAAGTGTGGGTGTGTCCTGTGGCACCCGTGAGCTTGTGAGAGCATCTCGGGGTTCCAGGTGGCCAGCTCTGTGATTCTGGCCTGCAAGGGTGTAGGGTTGAGCTAGAAAGTGTGCGTGCCACTGAGTGAAAGTATGAGATTTCTCCCCCAAAAGGAATGCACGTGAAATGTGGGGTGCTGTTTGTTTATTACTATGAATAAGGTGGCAACTGAGTTATTCTACAAGTATGTGGAACTTGGCTTTATATGAAAATGTCCTGGTTTTTGTGTCAATGAACAGAAGGAAATGGAAACTATACAGACAATAGCGATGGTTAAGATGTTAGTATAAATAAGTTTGGAAAAAACTATGTTTCTGTGAATAAAAAAACCCGCTGTGATTAAGGGAGAGTTGATCAGGGTGTGACATACAGTTTACGGCGTGAAGTTTGGCATCTTGTCAACTGGAATTGTTTTGTTTCAGTGAGAACTGATGTTGATTGCAAGAGCTGATGGGTTTTATATTTTGTTGACACCAGGATCCTGTTTTCCTGTTTACAACCTTAGGGCACAGGGATGTTTTTATGGAAATTTGGGTTTCTGTGTTGGCATAGTTACAGAGCATACCTACAAGGGCCAAGTACTAACATTTCAAAGTACAAGAGTTATGTTCGTGTGCAAGCGTCGCAATCCGAGCCTTAAACCAAGTGGCACCTGTTAACTTTTGCACGAACAATATGAAATGCAGTTGTGTTGCACGCTTCTCTGCTGATTTCAAGGCAGGCGTGGATGCAGGTGCACCACCTCCGGGGTCCCCGCAGTGAGTTCCGGATCCAGCACACTCTTTTTACTGCGGTAAAATCAATTTCTTTTTTCATTTTGGTATAGCAAATATCAATGAGAAACACATACACTGTATGCCTCGGCTGTGACAAGTGTGGTAGTGAACAACAACCAGTAAATTCATCAATCATTCATGGGCTGTTAACATTTCAATTTTGTAAGCTCTAGTAATAAAGGTATTATAAAATTATTACTCCACAGTTTTTCATCTTAATGGCTAGGCAATATCATTAGGATAAATATGTCAGGAAACAACAACAAAAACTGTAGGCGTTGGTGTTTCTGGATTCTAAGAATTTTGGAAATCTTTAGATAAGTTCCTGATGCACAATCCATATACAGTGTTGAGTTGTGGCTGAAACATCTCTGATACCGTGTAGGAGGGTCCTTCAGATGTCTTGGAAAATAGGACTAAAAGATGAATGTAGATGCAAAACCCCTTGAAATCCTTGCATGGTTGTTATATATATATGAAACTTGAAGCCCCTTCTTGGCATAGTTTCCAGGTATGGTGGGCCAGACAGAGATGGTTACGGAGAGGGCAGCTTTGTCCTGAGGGATCAGGAGAAGGTCATCTTCGTGGGACCTGGGCCATGTGAAGCCGCACAGGTGACATGGAGCCCCACAGGGTAGCAGTTTACAGTTAGAAATTCCCACAAATCTGTGTTCAAATTAGTGAATTTGTGCTTGTGTGAGTTGATGGTGTAACAAGGATTGTCCCTTAAACTTGGGGGGAGGTTTGGAGAAGGTTATTAGGAAGCAGAAATCACAAGACAAGAGCTGTGATCCAGCGATTGTGGATCCCTGATTGGCCTTGGGTTTTTCCATCAAGATTTTTTTATATATATCCCAAAATTACAAATATTCTTAAGAGCCATCCCAATTTAAATAGACGCTCATTTATTGTATATATGTGGAAATTAAGGGGTGGAGAGAGTGCTTCTTTTATAAAAGGACACATGCTCTATCAATGCTAGTTTGGATGTGAGCCACCCTGGTGGTTGTTAGAGTCTTAAGCTGACTGCTAAGAATAGTTCCAAATTGTATGAACCCAGACTCCCTTCTGGAGTTTATAATTTTATACAGTTTTTTTAAAAAAAAGTAGCGGTAAACATTTTTTTTGCACTAAATTTAAAAAATCTTAAAAGTGACCCAATGATAGGAGATTAAGCATAGTCCCTTACAGATGAGAAGCTTGTGGTAGATTCACAAATATTTATTTGGCAAATACGTATTGTTGCCTGGCTGTTTGGTGCCAGCACTGATCCATGTTTCTGGGGATAGAGAAGGGAGCAAAAGGCAATGAGGTTCTCTGTTGTCATGGAGCTTATATTCCAGAGGGGTGGATTGTAAGTAAATAATTGGAAGCAGTTATTTCAGATGGTGATGGTGTACCATGGAAAGAGGAAACCTAGGAGACAGACAGTATGGGGTGCTGCTGCGAGTGAGACTGCCAGGGAAGGGTGCGTTGAGCAGGTGGTCACAGATCAAAGAACTCTTGAAGAAGAGGGGGCAAAACTGCATCTGCGGTGGAAGAACAGCAAGGTCAAGGTTTTTGCTGAGCGAGGGCGCCTGATGTGTCTGAGGAGCTGTGGTACCTACACTGGCTGTTTTGAGTGAGGGGGAGATGGGAGTGGGGGTCTGCTCCTTGAAGAGGTAACACTCAGCGAGACTTTACACACCGTGGCTCTGAACTTGACTTACACTTTCATGGAATGTACAGTCATTGGAGCATGATTTCGATACTGGGAACAGGCTGTGAATGTGCAGGAGATGAAAAACAGGAGGGCAAGTAAGGAGGCCCTGGGCCCCAGGCCCATCCATGGGCAGAGGGTAGGGTGGCAGCAACAGAAATCAAGCATCCAAATTAGGATAGCATTTTAAATAAACTTGTTTCTAAGTATTTAGAGAGAATAAACATACAATAGGTATCGGGCATTATGAGTGACAGTTGCAATCCCATCAGTAGCAACTGATGTGATACCTTTCTTTGGGTTAGCTGTAAATTCTGATTTACTCAGGTCTAGTTGCACTTTGTAAACAGCTCACTTGGTAATGTCTAGATGCTCTACTGGACAGATTGTTTCGAAGTTCTAACACTAAAAATGTCTAAATGTGTTGCACATTCTTATAAATGTAAAATACTATTATAATGATACTTCTTCCACGTACTTCACTGTGATGCAGAACTGCGAAGAAAAAAAAAGATTGACTTATTCTAGGCTCTAAAGCTGTGAATGCAGAACACAAAGAGATGCTTGAAACCCTTACTTCTTCATGCACATTTCACCGTTAGCTTTGATGAGCGAGTATGCAATGAGCAGAGATGCCTGTACCTCGTGTGCGTGTTGTGGTGCTCTGCAGCTTGGTTCAGTTCTATACGTGTGGACTCTGTGTAGCTCTAATTTTTAAAAGATGACTAATGAAGGAAGTATAGTTTTCTTAAACATCGATGTGATTAAAGTTTAACTGCACAGTGATGGCAGAAATCCTGGTACCATAAAGTAAATGACATGCTGAGCTGTGCTAGAATAAAATGTGGCAGGTTATTTTTTAATTGTGTTTTTAAGAATAAGTCAACTCATGTATTTTTTTAAAAAATGGATTTGGGTCCAGCATTTTTTAACTTCCTGAAGCATCTGAGTTGATCCGTGGGGTTAACAATTGTGAACCACTGATAGAATTAAGGCGTTAAAAGCACTTGAAGCCACATTTGTGTGAGAGTGTGTGTACTGCAGGTCCCTGAAACGTTGTTGTCACAGCTTTGCTGTTGAGTAGATTTTAGCGAGGGTTCCTCACCTGTGGAGTGGAGTGAGGTCTGAAAAGGTGATTTCTAGCTTTATTCTGGAAACAAGACAACAGCAGGGGTTTAGCATTCCATTTCTCAGCACTATGTGAGTAACATGTGAAGCAGTCGTGCTGACAGGGGAGCTCGGCAGATACCAGCCTTTACGCCACTTTTTTTGTTGGTTTTGATACTGAAAAATGAAACGCATGTTTGTGGATGAATAAAAACTAAAGAAACAGGTAAAAAGCACAATCATATTCCCTAAAAATATCTAGTGTAAGGGTTGCCAGTTTCTGAGCTTATGATAGTAGCACATTTATCTACAGACATTCACAGCTGTTATGACTTGCTCTTTTTATGAAGTCATATTGTAAATGATGTTTTGTAATCTATTTTCTTTACTCAATAGATTGTGAATATGTAACAATATCAATTAACATTCTCCAGCCTTATGTTTACTGGCTTTATAGCATTTTATCATGTGGAATTGTTTAGAAGTAGTTTGTTGCCTTGTATTTTCAGAGAACAGTGTTGGAAAATATAACTGGGCGATACTTCATGCTGGTGGCCTGGTGTTCTGATTTGTACCCAAAGGACATATGAGGAACATAATGAGAAAGGAATAAGCATACAGTTACCTTTATAATTTGTAGGTTTAGGAGATATCTGAAATGTTTTGTGTATTTTACTTTGTTTTTTAAATTGTTTATTTGAAAGGCGGTTCAAAGAGAGAGAGGTCTTCATGAAAGCTGCTTTGCTTGCCAAATGGCTGCAGCCAGAACGAGGCCAGGATGAAGCCAAAAGCAAGGAGTTTCTTCTGGGTGTCCCACGTGGGTACAGGGGTCCAAGCACTGGGGCCAGCCTCCACTGCGTTCCCAGGTGCATTAACAGGTAGCTAGATTAGTTGCGGAGCAGCCATAACTTGAATTGGAGGCCTTAATATCCAGTGCCAACACCACAGGCTGTGGTTAAATGCACTGTGCCATAGCACAGACCCCCCCACCCGGCAATCATATTTTTGGACGTAAAAGAAATTTAAATGGTTCTGAAATTCATTCTAAAATTATTTTGTATGTATGTTGGGTTTTTTTTGTATGTCAGTGATTTCTGTACAAATTTGACTTTTATTTATCAGAACCGGTTTCCTGCTTGGTTGTATATGTAGTATTGCTAAGAGGGTCCAGAGTTCAAGTTCAATGTCTGAGTTTTTCCTGAAATGACAGAGAATGGTTAAAGCTTCAGAAGGAAGTGTCCTCAGAAAGATAACCTTGTCACAGAAGTTATCACATGGCTGCATTTCTCCCAGGTGGGGAGGTTGGGAATAAACAAGTTATTGTTAGCGCTTAAGAATAAGGTGTATTGTTGATGAAGAATAACATCTGTTTCAAGTATTATCTGGATCTTCTCTTATTCTTCCAAATTACTTCACAGAAAAGGGATGAAAAACACAAAAATCAGCTTTGTTTCTCACTTAAAGATTTGGCTCAAAACACAGTAACAAGTAATACTTGCTGACCACCTGTGACCTGATGCTTCCCATGCCTCCCACTGTGGCCTTCATTATGGGAGGTTAAGAGTTTCTGTAACTGCACGGATGCCTTTGTTTAAGGCAAAGATTCCTAACATCTAGGAATTGCCTTGCCTTTTCCTGATTTGCATTTTTTTGTTCTTCTGTGCTTCACATTTTTACTTAGATTTGTTCATTTCCATTGGAAAGGCAGATTTACAGAGAGGAGAGACAGAGAGAAAGATGTTACAATTGCTGGTTTACTCCTCAAATGGCCATAGTGGTTGGAAATGAGCTGATCCAAAGCCAGGAGCCTTTTCCGGATTTCCCCCAGGGTCACAAGGTCCAGATAACTTGGGCCATCCTCCATAGGCAGGAAGCTGGATGGGAAGTAGAGCAGCCAGCACACAAACTAGTGCCCATATGGGATCCAGGTGCTTGGAGGTGGAGGATTAGCCAGTTGAGCCATTGCGCCAGCCCGCACATCAGTTCCTTGTCCTCTTCCCTGTAAGCTCTGGCTTTAGATCCAGTTTTGTTAAGTTTTAGCTTCACATTCTTACCATTGCTCTTCCTCAATACAGCTTTTGCTTTCGTGGGGATTGAGTTTTCATATTCATTTTTCATTGATATTTCTTGCTTACACACTGGAATCGGACATTAGGACTGTCAGCCTTTCTGTGAGGTATAAAGTTGTTTAGAATCTGTTCTACCATATACTCTGGTTTCTCTTCGGATCGTATAAATCTTTCGCCTTTTACTAAAGAATCTGTTCTGCCAAAGCAATGTGGCAGTTGGAGGGAGTGAGGCCTCAGTCATTGAGTCATGATGCTTGCAATCCTGTTTGCCTCTTTTCCTCCTGAGCTTTCAGCAGGACTTTCAGAAATAGCCTGAAACTCTTCCAGAGAAATAGGATCTATAAAATCTTTTCTCCTTGTCATTCTCTTTTGTATATTACTGTGATGGTGTTCTTTTTATGATGTGTCCAACCATGTCTGCTGTCATGGAGTTTCAAAAAACAGAGAACAGAGGGGCGTGTTGGATGGCACTGACTCAGGCACCGGTGGTGGGAGAATGTCCAACCATGCTGGCAGGGCAGATTCCCTGGAGAGAATAATGAGTGTGAGAGTGTCAGATTGCGTCCCACAGAGCACGTGTGCATTGGCTGCGAGAGGTACCTAGAGTAGATCCAGACTGGTCGGAGGCAGGTTGACATGAGGGCATTCTGGGCCCTGTACTCACTGTAACTATTGAGCACAGGTGCAGGTGAGACCTAAGACCTGTGGGAACATGAATTTTGGGTCTTAGAGGACACAGTGTACAGGTTGATTATGTAAGTCGGGGAATCGGACCCTTTGAAAAGCATGGCATGTCATGCGCATTTGTTGTTAACTTACTGTTAACTCAGGCTGCACATTTAAAGGAGTTACTCCTAGGATCCTGGAGTACACAGGTGTAATTAGATATGCTTCCTTTGTATCATCAAGTCAATCCTTAGTACAATTTCACACACCATCTCCTTGGAAATAAGGACTAACCTGTCTGAAACTCGCCCCGTTTCAACTTGGGATGGTTTAGCAAAGGCTCAGTCCTATATAGCTATGTACATCGTGGTTCAAATTCCTATTTATTACTCGTTTTTTGTGTGACCTTAGGCAAGAGAGTAAGCCTACCTTGAGAATCAACTTTTTCAGCTGAAAAATAGCAAAACAGGATTTACTTCATGGAAGTGCTTGGAGATCAAGTGGGATGACAGTCAGAAAGCTCTGTGTCAAAGAAGCTCATACCTGCTACCTTGCCCTTCCCAATGTTCTTATATTCCTGTTTTGTTTTACTAATCTGAGCAAAAGCCCTGTGCTATAAATGTTGTTGTTGTCTCTTTGGAGTATAGGTAGATCAAATAAAAGAATGAATCATCATTAAATGTGTCTGGACCAAGTCTAGAACTCCTCTGCCAGTCCCCAAGTGGCCCAACAAGTGTCTCGCAGCTTGATCCTTGCTAGAGGAAAATTACAGAAAGCTCTAATTACAATTATTGCCCAGACCAGGAAAGAGTGTAATGAGAGCACTTATAAAATTATAAGACCTTTTGGGAACTTGAGGGGAAATAGCTGAGACTGTCAGTCCTGGGAAACCAGAGGGATTCACAGTAGGAGGGTCAAGTCTATTGGTTATTAAAAGTTGGGTTCAGTAAAATGAAGACATCTTGCCTCTTAACTTTGTAGGTCCTTGTGACTTGTAGTAGTTGTGGACAGATGGGGATTTCTCAAGTTCCTGTAGATGAAGGAAATGGACTGAGACATGTGTAAGCTGTGAGAACGCTTCCTTATGTCTGCGTGTGATCCTCTCCTGCAGGTCTAAGACGTGATTCTGAGGGTTAGAACTGATACTGGTGGCCGGAGGCGAAATGCTATTTTTTAAAGATTTATTTTTATTATTTTTTTTTCATTGGAAAGGCGGATATACAGAGAGGAGAGACAGAGAGGAAGATCTTCCTTCCGATGATTCACTCCCCAAGTGAGCGCAACGGGCCGATACTATGCCGATCCAAAGCCAGGAGCCTCTTCCGGGTCTCCCACGTGGGTGCAGGGTCCCAAAGCCTTGGGCCGTCCTTGACTGCTTTCCCGGGCCACAGGCAGGGAGCTGGAAGGGAAGCGGGGCTGCCGGGATTAGAACCAGCGCCCATATGGGATCCCGGGCGTGCAAGGCGAGGACTTAACCACTTGCGCCACCGCGCCGGGCCCGAAATGCTATTTTTTAAACATAAGTTTACTGTGAATGAATCAGTGTGGTCACCTCAGTTATACACTCAGAATGTTGACAAACACTTGGCAGGCTGAAGGATGTGCTGTGAGAAGTTTTCTTTTCACTGACAATCTCCTAAAAGTTCACGGGGATCTAGGAATAAACGTGTTAGCCAGTCAGAGCAAAGGCAAGGCCCAGTGATTGGCAATTTATTTAGCAGAAAGGTTTTGGAAAAACAATCTTGTCATTAAAAGAGGCATCTGATTTTATTGCTGTATGAATTCAGTTTGACTAAAGAAGGTCACAGTGGACCAAGTGTGCAGACGAAGTGTTCTCTTTCAACACTCTTTTCCTCTCCCACCACCCCCCTTCTCCTACCATCTGAATGCCTGGGGGAATTCTTTTGGATGCATGGATGAATTCACATAAATGCAAAGGAATTGATAAGATAAATAACAAAAAGATAATAAATTAGGTGTCCAGGGCCCAGTGTGATGGTCTAGCAGCTAAGGGCCTCACCTTGAATGCGCCAAGATCCTATATGCTCACATGCTGGTTCTAATCCCAACAGCTCCACTTCCCATCCAGCTCCCTGCTTGTGGCCTGAGAAAGCAGTAGAGGATGGCCCCAAGTCTTGGGACCCTGCACCCGAATGGGACACCAGGAGGAAGTTCCTGGATCCTGGCTTCAGATTGGCAGAGCACTGGCTGTTGCAGTCACTTGAGGAGTGAATCATTGGATGGAATATCTTCCTCTCTGTCTCTCCTCCTCTCTGTATATCTGAGTTTGTGATAAAAATAACATAAATCTTTTAAAGAAATAAATAAATTAGGTGTGCCTATGGATTTCCCATGGCCCAAACTTGGGTTTTAAATAGAGCTTGTGTGCAAAGAATAAGGAATAAAATTTGGTGACCCAAATAGATGGCAGGTCAGATTTTGGACCACGCTATAAGCCCTGAATTCCTGTATTCTTAGATTCATATGTCCATTTGGGCATGAGCTAAGCAAACCAAACTTCTTTTAAAAAAGCAAAACTGGGAAAATATGTCATTTTGACCTTTAAAATGCAAATAAAAAATAATCTCCTACAAGAATTGCTAACCACAACCCACAATCACTCAGCATGAGAGTCGGAAATTATATTCCATGATGTCTAAAGGTTATCCAGAAGTTTTTTTAAAGGCTTTCTAAGAGGTGGGCTGGCAAATACTGGTGCTTTATAGAGGAATTCACTTTAAACCAGACTTCAAAGTATTTCCAAATATAAAGTGACAAGGAAGAGAAGTTGACATTCCAGAGTCACTAATAGAAAAATCCAACAGATTCTATGAATGGGAATTGACTGTGAATGTGTGTGTGTGTGTGTGTGTGTGTGTGTGTGTGCTCTAAAAGACTGCAGGTGTGCAGTGTTTATATCTGCTTTATGAAGTTTCCAGGTGCACTGAGATGAACATCGGGGTGTGATGCTAGCACAGGGGACTCAGGTTTGACCACATGCAGACCTGCAATGCAGGACTGAAAGTTGTGATGGTTAAATGTGGGCTTCCTTGGAGAGGTGAAGCAAGAAGTGGTTGGTTAGGCCAAGCCTGGGCTAATGAGGAAAGGCTGAAGCAGTAATTGAGAGCTTTTAGCCTTTGTCCAGAGGTAAACGCTTAAGAAGAACGAAGTTATTGTTTAGCTTACCCTTAATGGGCTTCCATAAGATATATTCAAAAAGCTCTGAGTGTCGTTATGTAAACACTGTGCATGGGCTTTACATGATTTGTCACTAAATTGACTTACTTTAAATACATTTCCACAAGGTTTTGAAGTCCCTCGTGTATGAAATGATTATTTTTGACAGAAAGAAAATGAAACAGGTGAGGGAAATAAAAATCTGTCTCAACAACAAGCAAGGCTGTTCCTTCCTTAGAATTTTAGCTTATTATTCCCTTGAACATTCCAGTCCCTCACTGAGTTCATGAAACTTGCTTCTGACTCATACAAGCTCCCGTCACTGTAGTAAGGAAGCGCAAGTGCCATCACATGGGAAGGGCTGCCTTTACCTTTGTGAGAAGGGTTCACTGCCGAGTCATTCAGTTTTGCCACACTCTCTAATGCAGCCTGGATGGCACAAACCGGTAATTGTTCTTGCTTTAAAGACCTATTTTTCTAAGATGATCTCCCAAAGGCTTTTTTGCTTGGATCAAATCCTACCTTGTGCCCATCCTGAAAAGTTTCTTTTCATCTATTTAGACTTTTCTTATACCCCAAGAGCTGAGTGTCTCGGAGGTGGCAATTCCTCCCCGTGCCTCACAAATACCAGTATATGTTGCTGCTCCAGTGAATATTTGAGAAGATTCTTAAAGTTTGCCTGGATGGCACCTTCTTCCCATATTTCCTTTCAAATATGTTGCTCTTGATCCATTGGCATGTTTAAATGTGCTAAAGCGCTTTCATGTCCCATACTTGCTACCTTCCTTCATCTCTTGATTTGAGGTATTATTATCATCAGGGAAGGAGCGAAGATAGAGGGCCAGATGAGGGTAAGGCGGAGGCACTGCAGGGGAGAAGGAAGGAGGGGAGCATGACCCTTATGTTCTGAGTCCACTAGGTGCTCTGTCTAGGAACAGAATGATTCATCTCTTCTTTCTGCTCCACTACCTAGTAAAACAGTAAGTAAATTAGCTGAGGTTAACTCTGCTTGGCTTCCTCATGCCTCACTTGGAAGAACTGTATAGTTAAAGCTTATTTAAGACCTTAGCAGAGACCCACATCAATTCTTTCTAAAAAAAGGTTTGAAATGATCCCAGTCACTATTAGTGGAGATAAAAATGATACAAAGCATGTCACTTGCTTGCTTTTCAATTGGAAGTGTTCCACTAAGCAGCTCCTTTTTCTTTTTCTGACTGCAGGAGGACCTCTTAGGTCCTTAGGGGCTAGGGCAGCTGGACCATCTTTAGTTGCTGTGGCATTCTGCAAACTGGGCTAGGAACTTTGAAAATTACTACATTTACTGCTTTGTAAAACTCACAAAAATGTACTTACAGAGATAAACCAAAAGAAGGCAAGGGTTATGATTCAGCTTCTGAAAATAAGGTGCTTGGTCCCTAGGGCCTCAACCTGGACCACAGAATCACGGTCTCTCAGAGGGGGCTTTAATCGCTAAATTTAGCAAATGTCATCAATTGGAGGCAACAGACAAGAGATCCTTGACTAACTAATCAGTGGATCAAATCAAGAATTGATTTAATATGACATAGATTTAAAATGGATTTTCTTCATGTGAGTGGTGTTTTATAAGAAACCATTTAGTGAAATATGTACTGGAAAATCTTTTAGAGCTGTGTATTATTCAGTCTGGACATTCAAGATGTTGGGGAAGAAACTCATGAAGCTGAGTAGCTAAGTTCCTTGAATTTGTTAGAAAGTAAATCTACACCGGCATCTCGCCTTATGAGATACTAAATGAAGGGTTAGGTGTTTTGTCATGCTTTGAACTTTTTATTTCCACCATCCCGAAACTCACCCCTTCCTACTCTGCCATTTGTAGACAGGCAATTTATCATCCTTGGAAGGACTGTACACTCAATAAGGCTGGAACTTAAATAGGCAGTCTGCAGATGACTCAAAAATCCTCTTTCTTAACAGCTTAGTTGCCGATTTCAATTTCTACTATGCAGATTTGACTGTGGCAATACACAGCAATGTATTTTTCTACCTTAAATGGAGCTACTGTGTAAGGGGGTTTTGTGCCTGTCCCAGGACACCGTTTCCAAGAGACAGCAGCATTTTTACCTGGCTGCTTTAGAAATTCTGAAATCCCCATGTGTTGATTTAAAATTTGCACATGGGATTTTGAAGAAAAAAAAAAGTATTGCAGCATTTTATCTCACTCCGAAAACGAGACTATTTCTTGAGATAGAATACTGGGATCTGCATTTCTACAGTTTTCTCAGGAGATTCTCCTGCCAACATTGGGAATCAGCTGTGAAAATCAACATCACAGGATTCATACAGATGTCGTAATTTCCTTTTCCTGTTCCTTGTAAGTGACCCACAGCCTGCCGATAAATCACACAAGCCACGTTTTCTCTTTTATTCCTGTAAAGTGACTCAAGATGAGAATCATCACATGCTTTGTGAATTTCACATCAATAAAAGAATCAAAACTAAAAGACAACAGCAGGAAGAAAGCAATGGCCTTTGTGGTACTCGATCCACACACTTGGGTGTTTTGAAGACAGCTCTACAAAATAGACGTGCAAATCATTGGAAAAGATGTCTTCTCCTTTTGATGCCACACTTACAACCAGAGAGACTCCCAGCCTTTCCCCCCTCCTGGATCTTGTTTCTCTTTTTGCCCCAGGGCTGGTTTGGTGCTTCCTGTTTCATCTGTTTCCCCTTCCCCCTCCAGACAAGTTCATTTTCTACAATTGTAAAATATATGAAACCATATCCTTTTCTTAATTGCATGACCTGTATGTTGTTGTTTCAAGATTCTTGCAAGGACCATTATCATTTTCCTGTTTCCAGATCCCAAGCCATTTGGATGAAGGCAAGTGACAGGCTGTCTGGACAAAGTATATGTGGAGGTCCTTCCCGAGGTCACGTGATTACATAGCAGAGCAGGTGGAGCTCAGGTCTTCTCTCTTTGTTGCCTATCTCTTGTTCTTTCTGTTGCTTCATATTTTATGTGTAAGTGGAACTAGAAATGAAATTGGTTTTCATATTCCTTTTTCTCTATTTAGACTTTAAAGATTTATTTATTTTTATTACAAAGTCAGATATACAGAGAGGAGGAGAGACAGTGAGGAAGATCTTCTGTCTGATGATTCACTGCCCATGTGAGCACAATGGCTGGTGCTGGGCCAATCCAAAGCCAGGGGCCAGGAGCCAGGAGCTTCCTCCAGGTCTCCCACATAAGTGCAGGATCCCAAGGCTTTGGGCCGTCCTTGACTGCTTTCCCAGGCCACAAGCAGGGAGCTGGATGGGAAGTGGAGTTGCCGGGATTAGAACTGGTACCCTTATGGGATCTTGGCACATTCAAGGTGAGGCCCTTAGCTGCTAGGCCACAGCACTGGGCCCTCTATTTAGACTTTTATACTTTATATTATATTTTCATACAGAAAATGATTCCTTTTGTCTTTTCAGAGTTAAATGTTAGATTTTGGACAGTTCTTACTTCTACATGCATCTGTGTATCAATAATAGTGGAACTCTTTCAAAACCCAAATGAAGTGGGAACCTGTTGAGTCCTGGCTACTCTGATATAGTTCTCTTAATGTGTCTGTGAAGGCAGCACATGATGGCTCAATTTCCCGGCATTCATGTGGGAAACTAGGTGGAGCTCAAGGGTTCTGGCTCCAGCCTGTTCCAGCACTAGCTGTTGGAGCCATGTGTGGGGAGTGAACCAGCAGGCTCAAGACATTTCTCTATCCCATTCTGCCTTTCAAAAAAATAGTAAATAAACCTTACATAAAAGAAAAGGGTGATACTTGAGCAGACAGTCGAATCTGGTTTTCTGAGCATATATCAGTTTGCAGGTAGAGCCTTACAGCAGACAAAAGTAGAGGCAATAGTCAATATTTACATCCAGTGTGAAGGCATCATCTTGCCATATGGTCCCGCAAGTTTATTCAGTGGTTGTGGGCTTTCAGTCAGCCATATCTGTACAAAGACCTAACTTTTTCAGTTTTCTGAAAAATTGACCTTTCCTTTGCTGAGGCTTGGCGCAGGAAAGATTTGATCATGTGCTTAAATATATACATCATTATGAAGTCATGAAGTTTTCAAATATGTTTATGTTGCAAAAAATCAAATCAGCTTAGTTAAATTATGTGTCGGCTGGGGTGGTACAGTGGTGTAACAGGCTAATCCTCTACCTGCAGCACTGGCATCCCATATGGAAGCTAGTTTGAGTCCTGGATGCTCCACTTCCAATCCACCTCCTTGCTTAGAACCTGGAAAAACAGTGGGGGTTGACTCAGGCCCTTGAACTTCGGCACCCACATTTGAGAACCAGAGGAAGCTCCTGACTCCCAGCTTCAGATTGACACAGCTCTGGCCCTCACAACCAATGGGGAGTGATCAGTGGCTGGAACATCTTTCTGTCTCTCCCGCTGTCTCTGTTAACTCAAGTGAAACAAAAAATTAATCTTTAAAAAAAAACTACATGTCACCTAATTGCTTACTAATTTATTTCTGTTAAAATTTCTTTTTGGCAATTTTGAAATACACAGTGTGATAACTATGCTTAGTGCACTGTGAAATGGGTCACTGAAATGAATTCCTCCCATCTATGCAAATCATTGGACCCTTTGACTAGCATCAGTCTTCTCCCCATTTCCACTCCATCTCAGCCTCTGCTAACTGCTCTTCAACTCTGTGAGCCATGAACATTTTGAGTTTATCCAGTATTTGTCTTTCTATGTTGGTGGGAAAGTAGCTCACTACAGCTGCTTTGGAAAACAGTGTGGAAGATCCCCAGAAGGTGAAATGAAAATACCCCTGTGAGCCAGCAATCTCACTTCTCGTGTGATAGTCAAAGGAGTTGAAGTAACTCTATCAAAGGAATATATGAACTCCCATGTTGATTGAAAGATTATTCATGTCAACAAAAAATAAAGACATCAACCTAATTGTTTATTAATGGCTAAATAGAATATGATAAAGGAAAATGAACTAATATGAGGACACATTAATAAATTGATGGAAATTGGACTTGAAAGGTAAGTTTACTTTGGTTCAAAACGTTGAAAATCATTCACGCAAGGGTCTTTGAAAGGTTTATGAAAATGTATATTCTGAAAGAATTATGTGAAGATTTTGAAATTTTTGGCTGCAAAATAAATGTCTTCCTTTTTATTCTTTTTTTCTTCCTGAACTTTTTTAAGTACCCTCCTACATACAAAATTGAATACTGTCCAACCTTTCAGAAGGAAATCCTGTCATTTGTGACCTAGAGGTCTAATTGCTTTTTACATGATTTCAACAAATCATCTTTGTAAAACCTCACCTTTCTCTTCCATTTCATCCAGGAAGAACGGATGCTGCAAGTTCCCGAATCTTGGAGGCTTTTGCAATGTAAATTGGGTTGTTCTGAGCTCTCCCCTCATTGGCACTGGATTCTGCTTTCTTAGAAACGCTTTGTCTGATATCTGGATTTCAAAACACTGCCATTATTTTCTCTGGTTGTCTTTTTCTTTAAAGATTGATGTCTTAAAAGAAAATTGCTCCATGGTCATTGTAATGGGTTTTCTGAAAAGAGCAGTGATAAATGTGTATGTTAAATCTTCTATTTTTATCTACACCTTACTTTTCTTTGAAAGCAAGATTATAAGTTCCTTTCCTTCCTTATGTCCAGAGGCTATGTTTTTTTGCACTCTACCTTAACCAAGAAGATGTTCAAGAAACATTTTCTAGATGCGTTGAGGATTTTGGATAAAAGGAGAGCTATAACATGTTAGAGTAAGGTTTATATGGAAGAATCTATTTGTTCACAGCATTCTGCTGTGTTTGAATGTCCATGTCATTCCTAATGAAACCTTTGTAAGTGCTGATTCCAATGTAGACCTTGAAGGAAGCATGATTGGGACTAACTCGTGTTTGTTGTTTTTACATCTGGTAACCATAGAGACAGCAGTTATCATACAACAAAAGGTAATTGTTCAGAGACGTTGTTTCATAGTCTATTTTAATACCATATTCTATTTAATTACTGACTGATCGCAGTTTCTCAGATGAAACTGCACTTCATTACAGAAGAATTGAGTCCAATGTCATTGTGGGGGAATTTGATAGTTTTAAGTATGCCTCACAACATAGAGCACAAAATCCTTGTAAATGAATATTCCTTTACATTTTCAACAGCTTTCTTAGTCTCCTAAAATTTACTTCTTAGGTTTTTGTTGTTGTTGTTGTTAATTATTTATTTGAAAGCTAGAGTTGCAGAGAGAGAGAAAGAAGCAGAATGGGATCGTCCATTTGTTGATTCACTCTTCAGATGGCTGCAATAGCCAGGACTGAGCCAGGCTAGGAATCAGGGGTTTCATCTGGTTCTTCCACATGGGTGATAGAGGTCAAACACTCGGGCCACCTTCAGTTGCTTTCCTTCAGTGCATTAGCAGAGCACCAGATTGGAAGTGGACCCACTGGGATTCCAAGTGGTGCCCGAGTGGAGTGTCTAGCCTGCTGTGCCCAAACGCGGGCCTGTAAATTTCACTTCATTCCATTATCTCTGAATTGTTGTCCTTCCTCCACTCCATGAGACTATTTGTGATTTCAGCACATTTATATTTATATCCCTAAAACTTATTTGTTTCGTTTGTAAATAGCCACTTTGTTGGGTTTTTTTAAATCAATTTACGTTTAAAATCCATAATGAGCTGCCAATACAGTCTAAAGAAAGACATGGGGTGTTTAACATGAAGGACAGTTAGGAAAGTTCCTGTGATGAGCTTTTTTTATTTTTAAAGATTTATTTTATGTTTATCAGGAATTTAGATTTACAGAGAGAAAGAGAGACAGAGATAAAGATCTTCCATCCACTGATTCACTCCCCAAGTGGCTGCAATGGTCAGAGCTGAGCCAATCTGAAGCCAGGTGCCAGGAGACTCTTCCCAGTCTCCCACATGGGTGCAGTGTCCCAAGGCTTTGGACTCCACTGCTTTCTCTGGGTGACAGGCAGGGAGCTGGATGGAAAGCAGGGCCGCAGGGACACAGGCTGGCTCCCATGTGGATCTCAACTGTTAGCTGATGTTGCAGTGATGGACTTTGTGCACGGAGCCTATTGTAATACACATAGACTCTGACTGATGGTCAGTAGTCGAAGTTTATATTAGTGGCATCAGACTTTCTAGACTGAGGGTCATATAGGATAAGGGAGGAAGTATTGAGCTTATCTACAGAACCCGTATATTGTTTCTATACGCTTGTTTGGAACTCTTTTGTATATCCCACCAAGTGTTCTCATTCACATACTATCCCTTCAGTAGTTCTCATACAAATGATATCCATTTAGTTATACAAATGGTACCCACTCAGTTATTCTCATACAAATGACATCCAATCATTTATACAAAAGGTATCCGTTCGGTTGTTCTCATACAAATATCATCCCATCAATGGTAAGCCTGTGCTTGTTGACATTCTAGGGTCACAGTGTTCTACACCCAGCAGATGCAAGACAAGGATTTGGTCACTAGGCTATTGTGCTAGGCCCAATAAATTCTTTATAAATTGTGATTGTTAGCATGACAGCTCATTCGTTTCCTACCAGGTTCATCAATTCATCAACTACTTTTCACCAAACCAAAGATTGTTCACTAGTAAATCACATATCATTTGCCTTCTATCTACATGTTTAAAGGGTAAGGAGAAACAAAAGTGACCTAGTCAAGTGTTAGTTTTAATGTTGCATTTCCTGGAGCCCTAGAAGCTTATGGTTCCCCATGGGAGGCAGTGAGGAAACAAGCATGAGTATGGCTCTTTCTTCATTCTTGCAAATGACCTTGATGATAATTGGATTAAATATTTGATTTTCATGTATAACTTGATTTGGAAAAAAAATGTATTGATAAGGCAGTTTTTGAATATTAATAATGATGCAATCTGTTTCTAGAAGATTTTCTATGAAATAAGCCAGATAACTTACAAAGAGTTTCATTGTCAGTTGTAAATTACTTAGCTTTCAGGCGAACCTGTGACTGTGCTCATAGATTTGAAGATGATGACAAAACTGGAAAGCTCGGCCTTTTGACCTAAGCAGATGTGTCCTGAGATTCCAGATGACTCTATAAATCCTGAGCTTTCCATCACTCTTTGTATAGTAGGTGATACCAGCAGTAGGGTGTGTGAATTTAGGAACCTGGCTTTCTCTACTTTGGGGCCTCAGTCTGCCTCTCCATGAATTTTCTTGTAACTCCCCAGTGGACCTATGCCACACTTGTTAGGCCAAGAGCAGTGTCTGACTAGAAAGTGGAGCTCTTGACATGTACATTTCTACCATTCTTAATGGACCTGATTTTTAGTTTTTAAAACAATGTAAACATTGTATGCAAGGAATAAGTTGTAATGTTCTAAAACATCTCCATAAAACATTTTACATTCTTTATTGTGTAGCAGTTTCTTTCCTTTCAGCTACAGATGAATGGGAGACCCTTTTTTATCCTGTGATGAAACACTGAATTATATCCATTTTAGCAGGGTTAATGCTAAATCAATCTATTTTTTTTTAAGCAAAAAGGGAATAATGATTGGTAAATTTAAAGATAATGTTAATTTATATTTATTACAGTAACTGAAATATTTGCTTCAGTGCTACTCAGTGCCAAGGGAGAAGTAAATTTTATTTCTTCATGAATAAGATTTAAAACTCTGTCTTTTTTTGGTTTGCTCAGTCTTGTTTTGTTAGACTCCTCATGTCTACTTGGTGCAGCCTTGGTTGATAAAGGCTTCTTAGGCAATGAATTAGAACTGGTGGATACTTGTAGCTCACTCTCTTCCCCCGCTTTCTCCCTCTCTCCTTCTTTCTCTTCCTTCCTCCTTTCCTCTTTCTTCCTTTGTATTTCAAGTAAATGTATTTTAGGGGACATATGCTTTAATTTTATGTCTAGCTGGAAATGTTCTGTTCTTTGGTATGTTTGGTTTAACAAGGGAGTGACAACAGGGAAGGTGTGCAGCTGTCCTCTCTGCCATGGAGAGCGCCTTCTGAGTCTGTGCCTTAGAAATAAGAGGCACTTAGACATATTTGTGGAATCTGTGTAAAATCCTGACCAAAAAAAAAATGGCCAAGGCTGAAGTAAGGAGAAGACAGTGAGGATGAAAAGAGGGGAAAAAAAGTTAAAGGAGTAAGGAGGTAACTTGATAAATGGTTTGTTTTTAGAAAGATAGAATGGTTGATTGATGGGTTGATTAAAAAGGTAAAGCATCAGAGAGACAGATGGAGAGTTGTTCTTCCCTTTGTTTACTGCCCAGCTGGCTGCAACCACGGCTGGGCCAGGCTGAAGCTGGAAGCCAGGAATGCAGTTGAGGTCTGCCACATGGATGACAAGGGCCCAGGCATTTAAGCCATCTTCCTCTGCCTTCCCAGTGGCATTAGCAAGAAGCTGAATTGAATGCAGCTAGGATTCCAACCAGTTTTCTCATATAGCATACCAGATTCACAAATTGCTCTTCAATTCTTTTTTTTGGGGGGGTGATGAAAGGAAGAAAGGATGAAAAATACTGCTTTTACATTCCTTTTTTTTAAGATTTATTTTATTTTTATTGAAAAGTCAAATATACAGAGTGGAAGAGAGACAGAGAAGATCTACCATTGATTGATTCACTCCCCAAGTGGCCACAAAGGCCAGAGCTGCATTGATCCAAAGCCAGGAGCCCAAAGCCTCTTCCTGGTCTCCAATGCAGGTGCAGGGTCCCAAGGCTTTAGGCTGTCCTCCACTGCTTTCCCAGGCCACAAGCGGGGATCTGGATAAGTAGAGGGGCTGGGATTAGAACCAGCACCCATATGGGATCCCAGAGCATGCAAAGTGAGGACTTTAGCTACTAGTCTACCACGCTGGCTCTGCTTTTATATTCTTATGAAACATATTAATTAAGTATCCACTGAAGTACCATGTCTCTATTTTGAGAATTATTAAATTCATTTCCAGCATAATTTTGTCAAAAAATAATTAGTCTTAAAAATATGTATTACATTGGTTTGGGTTATATGATGTTGCTATGTAAATATTTATCTTCATTTGTGGCTGCTCTGTTTGCTTGGCGCAACATTAACACCTCTGATTTCATATTTTTAGCTGCCAGGATATCATGGCATGAAACATGCTGTGGTCCTGCTGGGGCCTGGTGGGGAGAGTGTAAGTCTTACTTCCCAGGATTCACTTAGAGCTGAGATGTTTGCCAATGACTGGCCTGGTGAGTAGACCACCATCTGCCTTTGTGGTGGGCATTCTCAGCTGAAAGTATAGGACAGAAAAAAAAAACTTTTGAGGTGGTATTTCAACAATGCAAAGTATTGTTTCTTTGTGAGCAAAACGTGAGCCTAAAAGAAAATACTTTTCTCTATTGAGTGTATTGAATTTGAAAACATAAAACATTAATTTTTGCTCCTATTTTCATTAAGCCGTTTAAATTGTGTGCTAGACAGGGATGAGGGTGAGTATGAGGTTTCACAAAGCTAACAGGACACCTGCCTCAGAAATCCCAAGGATTGTTTGTTGTGTGAGCTGTCCTTACCCGGACTCCTCCTTAAAGTTACTCTATGTGCTATTGTAGCTGTAGTCTTAATTATGTGGTTTGTAGACTTAAGCAAAGTGATATTTGATTAATCAACAGTGTTCAGATATTTAGTTGATAACCATTCCATGAAAAAAAAATCACTACTCTGTACAGTATAGGAAATACAGAGTTGAAGAAATGAGCCTCTTACATATTTTTAAGAAAATTATAACTTGTGGCATCCAGAAATATACTTCCCTACTCATTGTTTCTGATTTCAGAGAGCCAAATTTTGAGCATTGTGGCTATTCATGACATGACAGGGAGTGAATTATTTTTATGATTAAGATGGACTTGATTCAGATGAAACTTCATTCATTATCATCTAAGAAGAGAATTTTTACCTACCACAAGAATGTTGATGTGTCTGCACAATTTCTCATTTGCCTGAGGCCATTTCAATAAGCATAGGTGACAGAGGTGGGTTTTACAGTGGCTTCATGTCAATGCAGACATATTTGACAGGGTCAGCCCTTCTTAGTTTGTTTGCAAATCCCATTGAGCAGTGCACATCTCTTGATGCGTTATTAGGTGGCAGAATTCAACTGATGCTAAAAAAATCTACAGCAGTAGTTTTAATGTTCCCAACTTCAGAATATTCATTGTGTCTTCCACAACAGCAGGATGATGTGGAACACATTATAAAAGAGATGGCTTGTGAGTTCTTAGGTCATAAGACTGTAATATGTACAACCCTATACATGGTTACTAAGTACGAGCTATGTAAGGGTAATCTCATTTCTTCCTTGCACTGAAATATATGGTAGTTATTAGGTTTCCAGCAAAGCTTTTAAACATTTTTAATTTCTTGAGGCCCTTCAGTGGATTGGTCACTGATCAAATCAGCAAATCCAAAAGTGGGTAGTAACTTGATTACAAAAGATTATTGATGGTGGCAGTCTTAAGGCTGACAGATGCTACTCCGAGCCGTGAGACTCAGGAAGCTGGAGAATTCTTCTATCAGGGAATAGGAGCAAGAAGATGACTATAAATATTTAAAGAATAATCATGCAAAAAGAGAAATTGTTGTTCAATATGATTCTAAAAGTTTGTGTATGACCACAAATATTTAGGCTTGTAGCTGGCATTGGGTTGGAGCAGATTAAGTCACTGTCTGTAAAGCTGGCATCCTTATGAGGGCCAATTTGTGTCCAAAATACTCTATTTCTGATCAAGATCCCTGCTGATATGACCAGGAAAGCAGTGAAAGATGACTCAAGTGCTCGGGCCCCTGCCAACTGTGTGTGGAACCTGGGTGGAGTTCCAAGCCCCTGGTATTAGCCTTGGATGTTGGAGCCATTTGAAAAATAAACCAGTGGATGAAACATGCACATTCCCCCCCCCCTTCTTTTGCTTCTCTCTCTCTCTCTCTCTCTCTCTCTCTGTCTCTCCCTCTCTCTGTGTCTCTTCAACTTGTTCTGTAACTCTCAAATACATAAAATAAATATTTTTTACAAAAGGTGTATCTAGGCTCAATGTGAGAACAGCCAGGGCTTTCCAATAAATTCTGTAATCTGAGGCACCAGGAGCTGCCTTGGTGCTAGTGGGTTGGCTTAGAAGACTGTGTGCAGTCATGTGGCAATTTAGAAGGATGCTGGAATGAGAATAAAGGATGACATTGAACTTTAAGATTTCTCTAAATCTTGATGTTATCACTTTCATACTTTTGTAGAAATACATGAATGGGATATAGATTGGCTCTGTTAGCATCAAGGGAAAATGTCCATCAATGCCATGGGAAAGAGGAGAGTGAACTTTGGGCTCTGAGATGGCCACAGTGGAAATGCTCATCCGTTCCATCATTTCCATATTTGTTGCCTTTTGACAGCGGTTTTGCAGCTTACCTGTTATCTGAGCTTGGAGTTTAGCTAGAAGGAACTTGACTGTAATTTGGAAGGTAATTATCAATTTTCTCACTATAAGAAGAGATATAAGTTCTAGTCACCTCTAAAACTCCTTGGTTTTACCTTTGAAAAGCGACCTTGAGTTCTCTCAGTTATACCTTTATTCCTGGAGACAGTTAAAGTGTTTTAGGCCTTGGTGCATCTGGTCACACCTGGGACTGTTGTCAAACAGGAACTGCACAAGCATGCCTGGAGAGCCTGCTGCGTGTTCTGGATCCAGCCACTCTGGAAGATTTCCTAGAGGTTGTTGATAAGTGATGAAGGATTTGGATAGGTTTCTCCAAAGGCCACATTAGGAGTTTTTTGATGTTGCCACAAAATAATCAGTTCTGGTCTACAGAGATATTACTTATGTAAGTCCATTCATCTATGGTGGCAAGCTGTGTGTGTGTGTGTTTTCTCAAACTCAAAGTGTGTTCCCATATAAGTGTGCTTCCATTTAACTACAGATCTTTGGAATACCCAGTCCAAACAGAATAAAACCAGTCCTGGCTTCTGCTTTCTTATATAACAGCTGGACCTGACCTTGGCCTCTTTATTCAATCTTCATATGGTTTGACTTGTTACCTGCAAAATTAAAACAGGATTTTGTTGTACATAGTTCTTTTTGATCACTTAATTTTTACATTATGAAACACAACAGAAAACATGATTTTCCTGAATGGAACCCTACAAAAGTTTTTTTAGTTGTTAAATGACCTTCAAGACATGTAACTGACTCTTGAATAATCTATGCTTTTACAGAATTTAATATATTTTTGTTAGCCTTATTTGCTCATAAATATTGAATAACTTTTAGAATGCAAGACTTAATTGTGAAGAAATTTTTTTTCTTTTATCTCACTGTTCCTTTAAAGTCACTCTGGCCCCTGGTAACTAACATTTATTTTCTATTACCATGATTTCTATTAGATTCCACAGAGAAATGAGGTCATGCAGAAGACTGTATTAGATAATACCAATGTTCTGCAAAGTATGATCTGTGGCCAGTTTTAGCCTATAAATTATTTCATACTACTTGTAAGTAGGGTCAGTACAATAATTATCAGCAAGGAAAATCTCTATGCAATTTTACATTGCCACAAAAATTGCATAGACTGTTGCAAAGTTAACTAGTCTAGAATTTTGCAAAGTTAACTAGTGCAGAAAGATTAGGGTTTTTTTTCTCCTTTTCTTTTTGTTTTTAAAGTACACTGTGTCCCAGATAGCTTGAGAAGCACAGGATAAATCCTACAAATGAGAATATCCCAGAAGGGAATGGGAATAGACAACCAAAGGAAGACAGAGATTTAGAACCTTAATATATCATTTCCTTCGCATTGCTTATCTCTTTATCATATCCTGCAGGCTAAAATCACCCACACTCATCGTGTAGGTAGGCGATTGTAGCAAGAAAGACATTCTTTAATAGGTATGCTCCAGTTGCCCATTTCATCTCCCTCACACATTCTGATGATGGAGTGAGTTTGCATATAGCTGAGGATCCTGAGATCTGTGCTGATTCAAGGGA
This sequence comes from Ochotona curzoniae, assembly GCF_017591425.1. Taxonomy (NCBI): domain Eukaryota; kingdom Metazoa; phylum Chordata; class Mammalia; order Lagomorpha; family Ochotonidae; genus Ochotona; species Ochotona curzoniae. The sequence goes on along the minus strand of NW_024466599.1, from coordinate 58,788,506 downwards.
TTCCTGGTGACAAGCCCCATACACTCAGCTTCAAGGAGAACAAGGAGCTGTTTTTCCATACCTGGAGTACAAAGCATCTGCCCAGTCTTCCTCCCCACTGTGCTCCTCAAGGCATTGACTTGGAAAAGCTTTGCAGTGATGAGGAAGGAAACTGATGGAACGGAAGAGAAGAAGCAAGTGTAAAGGAAGCAAGAACAGACAGGAAGCTTCCAGGATTTGGGGAGAGGGAGCAAAATGGACTTGGAATTAGAGGAGACCATAGTCTAAAACCTTCAGCTTGTATCATCCAGCCCTGGCGCCAGCTCTCAGCCATTCATACTGAAATGTTTATGTGTGAGATTCTTTCTTCCCTTTTTCATGTTTGCTTAATTTTAGAGCAGTTGAATCGAAGCTTTAGTTTTGGATTTTTTTTTTAAATGTGGCAGCTTGAATTGCTGGTGTGAGCAAACTGCTGATTGAGGTACACTGGAAACTACATAACTGAAAATATATAATAATCCTCAGCATACAGTGTGTACAAAGTACTATTTACCTTTCAGGTAATTGCTGGTTTAGGAGTAGTCAAAGCTCTGAAAGTTGGAACCAGTCTATTTTTAGCAGACTAGTTGAAAAACTGTATCTTCAAACTTTTCTTTAGATAAGTTGAATCACAAATTTGATAAGCCACTCTATCTTCTCTCACGTTTATCATCTTAATTCATACCTTATACCATAAGGCATCAGAGGAACCTATACATGCTCAGAGGAATCCTGACTGTCTATAACTGCAGTGTGCAGCAATCCTCTGAGATGACACGTATACTTCAAGGATCATTAATTAGCATTTTAATGTGCATATATCATTTCAAGTTAGTTCCTGTTGTCAGTGAAGATTTCATGCATGTAAACTTGCTCTAACTGGGGAATATCACTTGCGATTATCTTGGGCAATTGTGGCTATTTTTTCTTGTCTATAGGCTTTTTGTTTCAGTGCCCAGTCATTACCACTAACACATCAGTATTTATTTTTGATGTATTTATTTTAAAGATTTATTTATATAATTGGAATGGTAGTTTTCCTGAGAAGAAAAAGATCTTCCATCTGCTGATTTACTTCCAGTTTGCTACATGGAAAGAGCTGAGCCAATTCACACCCAGAAGCCAGGAACAACTTCTAGTTCTCCCATGTAGGTGCCAAGGCCTAAGGACACGCACCACCCTCTGCTGCTTTCCCAAGTTATACGCAGGAAGGTGGATTGGAAGTGGAGCAGCGGGACTAGAATCAGTGCCCATTTGGCTTGCTGGTGGCGCAAGTGGAAGATTAGTTTGTTGAGATACCAGGCTGGCTCCAGCACACTAGAATTTGTTGAGCAACTTCTGTGTAAATTGTACAGACAGTGCCTCCTTACATTGTAATTTATGGTTTGCTTTTAAGAAGGGGAAAAGGGTAGAACCTAACATTTATTTCCTATCTGTTACTTCCTTGGAGTTCTAGACTCACACTGACCCTTCCCAACAGCACTGTTAGGGTGCATTGGCTATTTCCATTTTTAAATGGGAACATTGAATCTCGTAACTAGAACATCAGATAGATAGGAGAATCCAACAATGAGGCTGGAATTCAGATCCGGGTATTTGGACTTCTGGTTCCCTAGCCTGTTATTTCTATGGCTGAGTCACCACTGTACTTTTAGGAGTTTTAGAAGTGCTTCTATGCTTTTTTTTTGTCTATATTACCATTTTATGTGGTTTTAGTTAATATTCCATGAATAAATATGACAGACAGCTTCATCTTATCTCCAGAGAATATAATCTGTGAAATATTTGAAAGTCGATAATAGAGAATTTAAGAAAGTCACAAGAGGATATTAGAAACTATGTTACATAAGAGGAAGTCTTGTGTTTTAATTTTAGGTGTGTCATAAACTATGACTGTGAATTTTGACAAATATATTATTTAATCTATAAAATAAGCAAGCAGGGCTACATCATATCTAAAGCCTAACTTCAAAACCTAAACTCCATACACAAGAACTTAGAAACGTTCTCGAGCTACTTTAATTACACTTTTTACCAGAAAACATTTTGAAATAACTTCTGTTTTTCTTGGTGGGTAAGAATAAAGTTGAAAATAAATTTGGCTTGACTGTAACACTTTGTAATAATAATATAAACAAAAGAGAAGGAGGAATAAGAATAGTGTGCCTTCTCTCCAGATTATATATTTATCTGCAACTCTTTACAGTTCTACAAAATTACCGAGTTGTTGCCATCACTTTACAAATCAGGAAATTGAGCTTGAATAAGTTAGTTTGATTCGTGTCACGTAACGGGCCCCACTATAGCAGATGCTTGCATTTAAACAGAGGGATTCCTGAATTCCAAACCCATTTTCTGTTCCTTTTTCCCTAAAGATTTATTTATTTAAGATGTGCTCATTTTCATTGGAAAGACAGATTTACACAGAGAAGGAGAGACAGAGAAAAAGATCTTCTGTCCCGCCAGTTCCCGCCACAAGTGGTCTCCATGGTCCGAAGCAAAGAGCCAGGAACCTCCTCCAGGTCTCCCATCAGGGTGCAGGGTCCCTAGACTTTGGGCCATCCTCTCTGCTTTGCCAGCCCAGAAGCCGGGAGCTGGATAGGCAGTTGGGACACAAACCGGTACCCACATGGCATTCTGATGCATGAAAGCTGAGGTCTTTAGCCACTAGGTTACTGCACTGGGCATTAATTGTTTGTTCTTATTGGAGAGGCAAATCACGTTTGCACAGAGAAGAGACAAAGAAAAAAATATCTTCCATCCTCCGATTCACTCACCAAATGGCCACAGTAATCCAAAGCCAGGAAGCAGGAGCTTGTTCTCGGCCTCCCACGCAGGTGCAGTGTTCCACGGCTTTGAGCCATCTCTACTGCTTCTCCAGGTCACAAGCAGGGAGCTGGACGAGGGGTAGGGCCACCGGGGCACAAACCAGTGCCCATTTGGGATCTCGGTGCTTGCAGGGTGAGGATTTAACCATTGAGCCAGATGCTCATTGAACAGGTGCTGCCCCCTGGTGAAAACTATGTCCTGATTCCCTTTGTTTCTAAGGAAACACAGGTGATGCTTTGGTGGACCTGAAGAATGCACACCGCAACTTCACTCCCATCCTGCAGTGCAGACACAGGCACATTACTGAAAGGAGCAAATCTGCATCCTGTATTAAATTGCTTGGGTTCAAGTCCCAACCCCACTTCTGCTTCTGTTTCCTGCTAAGGTGCTGTCCCGGAGGGAGCAGTGGATGGCTGGAGTGTTTTGATCCCTGCTAACCATGTTGGAGATGTGGATTGGGTTCTCAGATCTTGATTTCCAGGTGATCCAGCAGTGTGCTGGCATTTGGGATGTAAACCAGCAAACAGGAGCTTGCGTTCTCTCTTCTTCCTTTCAAATTAATTAATGAGTACGTTAACAGTTTTTTAAGAAGATGTGTGTAAATGTTGGGACAGTGTTTCTAACAAGAATGTCAGATGGCTGTATAAGGGAATCCTAAAAGTTCTTTGAGATGTGGAGTGCACTTTAGGTGCTTCTTAAGTTAGGAATGGGCACTTGGGTCTGTTTGCTATTTGTCAGAGTGGAAGAGCAGAAGGAGCACTTCTCGGGGGAGCCAGCCTTCTCCAGCTGACGACCTCAGTGGTGAAAGCCACAGCAGGCTGACTATCCCTGCTGACCATCCCTGCCGACCATCCCTGCCGACCATCCCTGCTGACCATCCCTGCCGACCATCCCTGCTGACCATCCCTGCCGACCATCCCTGCTGACCATCCCTGCTGACCATCCCTGCTGACCATCCCTGCCTCTGCTTCCCAGGTGAGGAAGGGGGGTTCAAGAAATGCAGATTGTCCGCTCTGAAGTCACACCGAGGCAAACCAGCCATTTGCCTGGAACCCTTTATCTTTGGCTCTCCTCCCCACTGAAAATCTCCCTCTTTTTTGGAAGTAATTTCAAATTCCAAAAAGGTTTTAAAAAGGAAAAGAAAAAAATACAGTGTATGTATACTTGGCTCAGATGTCCCTGGGCACAGTTGCCCCCATTTCAGAGCCACACACTCCCAGGAGAGCCTGTCATTGATTTTTCTGAGACCTGAATTTAGTTGATCTCATGATCATTCATTCCAATATGGCCTGCTTTGTTCAGGGTCCAGGGGAAGTTGTCAATGTTAAATACCATGGAAATGCAGACTTCTTGCTTCACTGTAGTTATATAAAGACTGTGGAAGCCCAGTTGCTATGGGAAATGACCACCTTTTGCAATTTGCTCTTCTAAAAATGGTTTCGTTGATTATTCTCCCAAGAATGAGAAAATATTGACAGATCCTGATGGGTGCTTAATAATACATCCTGTATGGTGGTGGAGAGCTCCTTATTTATTTATTTATTTAGCTCAGTCCTGTTTATTTACTGAGTTCTTGAGATCAGAATCAAATGCATCTCCTTTCTCTGGACGAGCAAAAAAAAAAAAAAAAAAAAAGAAAAAAGCTGTGCACCAGCAGAGGGCAGACTTGCACGCTGTAATCTTTGCTGCATAATTAAGCTGTCTGCATGCTGAACTCGTAGAGTGGCAAAGAAGAGATTTTGTAATCAATAAAATGGAAGTTTTGTTTTCATTCGTTTCGGGATTTCTAACATGATACCAAATTCAAAATGTTTACAAGGATTGTAATCTTGATCCAAGGTAATATAAACACTATGGAAAGAAACATTTGTTTACAGTCCTCTCCCGCCAAGCGGCAGGGTTAGTTTCCTCAGTATTTTTCAGCGCCTTTTGGGTTGGGGGGACGGGTAGAGAGGAGAATTTGTGCCACGTTGGAGCATTTCTTTTCCTCCTATTGGGTATTCCTCAAGAAGATTTTCAGCGGTGATCGATTTTGAAAGAAGCATGCTTTATAAGAGTGCAGCCGAGTTACAGTGCACGGTGTCATGTAATTTGCTCAGCTCCTCAACTTGGACTAGTGAAAATGTCCTCGTGTCCGCATTTCCCCTCGCCTTCCCCACTCCTTGGCTCGGCTGCTGTCCTCGCTGACCCTTCTGCTGGCGCCACCTAGCGGCTGTGTCCGGGGTCGCCAAGAGCCCGTTTCTGGGTTTGTATCCTCTGTCCCACCCTCCCTTGTAGAAGCTTCCACAAGATTGTCCAGGGACATTCCTGGCAGATCCTGAGCTAACAACTCTTTTTGTATTCCTACAACTTCATTGTTCTCAAAGTGTCAGTCTTTCCATGGACGGAGCTTATACAAAGGTATACAAGGCAGGAGCCCTTACTAAAAACAAAATACTCCATAAACGTCAGATTCTAGGATACGGAGGGAAGTTGGTTAGCTTTCCTTTGTCAGCACTCCCTGCACCCACCTTTCTTCACTTCTGTTTTATGTGCCTTTTTTGTTGTTGTAGGAGCTAAAAATGGAAAGGTTTTAGATAAAACTTTTTAAAAGCCACTGAAACACCACTCTGGTTATCCTGCCTGCTAAGTCTTTCCCTGAAAGGACTTCTTATCAGTTAGAGATGAAATTAAATCTGCTGAATAATACTGCTGACCTTCAGGGATCTTTTTATAATCTCTACCTCCTGTCTGTCATTAAATCTGAATCCCACCCAAAAGCAAACATTCGAAACATTCTGTCGGTTGTCTACCTAATTATCAGTATTAGTTTTTTATTTTAAAAAATCTTTTTTTACTATATATAAAAATGTAAGCCAGTTCAGCTGTATTCAAAGTAGGGGTTTTCTGGGTTAGCTGGAAAAACTAACAATCACATATGGCACTTTTATGTAGACACTACCACCAGTGTTCCAAATAGCAAGCTTAGATACGAAATTTGAGACAGCAGCCTGCTTGTGAGCTGGAGCCGATCTGTTTGACCTGGAAAGACAGTCTGGTGTTTTAGTCAGGACTCCGTGGGTACCACTGCACTTTTTGAATTTATGATTTTCTTGGTCCTATCTGTGCCCACTTACCACAACTCAATATTTCTCTAAATTCCTCCACTTGTGAAATCACATGTATTTACAAGGTTAATGGTATATTACAGTGCCTTGAAATGAACATCAGTGCCATTTGTCATCAAGCAGAAGATAACCACAAAAATAAACGCAGCAACATAAAAATGAAATTAAATGCTACACAGATACCAAGGCCTGCCCGAAGCCTGTGTGTGCAATTTTTATAAAAGGAGATTAGAAACAACTGGAGAGACTTGAAGGAAAAATAAGAAGCAGAGACTGTATTTTGCACCCTGTCAGAGGACCGAGTTTCTAAGTGGTGCACTTTGATTTCATGGCCTGTGCCTGTTTTATCATAGATTGCATTTGGAAGTACATCTGGCCTCTGGTTAAGACATTGGTTAAGATGCCTGAATTCCACATCCGAGCCCCTGGGTTCACATCCTGGTTCTGGTCTTGATTTTTTTTTCTTCCTGTTCATGTGTTTTGCAGAAAGTAGTGGGCATTGACTCGAGGACTTGGTGCCTTTTATCTGTGGGTTGCAATCTGGTTCCCAGGTTCAGTCTTGTCCAGCCCTGGCTGTTGGACCCATCTGGGGACTGACCCAGGTGAATGGAGCTCAGTGTGTCTCTCTCAACCAAATAAATTCCGTTTTTAACATTGCTTTTGAAAAATGCTGATGGGAAAGGGGCTTGCCTTTACTTTAAATATCTATATTTAAAGTACATATATTTAAAAGTATATATATATGTATTTAAAAGGCTGAGTGGTTTGGAGGGAAAAACAGAGAGATCAGCTCCCAGATGGCAACAGCAGCTGGGACTGGGCCTGGCTGATGCCAGGAATTCCATTCAGGTCTCCCACATGGGGTGGCAGGAGCCCAAACCCTTAGGGAAACTTCCGCTGCTTTCCCAGGCACGTGATGGTGGAAGCAGAGCAGCTGGGATTCAAACTGGTGCTCCCACATGGAATGTCTGCCTTGCCAAGGGCCTTAACCCACTGCTAGCCTAATTTGCTTTTATTTTGTAAATACTCTGCAAGCCTTCAGAGATCTGTTCTATTAACCTATTAGAGGGTGGAATTCTAAGTCATGATGCTTTCTCATACTCTTTCTTCCAGCCCTGTATTACATGGTTTTCCTGGTGAGATTCAAACCTGTGATTCCCAGGTGTTACATGTGAATAACACATGTGAGAATGATAGAACCACCATGGGTGGTCCTCAGAAATGGCAGTGCCCTCAATTCTTCTGCCTGCTCTCCCCCGAGTAGGGGCTAGGGAGTAGCGGGAGGGAAGGACGAGCTTACTTCTGCTTCACCATGTCAAACAGACTTTGCATTGACAAAAAAATTGTTCCAGTAAGCCTACACGTTCTAGGACTTGATTTCTAAAACTCAGTTAGTACAAAGTCATGGGAGTTTTTTTATGCAAAGCCTGGAATTGGATGAGGAAAAGCACACTAATGCAGATTTACTCCAGTTGACATAAATTAACATATCTTTCATTTTAACATTTATACGTACAGGTAGATTAAGAACAATTAGGAAAACTTGAATCCACTGTGGAATCTGTGTCTTTGGAGAGATTTGTAATTATTAAATTGTACTCTATAGCTGTTTTAGAAAATGACTCAAAATGTAAAAGAAAAAATTATTTCTTCACATTTATGCACATACGTTATGAGTAGAATCATAGAAATAGAATTATAATATGTCCTTTCTGTGTGAGGGCATAGCGTTTGTTCCTGAAGTAAACATGGAGGCAGTTCCAAAGAAACCACACTAGCTTTAAATGGCACTTGCCAACTTTTCAAAAGTATTATCTAGAATGCCTTAGGGCACAATGTGTAGTAATGTAGTTACTACAAGGCTGTTGGATTCATTGCCACATGGTGTTCAGAATCCAGAGAACAGATAAATTAGATTTTAATTGGGTTTTGAAGCTAAGCTGAATAAGTACAGAAGGTAGTATTGGTCAGAAACATATTAATGTAATAAGCCTTTGGTCCTCCGAGGCTCTTGTGTTAAAGACCAAGCAGCTATCCCTGATAGATGACACCATGGAACAGTCCTGAAAGATTGATATTAATAGGTGGATTGAGCCCTGGTTTTGCGTAATCATGTTCTCTCACAGCAGTGGAAAAACAGGCAGCTGAAATTCTCAGCTGTATTATAGAATTTTGAACACAAAATGAAATGGACTTTTACCGAGCTGATAGGACTATCACATGTAGAATCTATTATTGTTTTGTTAGCAGGTTTTCCACACAGAGATTCAAGATTCTTCATGCACATAGCAGGTTGTTTATTTTCCAGTGTGTCAGGTGTCTAGTGATATAGGATAGTGGAAGTGGTATGTTTCCAAATCCAGATTCATGACTTTTTAATATTTAACTTTCTGTGTAAGCCTTGTTCTTTTCAGTTCCTCTTTCTTCTCTTCACTTATATTAGAAAAACACATATCCAAATACTTGTTCTCTACATGGTTGTGAAATATGTACACTGAACTGATTTTATTTCTGTAGTCTTTTTTATTTTACTTCTTTTAATTGTTATCATCATTTCCTGATACAGTTCCATAGGCCCTGTGATTTCCCTTACTCCCTTCCCAACCCCCTCCCCTCTCACTGAGTTCCCCTATATTGTTACTATGGTATAGTTCTTCATACACAGTCGTATGTCCATCATTGTAAGCATAGACAGTGGCAGAAAGTCCAGCATCCTATTGTCAAGATATAGCAAGCAGTTTCATTGGGAGTCCATCTTTGGTATAAAAGTAGAGATACATGCTACATTGTTTTCTCATATCTGGATATGATAGTCTCCATTACGCAGTTATTATACATCCCCTTAAATGAAAAGACACAAAAGAAAATCAGCAACAGGAAAAAAAAAAAAGAAATTAACAATGCCATGAGGTTAAATAACTGAATGACTAATGTGTCGCTGAAGAAATGAAAAGAAATGAAAATCAAGAACCTTCTTGAAGAAAATAATGCTACTGTATGATCTATGAATCAGTAAAGAATTTAATGAGGAAGAAACTGTTTTAAAGAGATGAAACTTAAAAAAAAACCCATGAGATATAGTTTCTGCTAATCTTTGTTGCTGGAATATGTCCCTGTAAGCCACAAACAGATGGGTTTTATTTTTTAATCAAGTCTATTAATCTGTGACATTTGGTTGATAACTTTAAACCATTTACATTCAAGGTTAATATGAATGGGTAGTAATTTGGTCCTGTCATTTTAGCAATGGGTTGTTGATAGATTTAGTCTTCTGTTGTTATTTTACTGGGATGTTCTTCACATTTGCCTTTGGTTTTGGTGGGTGTTATTCCTCTTCTCTGTCAAGAGAACATCTTCAAGTATCGTTTGTAGGACAAGTTTGGAAAAGGCATGTTCTTTTAACTTCTGTTTACCATGGAAGAATTTTATTTCATTTTCAAAGACAAAGGAAAGTTTTGCTGGGTACATTATCCTGGGCCAACAATTGCATCTAGAATCTGGAATATGCCAGTCCATTCTCTTCTTGCCTGTAGAGTTTCCTGTGAAAGATCAGCTGTGAGTTTAATTGGCATTCCTTTATATGTCAGTTGATTTTTTTTCGCATGCACATTTAAGAATCTTTTCTTATGTTTGATTGAAGAGAGCTTAACGATCATGTGCCGTGGTAAAGATTGCTTTTGGTCAAACCTGTTGGGAGTTTTATTCCCCTCCTGGATGTTGTTTCCCAATTCTTTCCTAATTCTTTCCTAATTCTAGATTAGGGAAAATTTCCTTTATTCTTTCATTAAATACATTTGTAAACCCAGCTGCTCTTTCTGCACCTTCTGGGACTGCCATAACTTTTATATTTGGCATTTTAATACTGTCTTTCAATTCTTGGATTTTTTTTTTAGCTTGATCCAGCTCTGCCTACACCTTTTTGTTTTCCTATTGTGACATGAAATATCTTCCAGTTCTGAGATTCTTTCTTCTGCTTGTTTCATTCTATTTTGGAGACTCTCCATTGTACTTCTAATTTGCCCCACTATATTTTTCATTTCTGATATATCAACTTTCATGTACTGTCCATAGCCTTTGCCTCCTTAAACAAAATGGCGCTTAAGTTGGCTCTAGGGGGCGGACAGGGCTGTAAAACCCACCCTGTATCCACACCAACCATCTGGGACCTGCTACTCTGTCTCTGCTCCTAGCCTAATGAAACATACCAGCAAGATGGGCTGTTCTTTGTCTGGGTTTACCTCCTGAGCTTCTGGTGAATGTCCCTTCCCACCTGGTTGCTGATGGAGTTCCAGCTGCTGTTGCAATTCAGATTACTGCTCACTAAATGCCACTGAATATGGGTCACTGCAACACCACACCATTGTTTTCGCTGTTTTCCTGTGTCTGTCAGTCTCTAGGTACCCCTCTGCTGTTGTTCTGTCCTATCCTATTTCCTGGAATGTGCCCTCTCTGCCTCTCCGCTTCACACTAGCTAATATTTCTCCATCTGTGTCCTACACTAGCTAGTATTTCTCCAACGTGTCCTTACTGTATTCTGCCGTCTTGATTATCCTTCTGTCATCTTCGAAATTCTGTTTTTCCATAATATTTGTGGCTTTTTCTATAAAAAAATTAATGTCTTTAATGTCTTTGCTTTAAGATTGCTTTTTAAATTTTTACTAGTTTGTCTTTCCTGTTAGTAATATCCCATTTTTTAAACTCTACAATTAGATAGTTGATAATTAGCTCCACTAGAAACCTACTATAAGTGAAAGCTTAATAATGTAAATTAATAAAAATCTAAAACATAAAAGAGAACATTCCTACTCAGTTTCAATCCATGCTTTTTTTTTTTTTTTTGCAAACCTGTGCCACTATTGATTTGCCTAATGGATTTTAACTAAGTGTAGTATGGAGTCTTTTTGTTTTTTGAAAAAAAATTAGAGTTGGGCATTACATTAATGTTTCTTTTTTCTACTTAGAAACAAACATGCAAAATCTCACAGCAAATATATATGCAAAGATTGTAAAATAAAGGATGAAGGAACAGGATTTTCAGAAATTATTTACAAATTTTCTGGAATTTTCTAACACTTGCTTTGGTATAAAATATTTGCAGAATGCTTCTTGGAAATTAACATGGCAAATAAATATCAATCCAGCTGTTTGGTGTTGCTTTTTTCCAAGCAGTATTCCTGCTAAAAACCCTTCCCCTTATCTTTCTTCCATCTAAGTCCTTTGCTTAGTTACCTGAAGAGCAGGTAGCAGGTGAAGGATGCTATGTCTGTGACATATGTGAGGCTATTGAGACAATCTGTGCCCCATGTCATGCTTCCTGTCTCTAGAACCAGTCTCTTGGTGTATTCAAATAGTCTGCATGATAGCTGTGTTTCATTTCAACATCTCACCATTCAGGCCAGATCCAGGGGAGATCATAGTTTAGCTCAATGGTTAGCTACTCTCTTCTAGGCTTTGGTCCCAGGTTCCTGTCCTGGGAACAAAATAGGAAGGCTCATTTCCAGTTGTGAAGAAATTTCAACCAGTCATTACATGATGGCTCAAAGCAGCCCACTGTTTCATGACTGACTACAGACGAGAAGCTCTTCCAGCTGGCAGATGCATGTTGTAGTGCTCAAACAGAAAACTGCCAAAACATGAGGCCCCTGTGCTTGCAAGAATATTTGATTCTGTGTTTTTGACACATTCTCCTCTTGGCAATATGTTGCACATTCATTCTGAACTCCTTGCATCAGGGTTATATGAGATGTGTGGATAGAAGTGAGATCCTGTCTACCAGTAGTTAATGTCCAATGAATGTGCAGAGGAAAAGGCTTGTTAACATGGGATGGCCCAACTGTGTACCATGCATAGGGATTGCCAAGAAAATGCCTTACTTATCTACTGCAGATGAATAGCCTTGAACCCGGGTAACTCCACTGCAATTTTGACCTTTAGGAAAATGACTTAACAAAAAAGAGTTTAGGGATAAAATTCAGAGTTTGCTTTTATTAGCACTCATCCTGTAAAGAAGTTACTACTTTTAAGTTGAAGAAGCAAATCAGATTTATAGAGAGAAGGAGAGACAGAGATGAAGATTTTCCATCTGCTGGTTCACTCTCCTGATGACTGCTATGGTCAGAGCTGAGTTGATCCAAAGCCTGGAACCAGGAGCTTCTTCTGGGTCTCCCACCCAGGTGCAGGGTTGTATTATATTGTTTCCCCAGGTCATAAGTAGGGAGGTGATTTGAACGTGGAGCAGCCAGGATTTTGACCAGTGGCAGTAATGGACCCAGTGCTTGCAAGGTGAGGATTTAGCCAATGAGACATTGCAATGGGCCACAAGTTGGTAAATTTCAAAATCTTCAAACTTGTGGATAAAAATGCTTTGAGAAAAGTTGAAGCATCACATGTGAGTACATACATTTTTTAATGAGCAGATTTTCCTTCAACCACATTAATGTTCCTGGCTTACTATCAATGCAGTATTTGCGTTAGTTTCCCTTTAGATCCAGTGGCAATGAAGATTTGTTACAGTTCTCAATTTTTCACACATTTCTCATGGAAACCATTTCCTTGATTCCAGGGAAAAACGAGTAGCTCAATGAGTCTCATGAATGCTACTAATTCCTTGAAAAGGATTGACAGCCAGTGCTCTATGAAGAGTCTGATCATTATAAATATGCACATCATATGCACCTAGTGGACTTTATCCATCAGATGGTTATGTGGGAATTTAGAGCCCTCTCACCATTCATTCATCCTTTGCAGCCTCACACTAGCCCTATGTTCTCACCTTGTGTTTAGTCCCCTTTTCTATCAGTGGCTCAAATGGGATGCTGGTGTCACAGGTGTCTGCTCTACCCACCAAGCCACAAAGCTGGTTCCCAAATCCTGAAATTCTAAACTTGGAAGTAAACATAATATGAGGCTAAACCCAGAGAAATCCGTGAATGCATGATTAAAATGAATCAATGTCAAACACCATAAAGAAAATCTTAGAAAAATAAGGAGAAAATCTCGACATCTCAAATTGTACATGTTAATTATAAAAACTGTCATGTTTAATGTGTACAGCAGGAAACAAGGGCCTTCCAAGCATTGCATTAAATAATATATTAAGTTGTTAAAGATTCATTAAAAGCAATTCAAGGGCACAGGAGTTAAGATGCCAACGAAGAGGCCTGTGACCCACAATAGAGTACCTGAATTTGATTCCTGGATCTGGCTCCAGTCTCTGGCTTCCTGTTAATGCAGATGTAGGAATTAATGGTGATGGCTTTAGAGGTGGTCTCTGAAAGATTGAGTCCTGGCTCCTGGGTCTAGCACTGACCTGGTGTCTAGCCATTGCATGCATTTTGGAAGTGAATTAAGGGGTAGAATTGTGTGCTTACTCTCTCTCATCTCTGTGTCTCTCAGATAAATAAATAAACCTCTCTTTTTGAGCATTTTATTTCTGAATGCTTTTAAGTATACAAAGCAAAAATTACAAGCTCCCATATACCTCTCACACCACTTCTGTAATTGACATCTCATATTAGTTTATGTGTCACAATTCATGAAATGGTTCTTTTACAAAAAGGAAAGTTAATGAGGATGTATTTAATTCAAGTTTGCTTCATTTCATTTGTCAGTGTTTACTTGTAGGCACATAATTGCCATTCCGAAAGGGTCAAAGATCAGGTGATTCTTTTTTTTAATCTTTCTGCAAAAAAAATGACTTTATTGTTCTGTTTAGTCATTTTAATTTTAGAATTATAGTACTTATATTGGAGTATATAAATTTAACATGGCAGGAAAGACTCTGTATATTATCATATTATCCAACTACAACAGCCTTTAATACTTGATATAAATCTTTCCTTTTTATGTCAAGATTTTAATTTCCCTTTTCTGCCCTCATTTGCATTTTGCATGTTCAGTGTTCTCTCTCTTTTTTTAAAATGCACATAACAATCCAGCTTTCAACTTGGATTTAGCAAAGCACTGGATTTTCTTTTTTTGACTTGAATTATATCCATTTTGTTTTTTGAGTAACTACTGTACACCCAGTACAAAATTAGATCCTGGGGATGAATAGAGAAATAAGTCAGAAACTCTGTCTTTGGGAGTCTTAGAAAAATTAATTTCATCCACAGATATTTAGCTAAGTATTTAACACATCCCATATAGAGCTTATACAGACAATGCAACAGTCAAGGAAATCTTGCAGGGAAATGCCCAGGTCATCTAGTAACAACTCTACTGTGCACACTTAGAAATGTTCACAGAGGCTGGGTGGGCAACTGCGTTGCACTTAGGGAATTAGTGAAAAAATCATCATGACAAGGTGATGTGTAGACAGAATGTTTAAGCAATCACATGAAAATTTAATTGAAAGATACTCTAGAGAGGAGGTGAAAGTACTGAAGGAAATTTAATTAAAAGTCACATATTGTTTGAATGGTCAGCATTTCAACATTTGTCCAGTTAAATGCCGTATCTCCCAGGTGAGGGGGCTGAGGCCCAGAGAAGTCCACACATTCAGAATCATACAAGAGCAGCCATGCTTTGCTCCTGCTGTCGAGGTGCCAGTGAAAATGCCTGAGAAGGATGGAGTTCTGTACCTCACTCCAGGCTTCAGAGTTTCCTATTCATACAGACTGTGGAAGCAGCAGGGAAGGCTCCTGGAATTGAGACACTGCCACACATGGAGGAGAGTTGGACTGAGTTCTCAGCTCCCGAGTTTGATTCCAAAGGGGGATTGTTGCAGGCGTTGGGGGAGTGAATCAGCAGATTGGAACCTGCTGCCTGTCTGCCTATCAAACAAATAAATAAAGCTTTAAAAATCACATAATGAAAGCTGAAGTGCTAACTACAACCACAGCTCTTGACTCTTCTTTATCAGAGTGGGAGCTGTTGCCAAGGAAAATTAAAAAAAAAACTACATGAAATCTTCCTGCTTCATTTCTTATTTAACATAAAGTGAAAGGCAAAATCAACACTTTATAGTAACAGAAGTATTTGGAGACCCTTTGGCTCATTGTGTTAATACACTGAGAGCTGTACTGACAGTCTATGCTTTGAACTTGACATGGAGCCTATTTGGCCAAAAACAGAGATTTCTTTAAGGGCATTTTTCTTTAAACCATGTATCACATATGTATCCAAATAATATCTGTTAAATGCCTGCTACAATCCAGTATGAAATGCAGCAACAATGCAATTAGCCAGAACCCCATAGTCATCCATTATAATTTAAACTTGCTTCTCTTTTCGTTTTGGAGAAATGATAAGATGGAGACATGTTATCAGCTTCTCTGACAGCACGGCAGACCCTTGAGTTCTAAGCCCCAACATGAGCTTCTCTGCTGCTTTAAGAACTCTTTGTTACTTTCAGTAAGAACCGAGTCCCTTGGGAGTTTATTGCTGTAGTGAATAAACAGAGATTTATTGCAGAAAGTCACTTCCAGGGTCAGCACAAAGGAGCCAAACCTCCCCTTGTTCCACAGAAACACCGAACACTCAGACTTACAGCCGTGGCGCCCAGGCATGGGAGGTAGCAGCCTTCAGTGACAGAGTTATGTTTACCCAGCGGAAAGGGTGCTAATTTGAATACAAGCAATCAAATATCCAGACTGTCAGACCCTGAAAATCCTGATGTGTCATGTTTTTAATGTGTGTAAGTTATGTCTCCACACTAGTTATGTATATCCATCAGGGTTTACAGAATGAATGCGTTGTCTTTCAAAGTCTGTGCAAGGAGAGGTTGCGCTCAGAATCTGGGGATACTGTTTAATAACTTCACATGAGTTGAGGTAGTATCTGAAAGGATTTATCTTCAATTCCAAATGGAGAATCTGACTTTTCTTTTCTTACTTTATTTATTATTATTATATTTTTGATAATCTTTACATAGTTAACTAGAGTAAAAAGGTTCAAGGGCTATAGGGAAATGGTTAACACTATTATTTCCATATTGTTTCCTTCATGTATCTGAGGTAAAGGGAATATTGAGGGAGAAGCCCCACCCGGTTTCCCACCCACCCCAAGTCCTGGATGCTCTGAGATACTTGCTCATGTGGTTTTGATAGTTCACCATTTATGAATCGCTACCAATTTTGCCACTCCAAGCACGGTGAGGTCGTTGAAGAATCCACTGACTGACACAGTCCCTCATAGAGTCTCCATTTGTCCCGTATTTTGCTGCTGACAAATAGCTGAGGTGGTTGATTGACTTGTTCTGTCTTTTCTTGGTTAGGGTTCTGAGTCTGGCATTTCGATTGGGGAGATCTCCAGAGAAACTTTGAGGTATTCCCAGTCCAGATTCTTGTGTGTTTTAGCAAGCACAGGGCCCAGCACAGTCCATCGCCCTGATCAGCTGGTGGTTGCAATTGCTGGGTTGGTTCTGTTCCCATCCATGTCTTCTACTGGAACCAATGGATGTTGCAGTCCAGTGTGGTTCGGCCCTCACATAAACCAGTGGGAGCTGCAGCCTAGTTGGAGCGACCCACAATAACCCCAACCAGGCCTACCCCCTACCCTGGTTTGCCAGTATGTATGGCAGACCAGTCCAGTCTGTCCCACATTCCCTTCTGCTCTCATACATGCCAACGGGTATTGTAACCTAATTCCATCTAACCAGCTCAACTATCCAGCCTTCACGGATGTTGTTGGGTGTCTGTCTAGCCACCCCACCCCCTGTCCTAGTTTTTGTGCCCTTCCGTGGGTATGGCAACCTAAGAGGGAGGAGCCCACTATTTCCCTCCCAGGTCACTCCCACTCCCAGATTATGCACTCTCCAGCTGGTTCTGTGGTCTAACTTGACAGAACTAGCCCCCAGTGCCAGCTTCTGCCAGCTGATGCTGCAGCTAAGCCCCAACAACCCTCACACACTCTAACTGTAGATTGTACCAGTAGGAATAATAAGCCCAGCCTGGTTTTCCTCTGATCTGATCCATATGAGGTGCACAGGTGCTGTGGCCCTACCTGGTCTGGTCTACCCCCATCCCAGCTGACACTCCCCAGTGGGAGTAGCTGTCCAGCTAGGGAACCATCCATTATTCCCCTACCAGCTCTGCCCACTCCCTTCCTGGTTCTCGCGTGTGCTCCTTGGGTGCTTCGGTCACATCTGGCTCAGGCAACCCCACCTTGGCATTCCGTGTTGTGTACTGCTTTTGTCACGACCGAACCTGGTTTGGCCTACACTCTGTTGTGGCGTTGGGATATACCAGTGGATGACGTGAACTGATTCAGCCTGGTCTGCCCCCGACCCATGCCAAATGTATGCCAGTGGGACACTTTCCATGACCTCTTGGCTGTTTCCTTCCATGCTTCTTGCACTTGCCTGCAGGGTCTGTGTCCTGCCAGAGGAGTTCTTTCTTTTCTTTTCTTTTTTCCTTTTCTTTTTTTCTTTCTTTCTTTCTCTCTTTCTTTCTTTCTCTCTCTCTCTCTCTTTCTTTCTCTCTTTCTTTCTTTCTTTCTTTCTTTCTTTCTCTCTTTCTTTCTTTCTTTCTCTCTCTCTTTCTTTCTCTCTCTCTCTTTCTTTCTTTCTCTTTCTCTCTCTCTCTCTCTCTTTCTTTCTTTCTCTCTTTCTCTCTTTCTTTCTTGGTTGTTATTGTTGTTTTTTCACTGAGACACTTCATTAGTGTTCTTTAGAGAGGTATGTAGGACACAAAGGTCAGCCACATTTCCTAGTCAGATTTGAAGACCTTTTGCGTCCTGTTGGGTCAAGATTATTTTCCTCAACTTGGGAACTTGGCATTCCTATTTATGATCTAAGGTTTTAAAAACAGTACTATACATTGCAGTGATTCAGAAAGTACTGGTAAAACAGCACTTACAGAGTGATAGACTCAAAAGCAAAATAGGATGATTGAGGATTTACATTGCCTTGAAATATGATAATTTTTAAATTAATTTCAAGAATAGATAAGTTTCCTTCAAATAAAATAAGTGATTACACTAAGTATTCCTCATGTGCTGGGCCTTGGGAGGGTAGGGTTATAGAATATTTTTATAGGAGTTTGGTTCTGCTCAGAGATTTCATCCAGATCTACAAGATGCATATACAGAAGTGTATGGGCCGAGGAAGGGCCCCCAGGTGAGGAGAGAAAACAAAGGAGGATTCATTGGATGTCAGGAAGGGGTCAGCTTCGATCAGAGCAACCCAGAGGGCAGCTTGCGGTGCTGGGAGAGCAGATTGCCAAGGTAACAGATGCCCTGTGTTCCTGTCCCTGCAGGAAGGGGGCAGCTGAGCTGTGACCCTAACCCCAACAATGTGCACTGGAAGTGACCAAGGGAGAGTAGTTTATGATCACATTCCAGAGTCATCAAAGTTTTCTTAATTTTAAAGTAAGATTATTATTTGCATTTGGCATTGAGCAAGTTTTAACATTTTGCCAGAGGGAAAGGTGTGGAGGGCAAGCCTGGGAGTGGTCTTGTGTTTCTCTAACCTTCCCTGTGCCCAGAGGGTGCTCATGCCCACTGTTGAACCTCCACATATACCAGCAAGTTGACTTGTGCCATGGAGATGAAATGCAATGGGAAGTAATGCCTTGTCTATGATAGGTGTATAACCTACTGGCTCTAAGTAGGCTGCATGAGTTGGTGTATTCCTGAAAAACTGGGGCGGGGGGGAGAAATGAAATAAATGCAAGTGGGGTGCTGTGTGACCCATATAGTATTATTAATTTTGGTTTTGTTAAGGGAGATGGTGTTGCGAGAGAGCTAGGCTCCCTGTCAGTCCGATCATCCCTTCCAAGCTGTTTGTATGTGAGTCACAGAAGTTAGAGATATTTATCTGAACAAGGAAGGTGTCCTATAAACTTTGCAGATAGTTGAGAGAGATAGCATATGCAATTATAGGATTTTGCTTTGCATTTCAAGTCCCAGTAGAGTACCATTTATTTTTCATATTGTAAACTGCAAAGATATTATGACCCCCAAGGCCTTGTTTAGATTTGATGAGGGAATAACACTGGTGGGTTTATAGCCTATATAATGTGTAAACTTTCATATTTGAAAAATACTTCAAATGAGATAGGAAAGCTTTGTTCTGATTGCTTTATGCAGAAAACGTTAATCTTGCGTATAGGTTATGTAGGATCATTTTTAGCTTTCAGAATCCTTATTCAGATGTGTTTAGATTTCATAATGGGGCTCATTAAAAATGTAATTTATTAAATCGTGCTGAAATTTGGAACCCCAGAACGCTGACCTTTACATTTTCCCAACATTTTATAGGATTATTTGAATACTATGAGCTGATATTTTAATACATTGAATGTAGTTGTAGGAAGATTGATGATTGATTTTTTAAACATTTACAGGACTTTCAAGAAGTTAGATCCAAAGGTGTCTCTTTAGACAATATAGTTATATGACTTAAAATATAAATAGCAAGGCAAGCATTTGCTCTGTAATTACAGCGCAAAGATAAATTGAATCTCAGCTAAAATATAACTTGGGATTACATGTAAGCATTAGCATTATTAATTAAGCTGCATAAAGATTTTGTGAAAGAAATGACATGATTTTGTCCTTGTATTAAGGAAAATGTAGAACCATCAAAGAAGGCATCCTATGCAACAGAGAATTATATTCATTATGAACAAAAAAAAAAAAACCATACCACCACACCTGCAAATGTTTGTCCCTTTCAGTAAATTTCATATTGAACCTCTGAGGAATTCAATAGTGTGATAAATGTAATTTGTAACTCTTCACAATTATATTCTGAATAGATGAAGTCTAAAGGGAGTTTGCCTATTTGATTTTTAAATTTGCATCACTTAAAATCCAATCAGGCCAACTGTTCAGATTTTTATTAGATATGAAATACATGAATAGGTTCAAAGCCTACACTCTGAATTGAAAGAATATATCTGATTTTATGGCAGGCCTTAGCCGAGAGGCTCCGTTAGTGTGTGCTCCAACCCCATTCCTGTAAAGATTGTTTACTGACTGCCTGAATTGCTAACATATTAAACCCTTCGATTTTCGGTAACCAGTGTTTTATAGGCCAGCAGATTGCCTTTGATTTTTGAGAATTTGTGGTAACATATTGAGTTTAACAGATTTATGCAGGAATATAAAATAAAAATAGTGTAGCAGGCACTCGGGATCTTAGAACGCCGGGGAGATGAGGTTTACAGATGGCTGGTACAGATAATGGCATTGAGTAATTTAGCCATGTAACGTAATATGTTGTTGATGGAATAGGTTAACATTTACCTGGCATATACAGGTGTTTGGGTCGCACTATGCATGTACTCAAAACAAGCATTGTCATTTGAAGTTTAAAGTCTGAAATCGCTAAGATGTGCTTGAATCTGAGGTTTTAATTTAGGGTGGTGATATTCCAAGAACATGCAAAAGTATATGTAATTTATTCAGCCCCTCTGCCTTTAAGATCATCATTCTTTGCAACGGTATAAAACTCAAATTACCAAAGAATTTTTAGGACATTTTGACTTAATTAATAGTTCTATCCAAGAGAGGATTCAGAAAAACATAATGTAACCATAATTTCACAAAGAGAGTAAAGCCGCCTATATCTTCCTTTACTAAAGTAATTCTTAACTCAGACACATATTAGGGTCATTTTAAAAGTAGTTTTGTAGATGCTGTCCTCCTGACCCCCAGATTGCTTCGTGTCATTCAGGTATGCTGCCAGGGTTAATGATCTCTGTCCAGTAATTGCATTTACTCCTGCCCTCAAGATCTATAGCCCAAAGTCGTTTCCATTTCTAGGTTTCTCTGTGCAGACTGTCCCACACACACAGCTCTCAGAGTTCCTAATACACTCCTTGAGGTAAGACTTCACCTCTTCAGGAGCCTCTGCTGATGCTGGTGCAAACAGCTCCTGAGCCAGTTTTCCTGGGCTGTTTCATTTGCATACTTACGATCAGAGATGTGCACTGTTATCAGTTCACAGGCCACACCTGTTATATTCTCCAAGCCTTTGCTAGTAGCTCTGCCTCCTCCCTTTCATGCCATCCTTCCAAATTCAAGTTCTCTGTATTGTGACTCCTTCCTACCCCACTGTACTGTAAGATCATACTGTGTAAGTGACCTCCATGTCCTCTAATTTAGTCCTTGTTAGCAAACATCACTCACTTTCTTCCTTCGTTGGCAGATTCCTTCAGACAGATTATGTCCTGTGTTTATAACCACTAGCCACACCCTCTACCTCACTGTGCCGAGCCGAGCACAGCCAAACCCAAATATCAAAGCAAAGCAATAGCACCCCTTGCCCAGGAGGGAACAGATAGAAAATGCTCAGTAAATACCTGTTGATGATTATAACAAAAGGGAAATTTAAAAAGTTGAGGAAGGTTTGTGTATCTGTGACTATTTTTAAAATACTGACAACTGGATTTTATATTACAAAAATTCTATCTCAGTAAAGCTTTTTGAAAAAAAGGTAAAAATATATGTGGAAGACATTTTGAAAGTGTTAGCTATAATAATATAAGAGCAGAGTGCCACTGCAGTGAAGCTTGAGAACAGAATTAGCCAGAGGTGCCCTGATACATGATTTTGTGAGTAAAATGTAGTCCAGTGCTTAAGAGGGCAGAGTTGGGTAGAAGCAGCAGAGAACATTCGCCCACAGAAGTTGAACTATTTCCTATCTGGTCCTATATAGGAAGGCTTTGCTGACTCCTGCTGTGGAGTGTGTATTTGAATGTGTTAAATTGTATCATTTGTTCAGCTTTTCATTTGTGTTTTTAAATGTTGTTTTGATGGTCCTAAGTTGTTTTGTGATGTCTCTAGATGAAACCAAAATTGAAGTTGTATCGGTTAAGAAATTTTTGTTAATGCAAGACCCAGTGTTTGGGTTTTTGAGCTTGCTGGGTGCTTTGGTTGGCATTCAGTTCCTTCCTACATCCCATGTGTCTTTCCCAGTGGGCTTAGCTTCATCTCTGCTGGATATGAAAGTTCCTGTTTTTTCTGGGCTTCTCACTCTTGATGCCTTTTCCTTTTCTCTATTCTCCTGCTGGAATTCACTTGCATAGTCCTTACTCCAAAAACATGTACTGAACCTCCCAGTCTTTGTACTATTCCATCAAAAGGTGGTGTAGATTCCATGAGTTTACCTGAGATGCTTTGTATCTTTGATTTCACAGCCTGCCCTCAGGAAGAAGTAGCCAGCTTTCTCTTCTACTTTCTGTCTCATCCCCATGTACTTGTAGCTTATTTTCACCGTGTTGCTGCCTTCTATGTCAACAAGGGAAACCTGTTCACAGGTGTTGCCAACTTTTCACCTTTCAGCAATAGTTTTCATTGTTAACCAGGAAAATGCAACTTACGCATAAGGCGGAGTTGATTATTGAGTAGGCTGCTTCTGGTTCCTAGTTCTTCTATCTATTTGTGTGAACTCAACCTTGTGTTCTTTATATATAAAATATAGAAACCTGTTCTTGGGTAGACTTGAAAATAATGGGAATGATATTTGGCAGATCTGCACATCTTGCCATGTATCAAGCTATTTCAAAATATGTTACCCATTTCCATTTCAATTTTGGTTGTTAGCACAATGCATAATTATTAATTTGTGATTTAGGTAGTTAGAATAAAGCCCAGTATCACAAGTCTTTTATTCCCATTTGTTTTTCCAGAACCTTGGAAAGTAGTTGAATATGCATGTATTTCTAATTGGACAAGAAAAGGGACCTGCTTTATTTTTATTCCCACGATTAAAAAGCTTAAACTTAGCTCTCCTGCTATGGACTATTGATATCAAATCCAGTCTTTTTTTTTAATTCACTCCTGGTATAATTCTCTTTCATTTCTATGTGCCATAGACCTTTTTGTCATATAAAACTCTTCCTATTTGTAAACCCATTGACCTTATCTAATTGTTGCTCAGAATTTTCTGCCACATAAATTATCTGAACACTTCAAAGAGCATAATTAGGTGCAGCAAATTGTTAACCTCAATATGTTCTTTCAGTGCAAAATTCAACAGCCAATGGATATAGATCAGTGACAACAAAAATGCCTTTGAGTCAGATTCATCATCCACAGTAGCCCTATATATTTTGAGCCACAAGAATCTAAAAGTAAAGATCTATGATCATGCAAAGATGCAAAGTACATACCAGATTTCCAAGCATCTTATTTTGATTGAACCTGTGGGTTTTCTCTGTTCACTGTCATTGTTATTCAGGGAACATCAGTTGATTTATGAGGCAGCCAAGAGAGTGAACACTTTTGATATATTTCACATAGAATCTGAAGTTTCAGAGTTGGTTGGGAACAGATCTTCCTATCAGCTTTAAAAAAATGCTCCTTTCTTTGAACAAAATGAAAAGTAAAATGATATCCAGTTGTTTCTGTGAATGCTGCCTCACACCGACATTAGTCATAGCTTCTTGCACATCATTACAATCCAAATGAGAAATCCCTCTCATCTGTAGTGTCCATTTAAAGCGCAGATTGGCATATACATATTTGAAATGCTTTTTTCTTTCAGAATTTGTGAGGTGTGGGGCAGAATTAATTGTTAGCAACATTGTTATGTATTTGGATCTCATTCTGCGGATCAACATCTTACTTCCCAATTCTCTTCACTATGATTCAAGATCTCCTTTTCCCCAGTATAGGTTAATACATTGTATCTTAGCAATCAGAAAAAAAAAAAAACTATAACAGCCAAAGAGAGTTCTCTGTTGTCTGAGCTTTTGTAATATCCAAAGCCTAGGAAGAGAGGTGTTAGCTGATTTGCTATTTATGTCCAATTGTCTTGCAATGCCCGTGTGTTTGATTCTTCAACTCATAGCAGAAAAGATCAGTTAACAGGAAAAGCAGAAATTCTGGCCCTTATTTGTTCAGTTCAGTTTTCAACTGCCTGTAAACATTTCTGGAGGCCTCTAGGGACATCACCCACAGTGCTGCAAAGGAACCAGTTGTCCTTTGCTGTAAACCACGGAATATACATAAGCCATGCATAGACTCTTGCCAGCCAGCAGGAAGAGTGGAAGTCTGAAGATAATGCCTGCATAGCTAGATTCTGTGGGACAGTGTGCATTCAACAGTTTTCCACTGTATGAGAACGCATATAGTTTTGGGTTATGATTATATTACTGTGTAGATTTTCACGCATGAATGTGTGTGAAATCCGGCATAGTGATTTCAACTTGGGTGGCAGATGAACCTTAGTGCCTGCACAAGGAACCAGGGAGAGGTTGAATGAAGGTATTTTCATTTGCTTGACTCCTTTGTCCTCCAGAGCAGCTCAACTCTTACTTATTTTATGCTTTGAGATTTTAGACAATTTTGCTTGCTATATCAGTCTGCTATAATTAGTTAACATTTATATTTTATGACATGTATGTTTTAGTCTCGCGCAAGCTATTTTTCTTTTAATAACGTAGTTTGCTGCTTATAAAAGTCATTTCATGATACCTTAGGGAAAAGCGTGTTTAAGGTCACCGCATTGTGGTGGACATATGGTGCAGTAGTTAAGATGATATTTGGATGGCATGCATCCTGTCTCAGAAAGGCTACATTTGAGAACTTATTTGACTTTTGATTTCTAGTTTGCTACCAATGCAGACCTTGGAGGGTTGGTAGTAGGTGATGATTGAAATATTCGGGTCTCTGATTGAGGTTTATCTCCTGGTTTTGGCCTGGGTTCAGCCTGGGTTCAGCCTGGGTTCAGCCTGGGTTGGTATTGGTAGTTTCAGATATCTGGGATTTTACCGAGGAGAGGGAATATTTCTCTCTCTCTGTCAAATACACAAAATAAATAAATTTAAAAAGCAACATGTCTATGAAGCCACTGAAAAAAAAGAAAATGAACTCAAAAAAAGGAGAGGACTATCATGCAGTTTTTCCCTGGTCATCCCTTATGTAATATAAAGTATTTATTTAAAAATCTGTCTCCAAAACAAAACATAGATGATTTCAACATTACAGCTGACTTTAATAGTACACACAAGGTCTTTTAACGTGTGGCTTTAGCAATGATAAAGTATTTACCAAATCTGTTTTTCTGAACTATCAAAGCTTTCTCAGCAGTCTCAACCATCAGATTTCCGTGCCTGCATCAGAATATTCCTTTGGCCACCTTCATGGATGAAAGGGCAGACAGATAAAGATAGCTATTACAACGACAGAATGAGTAATACAATAGCTTATCCAGAAGGTCTACAGAATTTTGAATAGTTTTATCGTGAGAACTGGTATGTTTTGCAGAATTTGAAAGTAAGGAAATTGGAGTTGAAAGGGACTAGTAAAGTCAGGTAGATGTAGTAGAGAATGGTAAGCAAAGAATCGCAGAATTAGAGAATTCCATGCAGAAAAGTAGCAAGCTCTCATGCACCCTCCTGTTCTGAGTCAGAATCCCCCTTCCACATCCCCAGCGCTTCCTTGAGTAATTCCTTTGATAGAGACTCCTCTTGAGAGACAGACACTACTATGGAAAGTACTTAACTTTTGCAGATTCCAAGGACCAGGTCCAAGTTCTGGCCCTGAAGCATACCTACTGCTATGGCATCCCGATGACGTGATCCAACCTTATAAATTCCTGACATTTTCATTGAAAAAAAAATCCTGTGGTAGTTCAGTGCTGGTCACCACCCACCCACATCTGTTCCCTGTTCCATGTTGATCTATCCTACTTTGAGCCCCAGGAGGCTGATTTCTATAGAAAACTTCTTCCAGGTCATCCTTCTTGCCAGTATCCTAATGGTACGTGCCAGTGGAGGGCACCTGCAGAGGGCCAAGCAGGCACAGGGAAAGAGGGAGGAGTGTATCTTTACTGCTCTTGGCTGTGCAAGATATTTGAACACTTCCCTGTGTACAGCAGCTTAAGTTCCTTAACTATCAGCTCGTTCCTGGCCCCTATAAATTTCTTCCTCTTGTCTAGGACTTCTTCCAGCTGAACCATCTCTGGGAATCACAATGATTCATTTCAGTTCTTTTAACATACCCCTTGCCTCTCTCACTATTCAAAGTGACTTGAACAACCTACACGGGTTTCATTCTCCTGCCAGGACCTTGTCTCATCCAAGTACCTGGTCTCTCAAGTACCTGGTGAACATGATCATTGACAGCTCCTCAAATCCTTGATGACAATGGCATTTGCTCCCTGGTCTGTTCTTCCCTGAATGCCGAAAGCATTACTTAGGTGACTTGATTGTAAGTTTCCTCGTCATTCTAGGCACTCTTGTGAACATATTTCAGTTGACAATCACTCGCCTTTCCCTAACCTCACTCAGTATCCCAGGTTATCTCACCAGAAAGGAGTTCAGCATTTTTTTCCCTTTCTTATTTCCATCAATATTTCCCCTAAGTCTTTTTTTTTTAATTTTAACATTGTGTATTAGGCAGGATAATATCCCTCACTGTAGTGATGTGCATCCTGATCCCTGGAACCCATGATTATGTTAGACAAAACTGATATGATTAAAGGAACTTTGCAGATGTAATTGAAGTAAGGGCCTTCAGAGGAGGCTATTATCCTTACTTATCCTCATCTGCTGAATGTGAGCACACGCTTCCTTGAAAGAAGATGACATAGGCAGAAGAGAAGGTCAGAGTGTTGCCACATGGGAACTCAGCTCTGTACTACTGGCACCGCAGATGGAAAAAGGGAGCCATGATCCAGGAACATAGAAGCTGGTAAATTCAAGAAATTACAGCTCTTGCCTAAAGTGTGCGAAAACCAGTGCTGGCCTGTCCACATCTTTATTTTAGTCTAGTGAGATGCATATCTTACAGATTTAAGAAAATGTAATGAAGTGATTTTGAGTTGTTTTAAGTCCCTGAGATTATGGTCATTTGTGTTAGCATAAGAGGAAACTGTGGGTAGAACACGAATTTCATTTTAACCTTTTTTTTCCCCCCTCAGATTTATCCATTCATTTCAGATTGATGAATATATCCTCAATCCTGTGTCCATTTTTACTGCTAGGTTTCTATAGAAAACTTCACTCGAAAATTTGTTCAGGATAATGCAAAGTTGCTAAGTTATTCATGTAAACATTAGCCATGTCAAAATGTTTGGGATTCCAGAGTTTGTTATTTAGTATTTCTAATTCTCTGGAATGTGTAAGTCAACACCACTTTGATCTGCCCAACTGTATCATCCTTTGTCTACTATTTATCTATTTTATCAGTTTTGCAATCTGGGCAAATTTAATAAATTGTATTTTTTAATGAGAAACATGTCTCTAATGTATCTATTATATCTCTGGTAATTCTAGCCTAAATAGGATGATGAGAAATTTAAAATATAATTTGGGGAAATTTAGGACAACTCCAATCTAATTATTATGATTATTCTGAAAATCCATCTAAAGCAGGAAAAGGAAATATTTTCATTAATTAATTGTGAGTTTACACCTCCTATTTCAGCCGTGAAAGGGGATTTGTCTTAGCTCATTCTTTATGCCTTGCTTCTGGGTGAAAATGAGAGTTGGAAGGACAGTCCTTTGGGATCGTGCCTCTTTCATTTATTAGTGGCCATCAAGTAAACAATTAGTTACCTGGTTAATAGAGTCCTCAGGGTAGCCCCTGCTTTTGCTGTGTATATTTGCTTTGGACATCAGGGGTCATGTGGCCTTTTCCCAGCCATGTACACAGGCAGCAGCAGTTGGATTTGCTCTTTTCAGAGGATCGTATTTTCTCTTGCAGAAAAAGCCTTGTATTTTGTGCTAGGCACTTGGTTGGAATGGGCTCCATATCAATTTGTCTCAGCTGTTGAATGGTACTTACAATGTTATATGGTGAGCTATAAAGTTCTGCTCATAATAAATAGGTGAGCTGCTTTCCCAAACCTTTTTCTCATTTAATTTAATTTAATGCAGAATATTCAAATTGGCTACATGTTGCTAATTCATGTTTAAAAGGTTCTGAATTTGGATTACCAATTCTGAGTATGCCAGGCCAAAGGGTTTTATGAGGGAAGGCAAATTTATCATTGAGATGAGTAGAAGGGTTTAATTTTGGTTTTATTCTAATATTTAGCATCTTCATAGGTTCTTTTAAAAATCCACTGGGGAAAATCTCGTTAGGTCATATTTCCAACATTCTGACATACGAAAAAGCCATTCGCTGGAAGGTTGGGGGAAAGATTGTCTCGCAGTTCTGCTGACTCCACTGTAAAAGTTTCAGTGAGTATATCATACAATTGTGAAATGGTCTGTAGTAAAAAATTTCAGAATTGGAAAGTTTCAGCTAATGTACATGCATTTGCAGTTTATGGGAAACACAATATGCTTTCTGAAAAGCGAGTCTTTTTTTAAGTTGTTGCCTTCTTTGGTAACGACTGATTACCATGTGCTTATTAAGAGAGAACTTCTACAAGGAAACAATATTCTCATCATCAGATTGATTCCATTTTAACTGTGCTTGTTCAGGTAGCAAAGCTATTAGATACTTCTTGATGGTTTTTATGATCAGACTTAGCACCTAGTATTGAGCAAGCACCGAAGATGGCATCTTGTGTTAAAAGGGTGATTTATTAGTTTGTATGTAAAAGAACGCTGGAGGTTATAAAGGTAACAAAGACCTTAAACATTATATTGATTTTTTTCCCAGAGCTTTTTTCTTCTTGTTGTATTGCAGGGCAATAAAACTTCACTAGACCCATTGGATCCATAAAATCTGAAGTACAACCACCAACTGATAGAAATGAAATTGTTTGACTGGAGTGATAAGCAAGGACTTGGCTTTGAACTCTGAACAGTAGAAGTCGTTTTTCTGGCCCATGCTGGTGAATTACAACCTGCTGAGCACTAAAGGACAACCGTGTAGTTGTTGGAGTTCCCAGTTCAGTAATCACTGGGTGATGCAGTGACCTTTACATGGCCACTTTGGTCTCAAATAGAAGCTGTTTTGAAATAGGAAATCAAGAGTATGACTTTTTAATAGATTTGTCCTTTTATGGATTAAAATTGTAGCTATGTGATACCTGATTATGAAGTAGAAAAGAAAAATAAGCACCTTTCTTTACAAATCTTTGGATATGTGCCCATTAAGACAGTGTTTTTTCTTTTCTTTTCTTTTTCTAAATATGGGTTCTCCAGAGAATACTAGTCTGTGCCAGACCAGAATTTTCTGAGGTTTTGTGTGTGTGTGTGTGTGTGTGTGTGTGTGTGTGTGTGTACTGGACATTAACCTATGCAAAACATCTTTGCCTGTGAACCAACAACCCATTACATTTATCACCCCGTGGTCCCAGTTCTATTTCTGTTGTTCCTCTCAGTCCAGCAGCAAAGGCCTGAGCCATGGATCGCCCCATTCCCAACCTCCTCAAGTTGAGCATATTAGAGAACTGTGTTGGTCAAAGGCTCAGGAACCCACCCAGGCAAAGTGAGATTCTTATTCCAATGAATAGATCTTCAAACTAGGATAAAGGTGAACAGGATCCACCGTGAAAACTGACATCGCTGTTTGAGGGATTGATGTTGAAGGTATTATGTGAATAGTTAGGAGAATTTTAGTCTACATGAACAACCTGGAGTCTCAAATATAACTTAAAGGCACCTGGGATGCTATCTGTTATTTGGGGTCTGGCCTGGCGAGCAGATCATGGTAGCTAGTTCTTGGGCTGCCATGAAGAGAGCAAATGATCCTAGAGCTATTGAGGCATGTGAGGAAAGCTATAACCTAGACATGCAGGTTTTGGCAAGATTCTTAGTATTGCTAAGTTCTTATAACAGAAGTGTGTAAGCTAAGTAGTTGTAAGTGGCAGCTTTTTATTTCTCACAGCTCTGGAGTCTGGGAACTCAAAGATCAAGACATATACATATTTGGGGTCAGATTTGGCCATCTTTCTCATATATAATACCTTCAAGTTGTGTCCTCACACTCTGGGACCCTTGTTACAAAGGCATCTAATCCCATTACTCATGTCCTAAACTCGCAAAAGCTTCACTAGT
The DNA here is from genome assembly GCF_017591425.1 of Ochotona curzoniae. Lineage (NCBI taxonomy): Eukaryota > Metazoa > Chordata > Mammalia > Lagomorpha > Ochotonidae > Ochotona > Ochotona curzoniae. The sequence continues at coordinate 58,758,703 of NW_024466599.1, read as the reverse complement.
TGAAAGAGATTAGGCTTCAACACACAAATGGAAACCTTAAAGCCATAGCAGGTACACCTTCTATCAATTTATCTTTTGAAATCTAAATTGAAACCAGTTTAAAATGTTTTTCCCTTTGTAAATAACCAAGGACCAATAATTGATCAATAGCCAAAAATTTACCTCTTTTCCATTTTGTGGTAGCATTTCTCACTCTTTAGAAAATGCCGTTTTAACCCCCTGTGTAATGGAGATCCAACAGTGCTGGAAAGGCTGAGTTCTTGTGTCTTGTGTCTGACATGACTATGTGTCTTGCTGAATGAGGCAGTTGGGGACAGCTGCAGAGGTTTCATTGCTCTGGCAATGAATTAATGTTGCACAAAATTTGTGTAACTCATAGTGCCTACAAGCGAATGCTCTAAATAAAAATCTGACCATGTTTAATTTCCTTTTGGAAATAAAATTCCCCGAAATTCTCACAAGTCTTTAAAGAGAAACATACGCAGTTATATTGTATCATGACTATTGCTGTTGTATAAGTGAAGTGAAAACATGCTCACAGGATAAAAAAAATGAAAGTTTTTTTTTGTTCTCTTAATTTTTCTATTAGGCCATGATGATGCTGTTGGGGGGTTAATTTAGGGATAATAAACTTGATGTACTTATACAGCCAAACCCTAAATCATACTTTTACCATAGTTTTTTTCACAAATACAGAATTGATCTCAATACTTAATTTACTCATTACTGACATTCTAGTATAACCCTAAGTGACTTTTGACATTCTTACCCAAGAAGTCACTTCTATGGGAAGAGCTGCCTTTGTAACCAGGAGGAATAGCCCTAGCTGTAATGTGAGCCACAAGTTATATGTCACACCTGCCATCCCAGCCACGTAATCCAGTGAAATAAAGGCCTGAATGATTGCTATGAAATGCCCTTTTCCCCCATGATTGAGATGGTGCAAAATGCACTTTGCCTCAGCTCATAGGAATGACCTAAATGATAATACCAAATGTAGACAAACCCCGGCTAGGTGGACTTTTGTAAATGAGATCTGCAAGCAAATGTCCATTATCCTTCTGACTGATGTCTAGCCATGGTTCTATTTGTGTGTCTGTCTAGAGCTATGCCTGCCCAATTCATTGTAATCACTAGTGATTCTGGGAAGGTGGGAACTGCCTTTGAATAAATAGAGTGAGATTCAACTTCAAACCATTGAAAATTCTCCCAGGTGTGCTGGGGGCTGAGTGGAAGACCCCATGCTCTACAGGCAGATCTGAGTCTGGAATACCTACAAGGCGAGTTGATTTGTTTCAGAAATTCTACTTCTTGATTTTATCTTACCTTCTTTGTAAAAAAAAAAAAAAAGATTTGTTTTTTTTATTTTTTTATTGGAAAGTCAGACATACAGAGAGGAGGAGAGAGACAGGAGGATCTTCTGTCTGACATTTCACTCCCAAGTGGCTACAATGGCCGGAGCTGAGCCAACCGGAAGCCAGGAGCCCGGAACTTCCTCCAGGTCTCTGAAGTGGGTGCAGGGTCCTAAAGTTTTGGGCCATCCTCGACTGCTTTCTCAGGTTACAGGCAGGGAGCTGGATGGTAAGCAGGGCTGCTGGGATTAGAACCGGCCCCATATGGGATCCTGGTACCTACAAGGTGAGGACTTAAGCCACAGGGCTACTGTGCTGGGCCCAATTTTTCTTACCTCTTTATCTCACTTAAATTAGGTTAAGGTTTTAAAATATTTAGTTATTTGAAAGGCAGAACTACAGAGGGAGAGAGAGAGACAGACTCAGAGAAGTCTTCCATTTGCCGATTCACTCCCCAAATGACCACTTGGTTGGGTTTGGCCCAGGTTGAAGCCAGGAGCCCAGAGCCTCTTCTAGGTCTCCCATGTGGGAGCAGGGGCCAGAGCACTTGGACTATTCTCTGCTGCTTTCCCAGGCACATTGGCAGGAAGTTGGACTATAAGTACAGAGCAGGGACTCAAATTGACACCCATCTGGCTGCTAGTGCTGCAGATGGAGGCTTTACCTGACCTGATTGCATTTCTCTTGTAGGGGGTGGAGTTTGGAAATGAACAAGTCCTGACCCTCTGCCATCTGTCAGGCTTGCTCATTATTGCATTTAATCCATATGGTGGATTAAATGAAATAGGCACAGGACTGTGATCTGAGTGTGATCTAAGGCTCCTAGAGTTTCAGACAGTTAGCAGTGGTCTTCATGGTATTGTGCTCAGACACAGTAATGGCAGAATCAACATTCAATCAGAGGCATGAAAAAGGGAATTCTTTATCCAATGAAGCAATTATTTTTCCTCTTTTAATAACTCCAGAGAAACAGAGAAATGGATTACAGATTTTTCTTTGAAAAGATGTGAGAAGCTTCAATTTCCTCTAATAATCTGAATCTTTGTAGTTTATGAATTACGGAAAAAAGTAATTTATTGTGTGACTTCTTTGTAAAAAAAAGTTGAGGATTAACTTATTCTCCCCATCAACTATACGCTTTACTAGGCAAATATGCCAGAGATTGCAAATAGCATTTCTGTGCCAACTGATTTGGTGCAAGATCACCCTGTTCATATATTTCCATTCCTCATCCTCCCAAACCCACTGACCTCATTGCTCCTCTTCATTTTATCTGATCAGTTTTAGAAAAGCTGAGAATTCAGTGTGAAAACTAAATGATGAACCAACTGGCTCTTCTTCTCCAGTCTTTCTAATTTAAAACGAGTTAGTTGGCCTGATGCATCCTCTGTATGGATCATATAACAACAACTGACCTCAGAAATCACATTGTGTGGCAGGGTAAACTTGAGTATAAATAAGACCTGATTAAATTGTGACTTTTTTATAAATTGGCAGGATCAAATCTATGTTTGAATGGCATTTCAAAGGAGTTTCTCTCTGCTCAAGTCACTCTTTGAGAAGTCATTTTCATTTGCCTGTTTGTTCAGGATTTTATGGCATGTAAGTGACAAGCACTCCCTGTAACAAATCGTAGGAGGGTACCCGCTAAAAGAGAGCTTAAACCGAATGACATCAGATGTGAAATGCAACCTTTGCCTGCCAGGCTGTGTGAGGCATAGCGTGACTTGACATATGCTAAGCTACAAAATTTCAAAACAGTCAGAAAATCCCTTGAGGATGCTACAGGGAGTATGTGGGTCAGACTTCTCTCATGATTAGTTAAAAAGTCTAAAACATTTTTTTCCCACACATTTTGAATAAGTATTGTTTCTGAACTCTACCAAATGGATTTGACGTATTAGACATGACATTATGGTTTTCAGTAATGGATTTTCAATATCGGAAGAATCATTTATGGTATGTGTTCCTAATGTATGTGGATTGTTGAAATCAACTTACACATTTTAATAAACAAGATACTGGTATTGCAAAACATCTAAAGAAAAGAGAATTAGTTATAGTAGGTAATGGAACTATATATGCGTGTATATACACTTGCTTTTCCTTGCCCCTGGAATTCTAGGTACATTACTTGTTCCTATCCTTCCTGTCTGGTCTCCCATTTCTTCCCTTCCTCCTACTCCAGACCCCCTAAACTCTGAAAAAGGCATCAAGAACCCACTCATTTTTCTATAAATTAGTTATTTCTAAGTCATTTATAGCAATGTTGAAAACAGCATTTTATTTCCTCTTTTATACTAGGTATTTATTTATGTTGCTACCACTAGTTGCTTCAGTCATCTTTGCTTATGTCTTATGTATCCAGTGTAACTGGGATCCTTAGGCCTGTGTCATTAATCTTGGCCTCTGGGAAATAAATGTGCCTGTGTTCATGTAAGTAAAGAGAGAAGGAAAGAGTGAATTCAAAGTAATGTTATTCTTTACCACTGCAAGAAAATAATTCCTGTCTTGCCAAATCTGGTGATTTCTTGATTATCTTGGATTCTTGAAACTTTTTCTTCTTTCTTTTTCTCTGATACTCCCTCTCCATCCCCACCCGGGCTTCTCGTTTCTTTCCTTCCTCCCAGCCCCCATACCCCCAAACTATGCTTGGCGTTTCTTCCGGAATCTTTTTTTCAGAAGCCTCTTCTGCTTCTGATTTCTCTGATTTCTGACATCCTCGCTGTTCTCCTCTGTGCACATTCTTTAGCAGTCCCATGTCTTGTTGCCAAAGCTTTACCTGGTTTCTGTCTACTCATAAATGCCAAGTTCATAACTTCAGCTCTGTCTCCTCTGAGCTCAAGCAAACGTGTGTGTCCGTAATTGTATATTTGAGACAGCTCCTGGATTTTCTAGTACATATGAACGAGAATCCTTATTTTCTCTAATCACACCTGTTTTCTCTCTAATTGCTCTTATTTCAACTGCCCCTAATTTAATGCATACACTGCTGATCACCAGTGGGTTATGTACCAAATCTATGGATTATCTTGTTCTCTTTTTCATGCTTACATGCAGTACACCTGCAGGGCCTATAATATTTTACTTTAGAATATCCCAGTGTGAACACTCACTAATCCTGTCAGTGTCACCTTTGAAACTACTGTGAAGGCTTTCTAATTTATCTGTTTCCTCATTTGCCTCCTGAATGTTAGCTTTGCAAACAGCAAATAGGATGACCTTTTAAAAATACAGTGCACTCCGGCCCGGCGCAGTCGCGCAAGTGGTTAAAGGTCCTCGCATTGCATGCCCGGGATCCCATATGGGCGCTGGTTCTAATCCCGGCAGCCCCGCTTCCCTTCCAGCTCCCTGCCTGTGGCCTGGGAAAGCAGTCGAGGACGGCCAAAAGCTTTGGGACCCTGCACCTGCGTGGGAGACCCGGAAGAGGCTCCTGGCTTTGGATCGGCATAGTATCAGCCCGTTGTGCTCACTTGGGGAGTGAATCATTGGATGGAAGATCTTCCTCTCTGTCTCTCCTCTCTGTATATCCGCCTTTCCAATGAAAAAATAATAAAAATAAATCTTTAAAAAAAAAATACAGTGCACTTAAGAGCGTTTGTTCAAATCCTCAAGTATAAAATTCCATTGCCTTACCATGACAAATCAGATGAGTTAGCCTATCATATAAGTATAAAGTTCAATAGTTTAGAACAACTGAATTATCTCAGATATCATGCACAAAATTGGTAGATTACATGTAACAATCCCACTCTAGGTATACATCCAGAGGAATTGAAAGTAGGCTCTCAAACAAATGCATCTACATGCGTTCATGGCAGGATTAATCACACTAACCATACAGTAGAATTGACCCAAATGTCTGTCCATTTGGCTCACACATACATGAGATTTGCAAACAATGCAATATTTAGCTTAGAAAAAAAAATGAACAAGTGCTACATACTGTCCTGTGGATGATCTAGAAAACAGTACACAGTGTTAAAAAAAAAAAAAGACACTAGCTATATACATATTGTCTGATCCCTTTTATTTGATGTGTCTAGAATAGATCAATCTGTAGAGATAAAATACAGGTTGATGATCTTGAGAGGATGAGAAAGGGGGAGAATGGGAAGCATTCTTTTAACAAATATATTTCCTTTTACAGTGAGGAGATTTTCAACGATTTATTTATTTTTTTATCAGAAAATCTGATTTACAGAGAGAAGGAGAGACAGGGAAACATCTTCCATCTTCTGGTTCACTTCCCAAATGGCAGCAACAGCCAGAGCTAAGCCAGTCCGAAGCCAGAAGCCAGAAGCCTGAAGCCTGGTGCTAATTCCAGGTCTCTCATGGAGGTGCAGGGTCCCAAGGTTTTGGGTCGTCTTCAGTAGCTTCCCAAGGTCACAAAGAAGGAGCTAGAAGGGAAGTGGAACAGCTGGAATATGAGCTGGTGCCCATGTAGAATTCTGGCAGTTTCAAGGCAAGGACTTTAGGCACTAAGCTACCTCGCCAGGCCTGAGATTTTTTGAGCTAGAGAAGAATGGTGATTTCTCAACACTGTGAATGTACTAAGTGACTGAAAATTATTCACTTCAAATTGGTGAATTTTATGTTATGCTAATTTCATGTCAAATAAGAAACATTATTTGTCCATATCGCATGCCCATCAAGAGGAGGCCGAACTTTGTACTCTACAGCTTGGTTTTCGTCAGTCTTAGAACAAAGACTGACAATCAAGCCCTGTTCTGAACACAAGAATTAGCAGGAAAGGGAATTCATTCATTATTGCTTCTTCAGAGATGCATTCAATTAGTGGGTCTATGATGGATGAAAAAATATAATAATGAATAAAAGTAATTTTTGATAAAGACACATGCAAAGAGTAAACATCTAAGGGCCAAAAGTCCTAGTTCATGCAATGATTTAATATATAGATCGTTGTTAGGGAGTTGCTGTTCCAGTGTTTACATGGCCTGTTCATTTTTTCTTTTTAAAGATTTGCTTATTTACTTCGAATGACAGAGTTACAAAGAGGGAGAAGGAAGAGGGATGGTGGGAGATAGAAATCTTCCATTTGCTGCTTCAGTCACTCTTCAAATGGATGCAATGTTAGGGCATGGCAATGACTGGGGTATGGTTAGGTTAAAAGCCAGGAGCCTGGGTTTCCCATATAGATAGTAGGGGAGAGGTCCAACAAGCATTTGGCATGTTTTTTGCTGCTCTTCCAAGCAAATTAGCTGGATTGGAAGTGGAGCCACTAGGACTGGAGCTGGTGCTTACATGGGACAAAGGCACTCCAAGTGGCGGCTTAACTTGCTGCACCTTGATGCCAACTTCATATTTTCCCCCTGACTTTGAATTCCTTTCTTGTGTCAGCCCTAATCCAATTTAATTAGTGATCTTCCAGCTGTCGTGACTTTTTTGGGAACCTCTAGCTGCCATAAGCTAGAGATTTGAAATCCTTGGAAGATTATGAAGTGTTAAGCTTTGTTTTACAGAGTTGAACAGCAGCTGTCCAAATATACCCAAGTTGTGCTTGATATATATAGAAAGATGATCAGTTGTATCTGTCTGGCTTTAATCAGGATGACTCTCTTGTTTCCCCATCCTCCCAGATCCTGAGTGCTTGTGACTTGGCTAGATGCTTTCCTTGGCACATAAAACATGGCATCCTTGTTTTCAATCAACCATTTTAAGGCAGTTGGACCTATGCTTTTCACAGAGATTTGCTCCTGCCTGGATCTCCTGATGGTACCCATTCCTTATTTCCAAATTTTTCCAGAACCAAAGGATCTAGGTCCTGTGGAAGATACATGACTGAATCTGAGGATGGGGGAAGGTTAGAGGGATAAGATGCATTAGCAAAGCCGGAGTAGTACAGGAACAGGGCAGCCCTAGAGTGAACTGCAGCATATGAGGTTCAAGATCACTTAGGACTTGACATGTGGCCACAGAGGCAGTGCATGGGTGAAGTTTCTCAGAAAATGGTGGGGGTTTTCAGACATTTTTTTGCCCTTTATAGGAAGTCTTAGAAGTATCATGGTGTCAGGCACATGATGAGAAAGGGAGTGTTAGCTGTGGTAATTTGATTGTAATGAAATAATAGACTACAGGTCATTACTGCCACACAGTCTGCCATCATGTAGGATTCTCTTAAGCTATTGCTAATTTGGGGCTGTGGCTTTGGAACCAAAGAGATTTGGGGTTGCTGGCCACCAGAGGGCATGCTGGTCTGGAGGAAGGTGTGATTACATTTCCTCAGGTTTCTTTTCTGATGTGTGACTGCCTTCTTACCTACACTGCTCAAACTAATTCTGTTGGACTTATTCTTGTTGCAGTTTTGATTTCCAACCTGAGGGAAATCAAATCTTTTATATATATATATATATACCTGAAATTTATTTGTGGCTTCTCTGGGCATGGTTTCTCATCTTTGATGTTTTTCTGGAGGCAGAAAAATTAAGAGACTGTGCTTCCCTCCTGTCCACTGGACCACTCCCTAAGTGCTAACAAAGAGGGGGTCCCAACAACAGGAGTTGGAAGCTAGATGTAGGTTTCTCATGTGAGGGACGGAACCTCAGTTGCTTGAGCTTTCAATGCTACCTTCCAGGTTCTGCACTGACAGGGAGCTGCAATTAGAAGCCAGAGTGAGAGAGCAAGTTCAGGCACTGCAAGGTGGAATTGTGATATCTCAACCATAGGCCCAACACTTGTGCCAGCACTTCACCATTTTCAGTGTAATGGTTAAGAGTGTATGTCTGTCCTGTTCGTTAGACTTTTCAGTTGTCTATTTGAAAAGCCACTTCTCCCTGGACAGTCTGACAGGTGCAGGTGCACTGTGGGAGAGCACACTTCCTGGGGACGATCTCTGCAGACGATTTCTGTCTGTTCACTAGGAATTAGCTATCTTCATGCCCTTCATCTGCTTCTTGTTCACTTCCAGGCAAAGCGTTTCTTTCAGTAGTATGTAATCTTGTTAAAAAAAAAAAAAGCTACTTTCTAATCTTACATTTGCTAATGTTTTGTGTAGCAATTACTAACTTTGGGGGACTTTTTTTGGTCTGTTGACTAAGGGAGGAACTTAGTCAAATTTATACTTTTAATAGCCCTTGGAGACACATCTGTGATTAGCATTAGTATACTGTTGATGAAGTAGGCTCAGGAAGGTTAAGTAGTTTTTCTGGGGTCTCACTATCTAGTAAGTGACAGACCTGGCTGTGGAATGCAGACTGTTGACATCAGGGACCAAGTCTAATGACTACATTATACTGCTTTCCTTGTACACTACCAACAAATGTTAAATCACATTTAAGTCCCCAAATTAACAAAAACTGCACAAAATTCTAATGTGCATAAGAGGAGCACCCATTAGGCAACTGGCTAGGGCTGGAGCTCAGTATTGTAAGGGAACAACAAACTAAGCTGATTGTGGCCCCTGCCAATTTTGTAAGCCCCTGCTTTCAAGATGACTCTTTTGAAATTCAAGGACAGCAAATTATATGCATTTGTTCCTGATTAAGCTAATTTACCAGGCACTTTGCATAAGAAAGTGGCTAAAGAGGACAGTCCTTCTGTCCACTGGCTTTCAATAGAGCTGTCAAAAAAAAGGGGGGTCAAAAAATAAAGAACTTTCAGGGTTATTGTTTCTTTTTTTTAAAATCCATCTTTTGCAATGTTTGTTCCAGAGCCAGGATTGCTTCCTAATAAATTGAGAGGTCAAAAGTACTTCGTCTGGAGAGGGAAACTTAGGGAGATTGCAGGAAAGCAGATGAAGGGAAGATTGGCTTGGAGCCTCCATTCCAGGATGTGGGATTGCTGGGGTCTCAGCAGGCCTCTCTGTTGAGTTCTTTTCTGCCTGTGGGTGGTTCTTTTCATTTATGGCCAGTGATTGTTGAAATTCCAATACACATCTCATTATATGTTAACTTAAAGAACAACTTTAAAATTTATTGCAAGTTATTATGAGTATTCCAAATTATTATGAGTCTTAGTTAGGCAGGTAGTTCAAGGTCACCAGTTTGGAAGCCACACCTCTCCCATCTGTATAATACCGCCCCCGCCCCAAGCCCCGTGGCATAGAACACTTACCCCATTACCCGGGACCTGAAGCAGGCTGTGTTGCATTGTACCACCACACCCCTTTCAAGTCCATTAAAAGCCCGTGCTGGGGTAGGGTCTCTCTCTGTGGTGTGATTTGTTGCACCTACACCAACTCCCCTAGTTTCTTGGGCCCCTCAGATACTCTCTTGCTTTCTTGCTTCCAGTGGATAGATTCAGGACAAAAGGACAAATCTCTCTCCCTTACCCCTTCGCTTTCCGGCTCACTGTCCCTGAAGATGGCCCCTTTATGTCTGCATTCCTCTCTCTGAATAAACCTTATCACTATTTTTAGCCATTTAAGTGCCTGTGCGTAAAATGCTTTGAAAAGGTAAGGAACTAGGAAATAAATATTTGGCAGAAACCTAGACCACAGAAAGTGCTTTATAGTTTTGAAGATTATAGACCAGTCTGAAAACAAATGATGTTACTGGTAAATGAGTGCATGTCTGGCGTGAGAAAACTGAGCTTTGGAGAAAAAGGCCTGGGTGACTGTACATCACTGGGACGTAGGATTTGGATAAGACTGGAGTGCACTGTCACCACCTGAGAAATTTGGGGTAGAGAAAGTTTAATGTTTTTGTGGTAAATAGGTATTTAAAAAAATAGTAAACAGCATATTCCTAGAAGGAACAGGGTTTATGCACTCCTGAATTCATTTTTTCCTAAGGCTTGATAAATGAACACCTTTTGAGCTCAACATTCTAGAAACATAATTCAGATGGGAACTGGGGCATCAAGGAATTTGGAAGGAGGGCAGTAGTTGGCTCCCTCTAAAATTTGACAGGTTCCCAGCCATGCCCACTTCTTGCCAGATCTTGGATTCCTTCCTCTCCACTGGTATGAGGCCTTGTGAGACCCCCTTCCTTTTGAAAAATGCCTTGGGGAGTAAGTTCTGTTTGTGTTCAAGAAATTGCTTTTCTTCTGGAACATAATTTTATGCACTCTGATCTCTCTTTTTTAAATTTTATGATACAATTCCATAAGGTCTTGGATTTTCTAACCTTCTCCCCAAATTCCGTCCTCCTACTGATTTTCCCATATTATTACAATAGTATAGTCGTTCATTAGCAGTCCTAAGTCCATCATTCAGTTATTTGCGTCCTGACATTGCTGGCACAGACAATGGCAGATAGTCCAGCATTCTATTGTCAAGATATATCCAACAGTTTCATTGGGAGTCCGTCTTTGATTTGGAAGTAGAGATGCACACTGTATTAATTCACTCTTAGCCTTGTAATCTCCTCTGCCATACTCTGCGTGGAGGCAGGAGATGGGGTGAGGGTTGGCAGGTGCACTGCTGTCCCCTGCAGGGCTACAGTTTTTACCACACATGGAGAAAACAAACACCGTTTGGAAGCTGATTCCTGGGCTCACAGTGTATGTTTTAACTATATATTAGCACCCTGCATTTGTAACCAAGAGGGTTTCCCTAGGAATTCTGTTCTGACAGACATTAGATACAATAATAATAGGTGGCAGGCCATACTGGAGAATTGAGGTCGCCAGTAAATTACTGTGAGGAAAGCAATTTGACATCCTTTCATCCTCTGATGAAAGCTAAATGTGAAATCTAGGTGTAAACGTCTGAAGAAATTGAAAGTCACACTTGCAGGGGGAGACTTGGGAGTGTAGCAAAAATCACTACTCCGTGAGGGGAAGACTCGAGGTAGGACTGTGATCTGACAACATTAGTTCGTTTTAAGATTAATGCAGCTGTGGAATTTTTCAGCCTTACTCCTGGATTCCGGCAGTTTAGCAAGGATGTTTACACAAATGGCTGCTACAGTGTAACTGGTGTTAGAGGCAGGGGCATGGACCCAGGCATTCATTTTCTCCTGTTCAGAAAGATGTACCCATTGGGGAGAGTGGGCAGCAACATGGGGTTTCCCACCTTGTTGTTGTCTTAAGGATGCCAGGTAAGGGCTGTGCACTTTTACTCCTCTAGGCCTTTGTTCAGTGTTTTCTGCAAATGTAGAACATATACACGGCCAATCCACATCTCTTAAGCTTCCAATCAAAAGGTACTCACTTTGGATTCATTCGTTTCCCTTTCTTCAAGACACATGTCTAAGATAATATCATTATTGTTACTATCAGATTTCCCCATATTGTTTGTTAAATGGTTTGTGTATATATATCTTTACTTTCCTGAATTATTGCCGTTTTCCTTGAGCGCATGTCTGTTTCTGTTATCTACCACACTCAGGAATAAAATATCAATACTTTCCAGTTTCTGCTTGTCCTGAGATGCGAACCTAGTTTACTTCTTGCTCCCTCAATGAATTTGGTATTATTGTTCACTACTTTTCAGATGTGAGAAGTAGGACTTTAATATTGTGCATCTAATTCACACCAAAAGGACAGCTCTGGGATTTGAACTCAGATTGCCTTGCAAAAACAGTTAGACTGCACTTCTTTTTTCCAAAAGCATATTTATTTTATTTGAATAGCAGAGAGTGGGAGGGAGGAAGGGAGAGAGAAAGAAAGAGAGAGGAGGGAAAGACAGTAAGAGAAAGGATGAAAGAGAAATCTTCCATCTGATGGTGCCTTTGCAGATGGTGGTTATAATGGCTAAGCTGAGGCCATGCTGAAGCCTCTAACACAGGGATCTCCTATATAGGTGTCAGAGGCCCGACCACCGTGGCCACTTTCTCTGGCTGTTAGACTAGGGAGCTAGATTAGAAGAGGAGCCCCATAATAGAACTGGTGTCCATATGGGGTTGCCAGCAGCATAGGCTATGGCCTAACTTGATCTACCACAACATTGGCACACTGCACTTCCTTTTTAATGAATATATTTCAGTCACAATCCCACAGTGCTATAAAACAAAATTTTGTAAAAGTTTGTGGCTTAAAACAACATGTTGTTGCCATTTTTCATTCTATAGTATAGACTGGGCATTTTCATGTCAGCTGGGGCAACTTTACTGGGACTGCGGATCCACTAAGTTCACCTTGCATAACGGTTCTGGTTATTGTCTTAATGCTCAGCTGGGCTTGTTCATGCACCTGCTTGCCCTGCTACATGTGGCCACTTTTCACATCTAGACTGAGCTTTTGCAAAGCATAAAGGCACAAAGGCAGTAGATGTCGGAACTTCTTAAAGCTGAGGCCCCCACCTGTCAGAATCTTAATTTCAGAGCATTCTGTAGTCAGCAATAGATCTAGGACCAAAAGACCAAAGCATGGGAGATCACAGGAGGGCTTCAACAGCACAACAACAGCACACATGGTTTGTTGTCATGATTTCAATGCTAATTGTCTACATTTTTTATTGCTTAAATGTTATCATTAAAGAATCTGTGGAGTACAGACCTTTATACAATCTACCGAGCACTGTTATCAAGAAAAGAGGAATTACAGACTCTCCACAGGCTCTGTGATACCTTAGAAACCTCAAGAGAAACCAGAGCAAGGCCGTTTGAAGTGGTAAGCAGTGGTGGTGAGTGTAAATATACCACTCATTGCAAGGTTTGACATTTTTACTCTGGAAATACTTTTACCAGTGGTCATGTCTAACATGCACTCTATTCTCATCTGTAGTAAATGTGTCCCTTGAGGGTAGGTGTTTTAACTTTCAGGATGTTCCCAGTGTGGGGAAAGGGCACTTAAGCAGGTACCATTCTTACCTCTGAGCTTAAGTGTAGAAGGAAGAGTTGGATGGGTTGGAGTTGGGTGAAAAGTTGAGTAAGAGCTGAGAGTGTCTCGATTTATGTGCTGATTTATTCCAACAGCAGCATTAAGGAGTCTTGCAACTTTCTATTAAAGCACGGAATCCATTAGGGATGTGGAGTTTCAGATTATGTTTCCCAAACAGATCACGTATTTTTTACCACTCATTGAAAGAAACAGAGAGTGGGTGAGAGGGAGCCATGGCAGTCCTCGTTATTTATAATGTGGCGATATTGTTAGTGTTCACCCATGGAGGACTGAATCGCATCTAAACCCGTAATTTCCATATCGTTGGAAAGCTTTTAGCTTCTAGCTGCCTGTTGGCATGGTAACATGACAAGAGTTATGATGTCAAAACCACATGCACTCATGATTGATCTAAAATTATTTAGACAAACTTTCCCATTTCAAATTTTCATGGGGAGTGTGGAGGACGAGACTACGTGACAGCTGATTCAAATGAGAAAACAAAATCTATTTTTTCCTAAGTTGCCCTGAAATAAATTCTCTATTTTCTGTTCCATGTAAAGCTTAAAAGATCAGTGTCCTTCTGATGTTTCTGGGATTTTCTTTCAAATCTAGATAGTTTCATCTTTCTTTCTCATGGTTGATTTTTGTCCTATTCTAATTGGTGCTAGTGGCTTGTTTTTTGTTCTGTTTTGTTTTTCAGGCCACACACACAAAGCAGGACAGGTTTGAGGGTTAATATCTGGTTTCTAGAATTTCCAGGTCTTTCTAGAGCTGAGGTTGGCCTTGGGGAGAAACTGAGAGTTGGCAGAGAGGCCCAGGGATTCTAAGAGAGGCCATCTGATGGGTACTTGCAAGCAATGGGTGTGCTTTTGCTGATATCATTAAACAAAGGTTTTCAGCAGCCAAAATGATCTCTGGAATTAGTAAAAGCTGTTTTGCTTAACTGTCCGTGTAAGGTGATGGTTGGCTGTCTGACCACTTAAAGATTGATGATAAGGGCCTCTTCTTGTTAGGAGATGGTGACATCATTGATGTTTGCTGCACACAGGCAAACCCGCCTAGAAACCGGCACCTATCCTGCCTCATTGGTTAATCCTCTCCCTGTATGTCTTATTCCTAAAACCATTTCCTGTCTCTAACCGAATCTGGCCGAATCTCTGACTACATTAAAGGATACTACTCTTATCCTTCGGTCTTCAACAATGCTTCTCAGCAGAATTTATAACCAAAAGAGGATTTGAAAATATATACACATATATATGTGTGTATATATATATATATGTATGTATGTGTATATATGTATATATATACATATATGTTTATATATGCTTTTTTTAGGGCAGATTATAGGTTGAGAAATTTTTTAGTCAAAAGCTAAACAAAATGAACAGAAGTCACTATTGTCAGGGCACAACAAACATTAAAAAACTTAAATAAGGCAGGTGCAGTGTTGCATCATGAAAAATGCTAAGGGAAGGAATGTAGCCTGGGAAGGAGTTAGAACAAGCATGGCAGGATGAGGATTGATGCTGAGATGATAGGAAAGATGGCTGTCACCCATGTTACTTTCTCTACATCTGTGTAGGGATGGAGCAGTATGCCAGTCATGGGGGCAGAGACAAACGCCTGCAGGCCTGGAGGTCTGGTGCGTTCACAAGGAGTAAAAAACTGCTGAGCCTGGAACAGAGGAAATGAGTAGGAGGACTGGAGGGGATCTCTTATTTTCTGTCCTTAGAATACCCTGTGTGAGGCTGAGAGCACATCCATCAATCATATGAAATAAATGAATAATAAATGTCTTGCCGAAAGTAACAAAATTAATTTGAGTTAGAGCCAGATTTTGGATCTCCTGCTTGTTGTGATCGCACTGGTACTTGGTCGTCAGCTGCTGTTCACAACAAATTCTTTCAGAATCACTGAATCCCTGTGCACTCTTCAGATATTTAAGGTGTCTATGAGGATTCAGCGCCACCAACACAGAATGCTACTGGGATGCCACTCGTGTGGCAGTTTCTCCCCGCACACCAATCCACTCATACTGTGGCACATTCTCCAATGGATACCATCTAGGTATCCTCTAGCTGGATTCAGTGTTGATACCATCTGCTTGGAGCCCACAGGTTGAAGGCTCAGTCTCACAAGGCTGTCACCATCTCTTTTGCAAGCACAGGTGTGGCCTGTGTTTCTGAAAAACCAACTATGCACTGAGCTTTCCATGATTTATCCTTGGGGTTCGATCAATTTGCTAGAATAGCTCACAGAACTCAGGGAAACACATTACTTACACTTACTGGTTTGCTTTAAAGGATGTTACACAGCATGCACCCGAAGAAAGAAGTGCACAGGGCACAGTGTGTGGGAAGTGGGGAAAAGCTGCCAGGCCCTCACAGGGCATGCTACCCTCTGTGAATGTCCGTGTGTTGCTATCTGTAAGTTCTCTGAGCCCTATGCTTTTGAGTGATAGACTTCATTATGTAAGCATGACTAATTGCATTACTGGCTGTTCATGACTGACTCAACCTTCAGCCCTTCTGCATTTCCCACAGGGTAGAGGACGGGATTTAAAGTCCCAGCCACCTGTTTTGGACTCTTCTCTTGCTTGCTAGCCTCAATCTTGAAGCTACCTAAAGTGTGCCAGCCACTAGTCAACTCATTAGTGCAGAAAAGACACTGTTATCACGCTTACAATTCCAAGGATTCTAGCGCTACAAATCAGGAAGTGGGAAAGATCAAATATGTCTATCAAAAATATCCCTAGATGGACTTTTTGTAAGCTTTCCAATTTGTGTTCATGTTTCCATAGTGATTGCATGTGAATATTAATTCATAACTATCTTTGTTAAACACAGATTTTTACTTGCTATTCCTCACCAAGCTAATAGTGTTTAAAAATGAGCTAGATTTATTGTGTGGTGTGCTCAAGAATTAGTCTGTTACTCTGTTTCTTGAGGATAAAAAAGGCTTCATTGCTGTGGATGAACAGTAGAGCAAACCAGAGACATGAGTCAAATCTATATTTCAGAATGAGCATCTGGAGGTATGTTTTATGGATTAGGTAGGAAAAACTGGCAGTCAGAGGCACTGGAACAGCAAGATCAGATTGGTAGGACTTAGAATAGGCAACTTATTGTAAATTTAGGAGTTGCACTCATCTAGCGCTAGCTCTCATTGGTCAATAGGCTCCTAGTTTCTACAAGAGTTCTGGCATTGATTTCCAGTCACTCCCTAGTCTTTTTGGTTCCATAAATTAGAGTTTTTCTTTTTGTGCATGTACCCAAGTTAGATGACCTTCCATTTGGGATTGTCTGTGCACTCTGTAGCTTTGCAACTATTTTTAAGTAGCTCTCTTAAGGAAACAGGAAATTTAAAACTATGATAGGGAGAAGCATTTGATGTAGCATTTAAGATACTACATATGGCACCCACATCACATAGTTGGGATACTTGGGTTTCATACCCAGTTCTGGCTCCTCACTCCAACTATGTGCTAAGGTAGACCCTCAGAGGCAGTACTGATGACTATGTAATTTGTTCCTACCGCCCACATGGGTGAAGCTGGATTGAGTTTTGAGCTATTGATTTTGTTTTAGCCTCCTTCTGGGCAAGCTGTTTGGGGCATGGACCAGGGGATGTCAATGTCCTCTGTTACTCTGCTCTCTCTTTCTTTGACTCTCAGATTAGAAAGTATATATATATCTGTATATATATATATATATATAATATATGTGTATATTATATATGTATATAATATACATATATGTGTATATATAGATATCTATATATCTATATATACCAGGTGGGTGACCAGGAAGAAATTCTAGGCCCCTCCCTTTGACCTGTTCTAGACCTGGCTGTTGTAACCATCTGGGGTGTGAACCAACACAAGGAAAATCTCTTTCTTTCTCTCTCTCTCTCTCTCTCTCTCTCTTTTTTTTTTTTTTTTAGGATTTATTTATTTTTATTGCAAAGTCAGATATACAGAGAGGAGGAGAGACAGAAAGGAAGATCTTCCATCCGATGATTCATTCCCCAAGTGACCACAATGGCTGGTGCTGTGCCAATCCAAAGCCAGGAGCCAGGAGTTCCTCCAGGTCTCCCATGTGGGTGCAGGATCCCAAGGCTTTGGGCCATCCTCTACTGCTTTCCCAGGGCACAAGCAGGGAGCTGGATGGGAAGTAGAGCCCATATGGGATCCCGGCACATGGAAGGCGAGTACTTTAGCTGCTAGGCCGTGGCGCCGGGTCCTCTCCTCTTATCTACCATTCTTTCTGTTGCTCTGCTTTTCAAAATTTTTATTTTTCAAAAAATGTACTGCTTGTCCCAGTGGGTTAATTTTTTTAGTGGAGTAATATTTTTACTTGCTAATTTGTTATTTGTTCTATTCGGTTAAGATTTCATAAGCATATATTAAGGCAACATTTCTCCATTTCAGCCTGCAGTGACCCTGAGAGGTTTATTTTGCTCTTTCATAGCAAATTTTAGAGAGGCTCATGAGATTATTGTAAAAGGCAAAGCAGAGCCTAGAAGATCCACTGTTTCCTTGTGGTGAAGGGATTGGCTTGTAGGTGTGGGCAGCATGACCAGGTCCTCCAGGGCTTGAGGGACAGCCAGGAGAATGCAGATAGCCAGGCAACACAACTGGCTGTATGGAGGCAGAAAACTGGCAAAGCCAGTTCTTCAGTGTTTTAGGCACATCATGTCTTCCTGCCTTTAACTCTTAAGAAAAATCCTTCAGGGCCCAGCACGATAGCATAGCAGTTAAAGTCCTCGCCTTAAACGCGCCAGGATCCCATATGGGCACTGGTTCTAATCCTGGCCGCCCTGCTCCCATCACACTCCCTGCTTGTAGCCTGGGAAAGCAGTAGAAGACGGCCCAAATCCTTGGGACCTTGCACCCATGTGGGAGACCCAGTTGAGGTTCCTGGCTTCGGATTGGCTCAGCTTCAGCCTTTGGGACTGGGGAATGAACCATCAGACGGAAGACCTTCCTCTCTGTCTCTTCTCCTCTCTATACATCTGCCTTTCCAATAAAAATAAATAAATCTTTAAAAAAAATCCTTCAAAGACAAGACTTGTTCTTAGGTGAGGCTTGTACTTTGAACTGTATGCTTACCAACTGTGGCATTGCTGGGTTTTGCTTTATTTCTGTCCTGTGATTTAGACACCAGAGAACTTGACTCTGAATTGGTTTACATACATTTAGGACAGTGTTTCAAAGAATTTCCCTTACTAGAAAGTTGCTTGATGTTCCTATCTGTGCCTGAATGAAATAAATGCACACATATTACATTCCTTTTACTTCTCCATTTTATGTGAGGATAGTTACGACCTAGATCTGAATAATGTTTGTTCCCAAAAGGACATTTGATGATTTTTAAAATCTTTTTTTAGTTTTCAAAACTAGGAGAAGAGAGTGCTCTTGGCATCTGGTATGTAAAGGTCAGGAATTCTGTTAAATATCCTATACCATAAAGGATAGCTTCTGCAATTAGAATTATCCAGCCCGAAGTCTGGTCGTATCTGTGTAAGTTTATGTGGGTTTTAATGATCCGTACTTAAAGGAAACTTGAGTTTGAAAATAGTTTATACTTTAGAAAGATATTTTCATTGTCTTGTCAAAAGTATGTTTAAAACTATGTGCATTACCACTAATAACAATTGTAAAAACGTACTAACATTGGTTGGGAAAAATGATCTATTAGAAGCCAAAAATATAATTCTTTGAAAAACAAAGCTTACAGGTATTTATGTTTTGCTTGTTTAGCTTTTATTTTTTTTTCTTTTTAAAATTTATGTGCTCTCATACTTAATTAATCTTTTTAGTCCATAATCTGAAATGGTATTTATCTCTAGCCAGAAGCCCAGCTCTGATTCAAGCCATTTGTGGAGCTTAGCTGAGAAATTGTAGGGTTTCCAGGCCTAGTTGGTTGATTTGAGTGGGAAGCAAGGAGTAATGCAGGGTCTCCAGATGAAATCAGTGTGCAAGGCAACAATGGCTGTTTCAGGTCCCAGACTAAAAAATATAAAGTCTCCTTTGATTCCTTGTTCCTAATTGATGTTTATATGGAGTGAGATTTATCTTATTGCAAGCTTTTTTTCTTTGTGGAAGAGGACAATTTTTTTCTTCAAGGAATTTAACAGTATTCATTTCTTTAAAAAGATGTGAAGGCACATACTATACGTGTTGGCCCTGTAATTTGCCTTACATGAATGTTGAGTCAAAGTTTGGAGAAAGAGCCCTGCAATAATTAATTATTAGCATAGTCCTGGCTTCTGAAGACCTGTGATATTTCCTGTTTTCTTTGTTGAGAATTTGTGCCCCATGAACAATTTGAGCCTACCTCCTCTGCCATCTCTGGCATTCAGAGCATTGTGTATGACCTATGCTAGTAGGACTGACTTCTTCTTTGGCCATGGGTTCTGTCTAGTAGGGGCTGTCATCAAGAAGCACCATTCAACAGCCACACCAATAGTTCTGAAACTCAAGCCATCCAAAGCCTTAATAACTTAGATGCATTCATCTTTCAGCCCAGCAGCAAGAAGCAGTTTCATACCAGTTTACTAAAGATTTAGTGGATATTAGGAGAGTAATTAGTTCCAAATCTGGACATTTGCTACAAAGTCTTGCTTGCGCCCTTGATCACAAGTGCTGGGAAGCTAATAGCTGCTGTGGAAGACTACTGAAATATGTTTCTAATTTTAATATTTTTAACAGAAATACACTATCAATTTTTTTGCTTATTTGTTCTTTATCTTGTCATGAATCTTCATGATCTTCCCCTAACAATAAGAGCTAAGGTTTATTGAGCAACATCAAGTAAAATTCTAATTTATTTCTGTACCCTCGGTAGGAATGATTTGTTTATCATATGAGCTTTATACACTAGAAAATGTACTCAGTAATTTATTTGCATAAATTCAACACTTTATATTGATTTTTAAAAAGATTTATTTATTTTCATTGGAAAGACAAATTCACAGAAGGAAAGACAAAAGAACAGTCTTTCATCTGCTGGTTCACTTCCCTAGGAGCTGAGCCAATCCAAAGCCATGGGCCTCTTCTGGGTTTCCCACATGGGTGCAAGGTCCCAAGGCTTTGCACTATCTTCTTCTGCTTTCCCAGGCCCGAACAGGAAGGTGGAAGGAAAGTGGAGCAGCCAGGGTACAAAAGCTGCCCATATGGGATCTCAGTACATGCAAGGTGAGGACTCCAGACACTAAGCTACTGCACCAGGCCCTGGATTGATTTTTTAAAATATTTGTGAAGATCAGTGTGGTGGTGTAGCAGCTTAATGCACTGCCTATGATCCTTGCATCCTGTATTAGAACACAGTTCAAATATGGTTTGCTTTTATTTCCATTTACCCCCTGCTAATGCCCCTGAGAAAGCAGCAGAAGATGGCCCTGTATTTGGGCGACTGCCACCATAAAGGAGATGTGCATGGAGTTCCAGGCTTCTGTTTTGTCTTCGCCCAGCACCAAGTGTAGTGTCCATTTGGGGAGTGAACCCATTGATGAAATATCTCCCTCTATGCTACTCTGTCTTTCAAATAAATGCTTCATGCTATATAGGATTGCCTAGAATTGTATCTTGCTTCTGCTTCTGATCTGGTTTGCTGATGTGTCTGAGTCAGCAGATGATGGCTGAAGTACATGAACCCTAGTCACAAATGTGGGAGACCTAGGCAGAGTTCCTGGCTCCTGCTTTCATCCTGGCCCAGCCCTGAATGTTAGAGCTATTTGTAGAGTGGATCAGCAGATGGAAATCAGCTTTCTCTCTTTGTTTCTCTGTTGCTCTGCCTTTTAAATAAATAGAAATGAAAGTTTTAAAACTGTAAATTCCTGGGAACTGATGCAAAGAAGAGAGTCTGGCTAGCTACTGTTGCATTTGTGGTCAAAAATACAAATAAGAACTCTTTGTCAGTAGGAAATACACTGTTTATGGTAGTGAGATATGGAAGAAGCCATGGAGATTATTAACCTGGGTCTTTGTACTCTTATCTATAAAGGAACCATTGCATTTTATGACCTCTAAGTTCTCCATCCCAAAATACCCAGGATATATTCTTCATTCAAATAGTACACACCTCTCCATTTTTAAAGATGGCTTCTATGTGTTTTCTTACACTTGTATTTCCATTTTTATTTTCTTCGTGATTTTGTGATCTTTTAGAACTGAGGATTCTTATAGCGCTATGAGTGAAATTCACAAAGAATTCATAATGTCTTGAATAAAAGGCCATGTTTTCCATAGAGTAAGATAATACTCTAGGAGTCATTCATCTTATTCTACAGTAGAGGTCTGTCAGAAACAAGAATAGGACATTCGGTATATGACACAGTGAGAAGTATGACAGTTTTCTTTAATTTGCTGAGGTTCATTTTACATAAAACTTAAAACAAAACAAAACTTGCTGTCCCAAAGAGATAGGTTTCTTTGTGAAATTGGGTAATTGAAGGCCCAGCACCATGGCCTAGCGGCTCAAGTCCTCACTTTGAATGCACCAGCATCTCATATGGTCGCTGGTTCTAATCCCAGCAACTCCACTTCCCATCCAGCTCCCTGCTTGTGGCCTGGGAAAGCAGTTGAGGACGGCCTAAGGCCTTGCCACCCTGCACCTGCGTGGGAGACCTGGAAGAAGTTCCCAGATCCGGGCTTTGGATCGGCATAGCTCCAGCTGTTGTGGTCACTTGGGGAGTGAATCATCAGATAGATGATCTTCCTGTCTCTCCTCCTGTCTGCATATCCAACTTGCAATAAAAATAAAATCAATCTTAAAAAAAAAAAAGAAAATGGGTAGTAGAGTGCTAAGTACCCCGGAGCCATGAGGAAAGATAGGAAGGTTTATATCCTGCACAAGGAAGCCATGTCAACTCTGGATCAAGAACAGAAGTTTCCTCCTTCACAAAGTGTTTTCTGCCATCTCGGACATTCCCAGGGTAGTTCTCCTCTCTGATTTAACCTGACGGCCTCATATTTTCAAGGTCAACTCTTTACATTCCCATCTAGGACAAAGTGGGCCTGGGGAATCACAATGGGCTTTGTGGTACCTTGCTCATGAAATGACTTATCAGTTTGTATGTATTCCGTGGGTCAAATCTTACCACATGTTCTCCTCTAGGTTTAATTTTCTTTCTTTCTTTCTTTCTTTCTTTTTTTTTTTTTTTTTTTGGTGTTTAGCAGGAAAAGATTATGTTTAACCCCATGCCCTTTAGTAGCAAAAACTAAGAACATAAACTTCTAAAAGTATACACTGTTACTGATTTTAAATTGCTTCTATCACATCTATAAATTATAAAACATTTATAATATTCATGTTTTCATTCACATTCATAAACAACATTATAAACAGTTTGAATGGTTTTTTGAAAGTTTTTGGGTAAAATATGTTAAGAGCAAAGCGTAGTTGGTTATGTTATATATTATGTGCGTGATTTACTAATTTATTCAGACAAGTTTTTCACACTGCCTGCTTCAGGAAAAAATAAACAGATTAAATTAGAAATAAAAGCTGCCTGATCATCATTTTGTAGTGGAGCTTTGATATATAAGTAATTAACTGAAAGCTTTACATTGTAATGCAACTCTCCGTTTTGCCCAATTTTTACAGATCCACAACAAATCAGTCTTTTTCTCTTTTATAGCCGTCAGATGTTCTGCGCTGTCTTCCTCGCTGTATTCTGAATGCTCTCACTTGTTTTCACCAGTCCTTGCTTGGTATTAGAATTTGTGGTTGATCCGGCTCATTTATCAGCCAAGTATGGAGATATTTTGAAAGATGTTTTGTCATTTTCCACTGTCAAGATGATGCATTTGCTTATGTCTTGGTTTCTTTGAAAGAGCTTGAGTTGCACTTATTTTGCAGGGTAGAACATGGGAATGAATGATACAAATCTGAGTAAACAAGGAAAAAAATGGGGCTTTTAAACAGGAAATCCAGGGGGCTTCATTTTCAGAACACATTTTTTGAGTTAGAAAAAATCAAATAAAATAGCTCTAGCTATATTTTTAGGTTTGATCTATCATCTGCTTGCCTCCCAACCATGTCACGGGGCACTAAGGTTCTTGGGAACACACAGACATGGAAGTTGCTTCCTTTCTTTTGCATTGATCCATTGAGGAGCCAACTAGAAAAGGACAGCATGCCGACAGTGGTTAGTGCAAGGTTCATTGATCGGTTTTGATAAAAAATTTGTCAGTTTTTCTCTTAGTATTCCTGCCTGGATGCTGTGCTTGTGATTTCACAGCTGTTTTATTTTATTTTATTTTAACTTACCATGAAAATAGGAGAGGATGGAGGTGGTGTCCCGGCAGCTCACTAACGACATCTGCTCATTAGGAACCCATAACTCTGACAGTTATTACAGAAGACAGTCGGGAGCACAGCTATAATTGAAAATGGATTTCCTTTGTAATTAAAATAATTCTTACAGGCCCATGGGATAACTTGTTATTATCATACTTTAAAACAATCTTATGAATGAAAAATTTACATTTCTAGAAAAGAAAAGATCCAATCAAAACCTATTTACTTGTTTTGTGAATTTTGATGTCAGCCTACTTAATTTACTGATTGTTGATGTGTCTTATTAGGAAAAAAAAAAAAAAAGTCCTGGTCAAACTCTTATTCAAATCTGTATTTATCCCTCAGCCTTATTTTTTCTTATTAAACTGTTTTATTTTGCGTTTCGTTTTGTTCTCACAGTAAATAACGATAGCAAAATGTGAACTTGTGAAGATGATTTAAGTGTTGAATGGAAGAACACTCAGCTAAATTTCTGGCTTTTGTAGATTTTAATGTTTTACTCATCCTTCATGGCTTCCTATTGGCATAGGTTTCCCTCCCTATGCTAAAATACACAACTGTGGGCCCAGCGCGGTGGTCCAGCAGCTAAAGTCCTGCCTTGAATGCAGCAGCATCTCATATGGGTGCTGGTTCTAATCCCGCAGCTCCACTTCCCATCCAGCTCTCCACTTGCGCCCTGGGAAAGCTGTTGAAGACGGCCCAAAGCCTTGGGACCCTGCATGTGCGTGGGAGACCTGGAGGAGGTTCCTGGCTCCTGGCTTAGGAACAACGCAGACCCGGCCATTGTGGTAACTTGGGGAGTGAATCATCAGACGGAAGATCTTGTTTTCTTTCCTCCTCTCTGTATATCTGACTTTGCAATAAAAATAAATCTTTTATTTTTATTTTTTATTTATTTTTTTAAAGATTTATTTTTATTATTTTTTATTGGAAAGGCGGATATACAGAGAGGAGATACAGAGAGGAAGATCTTCCGTCCGATGATTCACTCCCCAAGTGAGCTGCAACGGCCGATGCTATGCCGATCCGAAGCCAGGAGCCTCTTCCGGGTCTCCCACGCAGGTGCAGGGTCCCAAAGCTTTGGGCCGTCCTCGACTGCTTTCCTGGGCCACAGGCAGGGAGCTGGAAGGGATGCGGGGCTGCCGGGATTAGAACCTGCGCCCATATGGGATCCCGGGCGTGCAAGGCGAGGACTTAACCACTTGCGCGACTGCGCCGGGCCCGCAATAAAAATAAATCTTAAAAAAAAAAAAAAGCACAACTGTGTGCTGTACCGCTAGCGCCCCCTGGAGCTCAATAACATATCTCACATTTTGTGCCTTTTTCAGACAAGTTAATGCATTTAACCATCTACTCTTTTTTTCCATTAATTAATTCATTAACTTTTACAAAAGTACCCATTTATTTTTATTTGAGAAGCAGATTTTATATATACACAAGGAGAGATGGAGAAGATCTTTCATCTCCTCATTCTATCCCCAAATGGTCTCAATGGCTGGAGCTAAGCTGATTTGAAACCAGGAGCTCAAGGTTCAGGATCCCAAGGACTTAGGCCATCCTCTGCTGCTTTCCCAGGTAATAAGCAGAGAGCTGGATGGAAGTGGAGCAGCCAGGACAACGACCCACACCCATATTGGATTTCAGATACCACCGTGCCTGCTCCTGTAAACTTTGTTGTTAAGTTTATTTGCTGGGGGCTGATTTGATAACTCACTGGACTATCTAATGGCTCAACTGGTTCAAAATGTAGGTGCTCCATTTCTGATCCACCTTCCTCTGTGTGCCCAGGAAAACGATCATGATGGCCGAAGTGCTTGAGCCCCCATACCCACATGGGAGACCCAGAAGCCATCCACTGGCACAGTCCAAGCCTTGCTGCCATCTGGGGAATGAACCAGCTGATGGAAAATATCTGTTTTTCTTCCTATGTATCTGTATACCTCAGAGTTTTGAATAAATTAAAGACAGTAAATCGTATATTTAAAAATATTTATTTGTTATTGGAAAGTCAGATTCACAGAAAGAAGGAGAAACAGAGAAAAAGATCTTCCAACTGTTGTTTCATTCTCCAACTAGCTACAGTGGTCAGAGCCAATCCAAGTCCAGGAGCCAGGAGCCAGGAGCTTCCTTCAGGTCTCCCATGTGAGTGCACGAACCCAAGGCTTTGGGTCGTCCTTGACTGCTTTCCCAGGCCACAGGCAGGAAGCTGGATGGAAAGTGGAGCAGCCAGGATACAAACTGGCACCGATATGTGATCCTGGCGCATGCAAGGAAAGGAGTTTAGCTACTAGGCTACTGAGCCCGGCCTATAGAAGTGAATATTTTAAAAATTAAGGAGCAACAGCAAGGCAGCCTATGGGTCTTCTAATGAACAAGGTGGGAAGAATAGGTTTTCACTGATGAGACTTGGCAAAGGCTTATTGTCTTAAACTTAACTGTTTTTAAGGTAAATTAAAGATTATTTGCATTGGTTTTGATTAGCTTAGTTATTAGTACTGTAAAATCATTGCTCCATATAGTTTCCATGTCATTTTTGGTTTGTTTTAAATAATCTTTGAACAGCAGAGCTGGAAATTGATCCATTACTACATTATACTTCTAAGAGAAAATATAATTCAAATTCAACACACGATTTTGGATCATAGTTCATTTTTACAGGAAAATAACTTGTATTGGAGTATTTTTGTAAAAGCAGGTCTTTGTCATAAAACCTTACTCCAAAATATTGGGTTCTAATCATCAGGCTTTCATCCTGTTATGGAGATTTGTTCCAGAATGCTCTGTAATAGTAGATTCGGAATTGGCACATTTAATTTCATTCAGGGGTTTCTGGAAGCTTCCAGCATATCAATGCCAATGGTTTTTGTTCATTATCACAGAATTTATATTAGTTCATAAAAATAGGACTGGCAGAGCCTCTGTTTGGAAACCCTCTTCAGAAAGATGCTCAAATAAGGTTTTGTTTGCTTGCTTGTTTTTTCCCCACTTTTAGCAAGTTAGTGTTGCTCTGAGAAGAGAGAAAGAGAAGTTAATCATGAATGGGGCATTGATCTAAGTCTTTTCTCTTAGGTGTTGAAACATTGAAAAGTTGATCATGCTCATATATTACAATGGTCCGTGTGCTACCTTCACCAAACTGTTGCACACAAACCATCTTTTTAGTCTTCCATGGCTGTCCAAATTACAATTAACCATTCATTGATCTACTATACCAGTGTTTCGTTACAAACTACAGCTCATTTCAGACCAATGCCTTAATTTGTAGAGTGTGAGAAGAAAGTGTGGCTGTGAGTCAGTGTGCTCATTTTAAAGAGACATTCTGCAGATGATGTGTATCAAAGAATTAGACTTGCGAATGTATCTGTCATTAACATAAAGGCTGTTTGCAGTTGCTTCCTAACTAGTACCTATGCCTCTGGTCTCCTTTCCCTACAGTTTATCCTCTGGTTAGCAGCCCTGTGACCTGTATAATATATTCATGGTGTCAGATTATAATACCTCATCTTAAAATCTGTGGAATTTTCTATCACCAATCACAGGGATTAACATGTATAGGTACAGACCAAATTCTTTTGTTTGGCTATTTTCATCAACAAAGTTGTATTCCAACACAACCATGTCAGTTGATTTGCATATTGTCTATGACTGCATTTGTACCAAAGACAGAATTGAGTAGCTATAGCAGAGGGTCTATGTATGGTTTTTGCTATTTGATTTTTTTGAAGAAGTTTTGTGACCACTGGCCTCCATGATCATGTTCAAACCCAAGTATAGCAGTTCCCAAAGCTATTTTCTACTTGTTTTACAGACTCCTATTTAACCACATCTTCCAAAGCATTCTATAATCAGTGCTGCAGATAACCTATTCCTCCAATATGCTATACACACCATGCCTGCATACCACTGTTGAGAGAAATTTTTAGTTGGGCTCTCAGTCATGTTGGCTTTGAGTCTCATTTCCTTCACACTATTGCCACTCTACTTGAATTCTGTTCCAGCCTTTTAGCATTGTTTCAGATATCTTCCTCCACTCATCAATTGCCTCTTTCTTGTGTGTTTGAATTTTGTCTCTTCACCAAGAGTGTCTTTGTTTGCCAGAGTCCGTCTCAGATCTAAGGCTGCATACATATTCACTGAGTGGACATCTTAATTGCTAGTTCGCAATAACGTGACTCCTGTGCATAAGCTGAACAAAGGACTTGTTGGATGGCAGGTGTGTGGTACAGTAGATGAGATACACGTTGGATGCTTGATCCTGTATTGGCATCTGTGAGTTTATTATTGGCATGACATTCAATCCCAGGTTCCAGATAACATACCCTCTGGGAGGCATCAGCTGATGATTCAGGTAATTGGGTTCTTGCCCCCAATGTGAAAAATCTGTTTTGAATTCTGATTCCCAACATTGATGAGTATTTGCAGAGTGAACCCTGTAAATAAAAATTAAGAAAGATATACAAACAAGAACACGTTGGAATAGGCCAGTGTTGGTACATCACGTTTATCAAAATATTAGTGTTGCTGATTAAACAAAATAATTTACGGTATTTTAACTTTAATGGTGGCAGAATGTACCAGAAACAGAAGTAGCAAGGTCAAGCAAGAGTGAAATTTTTGTATGGCATTCCCTGCTTTAAGTGTGCTAACGGTAAGCCTTAAAACACCTGGGCGTCTCCTAGAAGATGCAGAACCAAGTAAGTAGGAACAGCTCTCAGTTTACAGGCTGCAAAGAGTGCACGTCAACGTCTGTATTACAGACGTCTATCGTGAGAAAAATATTTGCACTTGTTCTCTTTCGGGGATCACTAGCCTGCACCATAAAACAAAGTTAGCATAGATCATTGCCTTCTGATTGTGTGTGCCTCATTAGTTGAGTTTCTGTTTTACCGTGTATCTGAGGGAATCAGTGGATGGAAGAATATCCTCTGAGGACACTTTTGACACCATGAGTAGGAAACAAAATATTAACTTCTAACTTTGCCTTGTGATGTGCTGGTAAAGCTTTTCAGCTCTGCTTTAAATTGTCAGCACACCACACCACTTTTTGGCATTATTGCTGTGAAGATGCCTTTTATGAGCTTATAATTGACATGTAGAACTATATTGTTTTCTTTGAGGACAGATGTTTCCCACTGACTGTTGATTGTCCCCCTTGCGCTTCAGGATTTTTCTGTTATAACAGTCACTTACTACCCACACATACCTTGAATGAGTGCATACTTAAATGCACATGTAGCTTCCTTTGCAACATATGGTGTTCTTTTACTTTGGTTGTCTGTACAGTATGAGGTGAGGCCAATGATTGTCCCTCTTGTGGAGTCCCAAGTTTGTAATGGCCTTTTGCAATATTTTGTACTCCTGCATCCCATACATATATCCTGCTGTGTGCCCCTGGACTTTGCTTCTCTGTGAAGTTGCATCAGGTTGGCTTGGGAGAGGAAGGGGCTTTTAAAGTCACTGCTGTTCTGTCTACACTCAGCCTAGGCTTGGTGGCATTCTTGCTCACCAAAATATTTAGTCTCCGCTATGCCATTCATCTCTTCCCCCAAGCAATTTTTAGGAAAGTTTGAGTGAGCAAGAAGATAAAATGAAAAGAAGATTAGAAGAATGAGATGAGCTGGAGTTTCAAAGTATTCCACCTCAACTTGAAAGCCAGGAAGTAGCCCAAACTGTTCCCGAAAGCAGCTACCTCCAGGGCTTCTGCCTACATACTGTCTTTAAGGATTTATTTGATCCAGGAGATGGTAAAAGCTTTGATCTGCCTGATTTCCCAGAAATGAGTGAACATAAAAAGGAAACAAGAATGGATCTTGCTGCCCCAGGTGGAAGATGCTGCGGGTGGATATGGAGAGGGTGTTGTGTTTCATGACTGGCAGCTCTAGGCTTAGAGTGCTATGTGGAATTTGGTGTCTCCTAGAACCATTGCTTTCTCTGTGGTAGGATATCACTCCCGTAAAATTCAAGTTTGTGATTTCCTAGGAACATCAAAATCAACACAGGCCCCTCTTCTTGCTCAGGGCCTCTGTTACCAAGTTTCCTTGAAATGAGCGCTATTTATGGAATGGATGCTCTGCAATGGGTAGAGTGCACCCATGGAAACTGCACTTCTTGATTTTCTTCAAGTCTCTGTCTCAGGCTTGCTCACTCTTTCATTATTGTAGCTCTCACTGTAGCAGTTTTATATGATAGAAGGACAGTGAAGGTTTTAAATTCAGATCAAATTGAGACCAAGGCCCATCCTTGCTTCCTAATAAGCTCTGAAACCTTGGGCAGGTTAGTTTTTGAGTGCTTCAGTTTCTTTCAGCTATAAAAGGGATAGTAATCATATTTGACTTACAGAATGGTTTTATGAAAAAAAAAAAAACCTGACATGTAACAGGGCCTCAATACATGGAAGCTATAAATTGCAAAGATATGATCTTTTTAACTCATCCCCCCACCTTTTTTTGTCACTGACTTAACAGATGACTTCATTAAGAGAAAATGGCAAGATTACAGTTTATATCTGTCCAGTCACCAACAAATTAAAGTATATAGATGTATAAAATATTTTGGTTTAAATATTACTCATAATATCAGTGGTGAGCCTGATGTCTTAGAACCAAAAAGAACATAAGGTAGGAAGAAAAATCATGAAAGTGTGAGGTCACTTAGAGCAATTCATGTATACGTACAGTGGATGCTGAAGGGCGGCTTGAGTGTGGGAAAGGTCTCACTAGCATTGATCACCTCTACTTCCCCAGGAACATGCCAGCCATATTTCTCTATTCCCTCAGCCAAGGCCCAGGCAGGAATAGCTGATGGTGTATCATGGTAAATAGGAATGAACTGCCTATGTCAACCTAGTCCCGAGGATTTGTAAGTACTCACCACATCCATGGCTGGTCACCTTTAATTCACAGATGTCCTCATGGTTTTACTTAATGCTTAGATAGCCATGTGATTTGAAATGGCCTCTTTATGTCCTCAGACAGGCAACTATATTCCATGAAGATCATGTTCAGTTCCATGAAATGACTTTTTCCTTATTTAAGACTATTAATGATATAAATAAATACATTTTGTATGTCCTCTGTATCAGGGCTACTATGGTTGTTTTAAGGTACTTGTTTCAATATTACCTATTTCTAGCACTTTGGAAAATAATTCTGCCACAGCTATGTCAAAAAGGTAAAAAGCAGTGGGGTCCACTTGAAAGCACTTTGAGATAAGAGGAAAATGCAGTGATGCCATTAACTGTCATGTTGTTTTCTGTGTTAGTTCAGATTCAGATTGAACAACTAAGTTTCATCTGCCTAAAATATACCGTGCTATCATAGAGAGCGTTCTCAGTTGTCCTGTTTGGTTCTCAGTACAACTCTGTGTGGTTTAAGGGTATCCAGTCAAACTTACAGAGTGGAGCTTGTTCCTTCATGACTCCTAAGGGGTGAGGCAAGAGTTGCTCTGTTTTTGTCTCAGTGAGCTTGTACCCAACTCATTGAGAACTTCAGGCTGGGCAGGGTAGACTTCATTTCCTGGAGGCGAGGCCTAAGGATGAATCGGTTTGTGAAGGTTCCAATCCTGGCTGCCCTATTATCAACAATAAGGATAGTATAAGTTATTGGAGCATGTGATACCTCAGTTTGACAGAGATTTTTGGAAGTTTTATCTTCATCTTAGAATAGCAACAGCATCATTAACATCCTCTTTGTAGTAGCCCAGATGCTTCAGGAATGAATCTATTAAAATAGAAACCCTTGACTTTCAAGCTCTCCATACCATTGACATTAGTGGCCTGAATTTTGTTCTGTGTCTATATTGTTGTTTTTATGAATTCTGTGGTGTGTGTGTGTGTTGACTTTCATTTGCTGAACCAGGTTGTATGCTAGACTTTGTGCTAAGAACTCTGCATCTACATTCTACGTAATCCTTAGTAATTCCATGACACTTCCGGGTTCTAACTTATTTTGCAGCTGAGGAGATAAAGGCTCATTGAACTTAGAATTCTAAGGTTCAAGTGTTTAATGGATGTTTTTAGAGACGTATGTAATCTGTACTTTTTTCTGAGACTCTGAGAAATGAAAAGTCAGTTTTTGAGAATATGTTTATGGAAACTGGAACTAAGTCACAACCCTGTATTGGGTTGAAAGGGTAACTGGCAGCTGTAACTACCAGGGTAAAGTACAAGAAGATTTCTTTGTATAAAAAGTTGCATATCTGAGGCTCATGAATAAAGATGAGAAAATAAGACCCTGGATGCATATTTTAGAAAAGGTGTTTAACTATTATTTAAGTTCTTTAGCTGCGTTCCTTTTGTTAAGGGTTTAGTTACATGAAGATCTTTGCCTCTAACTGTAGGTCACTGTTTGGCCAATGTTTAATGGATTGTTGTTTCTTTGCTAATAAACCAAATACTTCAAGAATCATGTAGTACTTTAGGCCAAAGACATAGTACTAGAAGTGCTTTTGATACCTTTGAACTGAAATATACACTGATGGTGAAAGAGTCCTCAAAGAAACCCTTCAAAAGTAAGGGTTTTATAGCTCAAATAGATAGAAAGCAACATAGAAATGTTTCAAAAAAATAATAATGTTGGCTCTTTTCCCGTACCAGTACATGTTTCGAGTTTCTTAGCCTGCTCTTGGCTTTGAGGTGGAAGTAGAACTCCATTTTTCCTGAAAGACACATCATACAAGAGCATCTGTTGCTGGGATAGATTTAAGGGTTTCGGATGGGGGAGACTGGCAAGATAGCTCAGAGACTAAATCCTTACGTGGCATACACGGGATTCCATATAGGTGCTGGTTTGTGTCCCAGCTGCTCCATTTCCCATCCAGCTCCCTGCTTGTGGCCTGGGAAAGCAGTCAAGGATGACCCAAAGCTTTGGGACCCTGCACTTGTGTAGACAACCTGGAGGGAGCTCCTGGCTCCTGGCTGCATATTATCTTAGCTCTGACCATTGAGGCCACTTGCATAGTGAACCACTCAGTGGAATATTTTTGTTTCTCCTTCTCTCTGTAAATCTGCCCTTCCAATAAAATACATAGATCTTTTTTTTTTTCAAAAAAAGAGTTTTTGGTTAACCCCTCTGAGCCTGATATTTTTCTTTATCACTTGACAATTTTTTATGGAAACTGGTGCTAAGACACAACACTGTATTGTGTTCAAAGGGTAACTGGCAGTTATATCAGAGACAGAGTGCCATTTTACCAGATATCTTGTTAATAGAGTAACTTAATCAGTTGTGTGGAAACCAAAGCCTATCTGTCTTTGTTGAAATATTAATGAAGACAGGGCAACTTCAAGTATTGACTTTTGTTCATTGCTTTAGTAGCTGACACAGTATTTTCTTAAAGAGTTATTTATTTTTACTGGAAAGGAAGAGTTACAGAAAGAGAAAGAAAGAGCAGAGTTAGAAGGAGAGAGAGATATATAGAGAGAACTCTTGCACCCATAGGTCCACCCTTCAATTGGCCCATATGACCACAATGACAGGAGTTGGGCCAATTCCATGTGAAGAATTTCTTCTGAGTCTCCCGCATGGTGCAGGGATTCAGAGACATGAGCCAACTTGCTTCCCCAGGACATAAGTAGGGAACTGGGTGCAAAGTGGAGCAGGTGGGACTCAAACTGGTGCTCATACAGGATGCTAACACTACAAATAGAGGTTTAGCTTGCTTTGCCACTGCACCTGCCCCATCAAAATATCTTAATTTGGATCTCAATTTCATGCTAAGTGCTTGCTGAGAATAAGATTGTCATAGATACGTGAAGAAATGAGGAGAAATTGGATGGTGATGTGCCCCTCCCTGCATGAAGGCTGAGAATTTGGGAGTGATGCCTAGAAGGATCTCAGAATTGTGTGTGCTGCAGTATCTCAGAAAACAGTACAGCCACACAGAAGAATAGCTACAGGATGTTCCCTTGAGGAGAGCATAGGACAGCTTCTTGGAACTCCCTGTGTGCATAAATCACAGAAAAAAAAATATACTGGCTTTTGTGCTCTTGACACCTCCCTAAGTTTCCTTGGCCCCAGTAATAACCGGGAAGATGCAGAAAGCACAGATGGCAGAGAAAGTTTGATCAGGGAAGTTGCATGATAGGTGGTGGCTAAGCAGACTTAGGAGACTGACTATATAGTTTTAACATCTCTATTCCTCTATTTCTTAGCTACTGTGCAATTGAGCGAGTTAATTTTTCCATGCCTCAGATTTCTGCTGTGTAAAATCAGAGTGTTACTGGTAAATTGTTTAGAATGTCATGCAGCACAGAGTAAGAGCTTTGTAACTGTTTGTTGTTACTGCTACTGCTAAGTTTTATGTAAGAAAGAAAAAAGCACGTTCATTTAGGCACCTCAATTTGGGAAACTGATGCCTAGAGTCTCCGGATATTCAAGCTAGAAGGACAGAAAGAAGTCATATTAAATAGAATTGAAATAGTCCGTTGGACTCCATACGGTTCTTATACAATTTTTTCTCTTCCCTTGTCTTCATTTCACCAAGGACCTTTCTTTTTTATTTGGTTCAAAAATTTTTTTAAATACAGATTTTGTGTGCCTGTCCTGAGGCAGTTTAGTTAATTTCTCCAGGTCTTCTTTAATTTTCTTATTTGTAAATAGAACACCATAGCAAACTCAAAAGATTCTTGAGAGTTCTAACAATGTAGCCCAGGGATCAGTGCTGTGTGCCTGCAGTGCTGGTGAGCCATATGGGTGCTAATTCATGTCCTGGTTGCTCAGCTTCTGAGCCAACTCCCTGCTAATATGCACAGGAAAGCAGAGAAAGAATGTCTTAAGTCCTTGGGCACCTGCACCCGTGTAGGAGATCCAGAAGAAGCTCTAGGCTCTTGGCATCAGCCATTTGGTGAGTGCATCAGTAGATGGCAGCACTCTCTGTCTCTTCTCTCTCCGTAAACATAAGTTAAGTGAATCTTAAAATCAAAGCAAAATAAAACAGAAAAATCCGATGCTTAGCATGGAATAAGAACTCCATAAACTGCAAATGTATCCATATTATTATTATATGGAGTCATCGTATTCCTGTTCTGTCATTTAAAAAATAGTAAGAAGATGACATTGATAATAACAAAGAAATGGGCTCTTGATGCCCATCATCAGGCTTGTGTTGGTGCCTGTGATATTTGTTCACCAGGTTTAGTTCCAACATAGTCTAGTCTCCAGTATGTTTGAAAATCAGCCAACCAAGACATGTTGGTGTTGGAACGCTTTCAGGAGTGTTGTGGCCTGCTTGTTGATTGTGGCTGTATATTTGCCAACCCTTTTTGTAATTAAATTCAGGCAAACCCTCAGGTATGTTCTTAGCCAGATCTGATTTATTTAGATGTTTTGCTTTACATTGAAGGCCAGGGTAGAATTTGTTTTGTTTTTTTTCACTTCACAAATGCCTTAAAAATC
This sequence comes from Ochotona curzoniae, assembly GCF_017591425.1. Classification (NCBI taxonomy): domain Eukaryota; kingdom Metazoa; phylum Chordata; class Mammalia; order Lagomorpha; family Ochotonidae; genus Ochotona; species Ochotona curzoniae. The sequence continues at coordinate 58,723,924 of NW_024466599.1, read as the reverse complement.
CAATCTTGGTGTCACTGACAAGTATTGATATACTTTGTCAAACAAGAAATATCTTCAGCTTCTAGAACTAAAAATTCAATGATTTTCAGCAGACTTTCCAAAGATAATAATGTAATTTATCTTTCAGAGAATATTAAAGGCAAGCCTTGAAGGTGAGGGCAAAAAGCCCATTTCTGCCTGAAATTAGAAAGATAATTTAGAGAGTGCAGAATTTATATTCATTTGAATTTAATGACATGGAATGGCAAAGTTTACATTAATGATTATTTTTTTCCAAAATTCTCATTGAAAAAACAAATAATTATATTTTCAGTTTTGAAAATCAGACATAATTATTGTTACATAGGAATGGATCTAGTAACCCCCAACCCTCTAAAAGTGTGTGATTAATGAGATATTATGAATAACTGAATTTGTCACTCTTGTATTTAAGCAAGTAATGTTTTTATAATGATGGGTAAAATTTTTTCTAAGATGCCCAAATCTAATTTTCTAAGTTTGTTTATCATTAGAGTAGCATCTCAAACCTAATGTAAGTTAGGTTAGGCCTGAAAAGGGTCTATGCTAAAATAATTTTTTATGGAAGCCTCATTGCCATGGTGGTGACTGTGTTAATTGTTGGTGTTTATGATTTTTTTTCTTCTCAGATTTGTGGTACAGATATGTAAATGGGGAAATGAAAGTTTCTTAGTTTGAATGCTTGAAGTTTCTCTTTGACTTGGATCTTTTAAAGCAGGAAAGCAAGACAGCATTCAAACACTGTGCTTTGATCTAGGGCCCTCTGTGAGGGTCTGGTGAAATGTGAACTTGACAAAATTTCACTTTCACTCTTTTTGTTCTTTTTTTTTGATTTATTTTTATTTTTATTATTTTTTCATTGGAAAGGCGGATATACAGAGAGGAGAGACAGAGAGGAAGATCTTCCGTCCGATGATTCACTCCCCAAGTGAGCGCAATGGGCCGATACTATGCCGGTCCGAAGCCAGGAGCCTCTTCCGGGTCTCCCACGCGGGTGCAGGTTCCCAAAGCTTTGGGCCGTCCTCGACTGCTTTCCCAGGCCACAGGCAGGGAGCTGGAAGGGAAGCGGGGCTGCTGGGACTAGAACCGGCGCCCATATGGGATCCCGGGCGTGCTAGGCGAGGACCTTTAACCACTTGCGCGACTGCGCCTGGCCCCTGTTCTTTTTTTTTTTAAGAATTATTTATTCTTATTGGAAAGTCAGATATACAGAGAAGAGGAAAGAGGAAGGAAGCTCTTTCCCCCATTGTCTAACTCCCCAAGGGCCACATGGCCATAGCTGAGCTGATCTAAAGCCAGGAGCTTGGAGCCTCTTCTGGGTCTCCCACACGGGTGCAGGGTTTCAAGGCCCTGGGCTCTCCTCTCCATTGCTTTCCCAGGCCACAAGCGGGGAGCTGGATGGGAAGCAGGGCTGCTGGAACACGAATCGGTGCTCATATGGGATCCCAGACCATGCAAGGCAAGGATTGTAGACATTAGGCTACCACGCCAGGCCCTCTTTCTGTTCTTTAAACTCTTCCTTCTGGACTCTGTGTTTCTCCCTTCCTGCACACAACCAACAGTGGTGGTTTATTTGGGACAAAGAGCAAGCAGGAAAGAGTTCCAACTCATAAAAAAATGACACAGTAGTATGTCCTAACATCTACTTCTGTAGCTATATGCCAATAGAAATCAGTTCATTTCATCTAGGAAATATGTTTTGAAATTAATTCTCTAGCCACAAGAAGCAGATATTATCATTGTGGTTAAACTATCTTTAAACCTGCCCTTAAGTTGATGATGTCTTTCTGTGGCATAACTTGCACTGAAATCACTTTGCTGCCAAGTGACCCCCTGTTTACTGTGATTTTTCATCATTCCACGGGATCCCACGTGGACTCCAAATCCAGTCGTGGTTCCTGGCACATCTTCTAACTTTGCTTGGACACACACCAAGAAAGGAAACTTGGCCAGGAGATTTTGGTTTGCTCCCTGTGGCGATCTTAAGAGCTTATCAAAGATGCAATATAAAGATGATAAAGAAGTAGAATAGTAGCAAAGGCAATAATTGGTTAAATGACAAATTGACAAATGTGTCAGGAAACCAAAATAGGGAAAGCAATGCCATTGGCTCAGAATAGGATGCTCGGGCAGGAGTGTGCAAACCAGGAAGTGAGTGTGTAGTAAAGAGAAGAGATATGGATTTCAGTGTGTGGGAACAAAATGAGAAAGGAACGTTTAAGAGTAGAAATGCTCAATAATTGGGAGGCAGCTGGTTATGACTGGAATAAAAAAGAAGTGGTCATGGGTAGCAAAATAGTTAAGGTGCAATAACCCTGCAAACCCAAGTTTCCACAGCAGGCTGAACCAAGCAAGCAAAAGAGGGGAGAGCATATTGAGATTTAAGTTCGCTTAGTGTACCCTTTAAAACAGTCTAAAAGTTCTAGACATATCCTGCTGACCCCTCAATAAGTGTCCTTAGTACTAAACTGGACAAAATAGTCATGACATATTCAAATAACAGGTTTTTTTTTTTTTGATCCACCTGCTGTACTTTGCTATTCTTTTCTGTTTGTCCCCAAGTCATAGAGATTTATGCACACACCATTAGTCTCACAGAGTGGCTTTTTGAAAATAATTTTGTGGTGGCCACAGGCTGCCTTTGGATATCTAGCTCATATCCACACAGAACAATGATTGGATGTAGGACTGTGTAGCAAGCTTGCTGAAAGTGTGTAAATTCAAGCTATTGACAAGAACTCCTCATTGATTTTGATATTAAGCCTCAGAAAACATAATTGGAGCAGAGGGGATGCAATCAATGCTACCCACTGGACAACACAATATGGGTAGCATTGATTCTATGCATACCATTAAGCCATTATTACAACAAATAATGCGGTTTGAGAAGACAAACTTCAGAGTTCTAAATGGCATCGGGTGGCTAAGTCAGTTCTCCTTGGCAATGCAATTATCTCAGCTTGTTTCAGTCGGCTGAGAGGGAGCAATGATATTTCATCCTGTGTTCCATTGCATTAAAATGTTTTGATACCTGTTTGAATAGCATTGCTCTAATGTTAATAAATCCGTAATGGTTATACAGGCAAGGGTGATGTATGAATCACTCCGGATGGGGTCTCTATTAATCAGCTTCTTGGGATTTGTCTGTTTATTCATTCCCTTCCATGAGTTGGCCTCTGAAAGGAAGGAGACTAGCTTCTTTGCAGTCATCTAGCTTCCACATTCTGGAAACATTTTCCTCTATGCTGGTCAAATCCAGATTGTACAGATGGTTGAACTCTCATATATGGGTAGTGAAAAGTGATTCATAATACTTTTGAAGCCCTTTTTGCTTTGGGATGTGTTCTATATTCAGATGCAGATGTGGCCAATATATGACTGTACTGCAAAAAAAAAAGTGTGAAAACAAATTGGTGGAGATTACATTTGTTCAGAAATGCCTATTATCAGTGTTCTTTTCCTGTGCTCTCACCAATTCAAAATTTCTCTTTTTAAGGATTTTTTTTTCCAGAGCAGACAATAGCAGTAACTTTAGAAGTCCCAAGGCCTCCAAGTTAGGGGGGCGCATTGAGATGTCAAGTAATAAGGATACTGCTGGTGCAGCTTTCAAATTAGTGGTGTCTCTTAGCCTCATAATTATGTTCTTTCAGGTCAGAAGCATATGCTATATCACTAGCTCATTGACATGCGAGCATTCCATAATTTTTTTCCCAAATGTGTCCTTTAAGCATGAGACAAATTACGCTATTACACACATATAGCAAAACAGTGTCCTAGTGAGTTTGTCCTTTATGCAAATTGGTGTTTGATATTTAGTCTCTTCCCCATACAGAACCACGTTTACCAGTAAGTGAAAAATTTCAACATACTTGATATTTGAAATCTGTGGGAAGTTTTATTTTACCTGCCCAGTGTTCTGATGATGAGGACAGAATTAGAAAGGTATGGGTTGTCATTGACAGATTCTCAGCTGCCTTTTAAAATGTTAAATCAGAGGGAGGGTTTCTGTTGTTGTTATTTTAAACTTGTCTGACCTTTATCAGAAAGCAGTTCTGGACTGACAGGGATGCTTCTTGAGTCACTAACTATAGAGCACTTACACATGAGAAAGATTTCATTCACTTAGCCAGAACTAGAGCCTCACCCCAACCCCATTGAAAATCCTTAAGGACCACCATTGTGAGCAACTTTCACTCCTTTTTTTTTTTTTCAAATAGGTGCTTACCACATACAGTTCAGTGCGTGTGCAGTGTACACCCTGGAACATGGTGCTGTGGAGTATTAAAACTACTTAGAAACTATCCACAGCCGGCTTCGATGACTGACGTGCAGCTAGCACAGGCTGTGTTTGCTGCATGGGTTTGGGAAAGTCCTGATCCATGAGGGTTGTTAAACGCAGACAGCAAAGGTGGTGTGAAAGTCTGTCCTGCTAGATGGGAAGGAGGCACAGGCCTGGCTGGAGTCAGAGTAAGAACAGGTGCACAATGTACCCAGCGAGTTTCACCTCTTCTCTGCCTTACTTCTTTATTGACACTCTGCAGTGTGTCACTTGTTCTTCCTTCACAGGCCTTTTGAAAAGGTTCTGTTTTGGATGTAGTATCCTTAAGTTTCTTGTCCAACATTTTACTGCCTCCTAACTAGATAAGAGTAAAATCACAGAGGTTTTTCCAGCTCTACTATATAGTACTTGATTATTTTCTCAGAACCTTTTCTGCTATATTTGTTTCTGCCTGCCTCCCAACCTCCCCACCCCCCAACACACACTCTGCTAAATCAAACCAAACCATACTGTCAGCCTTACGTGTCCCCCTGGGGTCTGGAATGCACTCTTGAGGTGGGCATGCCTGCCTTTGCAGTGATTTCCTCTTCTTTAGTTTCCTGAACATTTCTTGCCCCCAGAATTCTCTTCCCACATCTTCTGTATTCCCTGTATCTCTGGAAGTAGAAGTCTTTTCATCCTCATCGTAATATAGCAAGTTCTTTGGACAATATCCATTCAAACTGCATTGATTCGCAGAATGCCTTTTCAAGTATGTTGGACCGTCTGTGCCCCTGTTCCAAGTCAGGCACTGCTGTCATCTCATTCATCTCTCCTGAACGCCACTTTGGGTCCTCTTGGCCAATGAGAATTAAAAGTCATCTTAATGAGGTGACTCATTTATGAGGTTCGATCTAGATAAGGTTGCTGCCTGACAGACTGTGGTGTCCACCACAAAGACCTGGCCCACAAAGATAGTGGTTTCCTACTGGATAGATAAAAACAGGGGAAAAAATTCTTGGAATAAACACCAGTGTGGCTGATGAATAGTTAACTACGACTTTGGTGAACACTAAAATTCTAATTAAATATGATTTAATTCTGCTTATAGTGGCAGAAAAAGAGTTCATACAGTTTTTTTTTGTCTGATTACATCACTTGCTACATTAGGTTCATTAGGAATCATAGGCAATGAATAAAGGCCAAGGGAAATGAACCATTTTTAATGAATGAAGAATAGTATGGAGACCATTTACTAGCTGAGATGGATTGTGGCCATAAACTCTGGATTCATTCAGTTGACACTTCATTTTAATGCATGTCTGTTGCCTGCTCAGTTCGGAAGTATGGGTAGTGGGGGATGAGATTTACAATGCTATTTGGAACTATGTTTTTTCCTTTTTTGAAATGCTGTGGTTGATAATCTGAGCATTCTTAAATTGTAGACTATGAATAGCATTTTGAGTGTTCAGCTGTCTTATCTGTTTGGAGTGAGGAGAATTGTTTATGCATCTTTCTGTTTCATTTAGATAGTCAGGTGGCTTTGCTCCTAAATGGAAGGGTCCCTATTCTAAATGAAACCAGTGTGAAGCCTTCATCCTGTCGTTGCTGACTTGGAGCCTTGCATTCCTGTAGCCAAAGGCACTTGTAGAAGTTTGTGGCTGTGAAAGATAAACCTTTCTAAAGTTTAAAATTAAGAGTGTTTTCAAAGAGGTAACCATGCCCTGTTGTAGCAATTTTAATTTAACAGAGAAGTAAAAGGAAAGGCGTTGTATCTTTCCATCATCACCTCACCCCTTTAAAAATACATATTAAAATTCACACTGTTTGGATATTCATGCTTGTGGCCTTCAAAACTGTTTCTTCAATCCAGTTTCCTCCCCCAGCCTCCAGGAGAAACAGTCCATATAGCAATGAAAAAGGCTGCTATTTTCTTTCACAGGTTGGGATTTATTTATTTATTTATTTTTTAACAGTGCATTCTAAAACTCTCCTGTAAGGAGTTTTGCTGTATGTCGTTTTCACTTTTCTTGTAGGGTACTTGCTCTCTAAACATTGGTACCTCCCTAGTGAGTAGAGATCGTAGAAGACCATTGCAATAGGATGTGTTGTTTCTAGTCTACTGTTATCAAAAGCTACTACTCTTTCATGAGAGATGGATGCTCCTTGGATGTGGCCAGAGCTCTGGAGGTTGAAGCCTCCTAGTAAAGGCTGGTTCTCTGCTTGTCTACCAGGAAGCCTACTGATTCTGATTTTCAATAGTCTCTTGAAGTTACCCCTTCTCCACACCATTATGATACAGGCCCAGAATATCATTAGGAGCCGTATCCTGTGGCAAGGCTCCTCACTGCCTGCCCTGCATGCCATGTTACCACCATAGTTGCTTTGTAATATAGCATTTAGGGGCAACCCTCCTACTCTGAAGTCTCAAATTGAGTGTCTGCTTCCTACACTGTTGAGTAAATGCACTGGTATAGAAAATGATCCTGCCATAATTTGAATTTGCCTTGCAGAGGTCAAAGATAGTCCTGAAATGATACGTGAAGCAAAATAGGGAAAACACGAAGAACAGCTAACATTTAATAAAGCTCAATTCTGTGTTTGACACCTTTATATATGTTATCCATTTAATCTTCAACAGACCCTTGAGGGGAGCATTATTTATCTATTCAACCATCATCCATCCATCTGTTCATCAAACAATCATCTATTTTTCACTCACTATTCGACTGGCATGTTATAAAATCAAAACTTATACTCCTATGTGGCTTACATGGTGGTGCAAAAGTCAAGTTTAAGTAAGTAATATTACTCACAGATTATCATTAAATTGTCCCCAAAGCAGTGAAAAGTCGTACATTTGGTGCATATATGCATGTACTTATTGTTGTGTCTAAGATATTTTGACTTGAGGAGGAACTGAGTAAAGAAGAAAATAAGGTGAGAAGAACCAGGGCAGGAAGAGCTGTTGGGACCACATTGCAGTAACTCAGGTGAGGATTAATATCGGCCTGGAGAATGCTGTGACAGTGAAAATTCTGAGGAAAGATGTTAGAATTCTTAAAGATGAAGTATGCTCCACTGCTGACTCTCCTGATAGGATATGGAAAATGTAAAGTTGGAGGAAACTCAGAATCATTGGTTTTAAATGTACTGAACTGGGTGGCTGAAATGCTTCTTAGGAATATCTTTTGAACAGTTATGGGCGACAGAAAAAAGATGATTTCCAGGCTGTCATATTGACTTACCAACATCATATAATTAGAGATGTATAGCTTTATCATTTCATAGTGTTCCAAGCATTGTTTGAAAGCATAAAATAAATATTTGCAGTTTCTGACAATGCAAAGAGGACCTTTGAGGAAAAGGTGAATTAATTTCTGTTGGAAGGGGTGTGGAGATGATGAAAAGCAAATGAGCAAAGAAAACAGCAATCACTGCAAGAATCTATGATCAAGCATGCTCACCCTCAGTATTTAGGAACAGCAGTTAGGAAACTTTCTCTTTGCAATTTCTGATAACTTTTGCCTGAGTTTCATATTTGTCCTTCACTGCTAGCCATTTAGACCCAGTGAACATTCCCTCTAAATTGATAATTGATATTTTCCCCAAAGCTCTGAAATCATACTTATGGAGGGAAGCAGAGTGTCCTGTGATCCTGAATTCCTCAAGCATGGGGAAAGATGCTGTCTGCCTAGGCTCCCTGAGCCAGTAGGGCCCCTGCTGTGCCATGTGCTGATTCTTCCCTGGCATTTAAGGAAAAATGGTTGAAGGGAAATCTGGTCGCAGGTTGAATAGAAAGACCAGGGAGGGTGAAAATCCAGGAACAAGTGATCTAGACACCTGTCGATTGAGATTTCCCTGTTTATCCAGTTGCCCCCGTCTAGATGTGAGCATACTGGGAGTCTAAGCTCGGGTTAAATGTTTCTAACCACAATGGGTATAGAATTTTTTTGGTAAGACCTAAAACCAGCATGGTTTAGAAGACTGTACCACACTACCATCTTGAAACCTGACTTGAGCTCCTTGATTTGCATTTGTTTACTTCCATTTACACAGTCTTTGGCTATTTGCTCTGTGTTTCTGATATTTATACCTGACAGTGCTTCTATCCCCCAGAGTCTCTATTATCAGTAGAATTTTGCATAGTCTTCATTGCTCCAATAATCAGTTAAATATTTTTGCACAAACTTTCTACGTGAAATATTCCCGCAAGGTCATGAATGAACAATTATTTTTCTCTTCACTCACCTCCTGAAATTATTTAGGTTTATCTTTCTATTATTTTTGGTTGAAGGTAGCTAAGAATTAACTGTGTGCTTAGTAATACTGTACTTTTATATAAACATTGTAGTTTCCTAAGATGACTTTTTAAAAAAGATTTATTTTTCTGCAAAGGCAGATATACAGAGAGGAGGAAAGACAGAGAAAGATCTTCCATCTGATGATTCACTCCCCAAGTAACCACAATTGCTGGTGCTGCACCGATGCAAACCAGGAGCCAGGAACCCCCTCCAGGTCTCCCATGCGTGTTGAGGGTCCCAAGGCAACAAGCAGGGAGCTGGATGGGAAGTGGAGCTGCCAGGATTAGAACCAGTGCCCTTATGGGATCCCGGCGCATTCAAGGCAAGGACTTTAGCTGCGAGGCCACCGCACTGGGCCCCATAAAAATGACTTTTCCAAGTCCAACATTGAGGGAAACATTTGGATCTTTGGTTATGTCACTTCTGGGGTTACCCACATTTCGTATCAGACTGGCTGGCATTAAAATTCTGTTCTACTTCAACTCCAATTACCTGTTAGGTAGCAGATAAAAAACTGAAGTGTTTGAGTCCCTGTTGAAATGAATTGGATTGTGGGTCCTGGTTTCAGTGTAACTCAGCCCTGAATGTTGCAGGTATTTGGAGAGTTAAAAAGATAAGTGATGGAATATCTCTTCTCCCTCCCTTTTTCTTTCTGCCTTTAAAATAAAAAATAAAATAAACAAAATTTTAAAAATAATTTGACCCTGAGCGATACCTTTGAAGTATATTGTATGTGTGTATATATGTGTGTATACATGTATATGTTTGTATATATATATGTATACATATATATATGTGTGCGTGTGTATACACAGATGTATTTATTTTTTATTGGAGTGATGGATTTACAGAGAGAGAAGGAGATACAGAGAGATAAATTTTCCATATGCTAGCTTACTCCCCAAGCAGCTGGAATAGCTGGAGCTGAGTTGATGTGAAGCCAGGGGCAAGGAGCTTTTTCTTGGCCTCCTGCGAGGGCACCAGGGCCTAAGGCTTTGACCATCCTTTGCAGATTTCCCAGGCCACAAGCAGAGAGCTGAATGGGAAGTTGGGCAGTGCCCATATGGGGTCCTAACACATGCGAGATGAGGATTTAGCCAATGAGCCATTGGGCCAGGCCCCATAATGTGTATATTTCTTTTTTTACATTTTATAAGGGAAGAAAGGAGTTTAGTGTTTTATGAGTTTTCTGCTGGGAATCTGACTAGTAATTGGCACAAAAGGATTGAAGCCCTGGGTTGTGTATTCTTAATCCATGGTAGATTCCAGTGTTTTGAGTAGAGAGGTCAGCTGGCTCAGCTGATTGAAGACAGGTTTTAGGGTCTCTGATGCTAATGAGAGATGTATGAGGACGAAGAGGCCTGGTAAACACAGACTGGGGCCACTTGCTGCCCTTGTGTGAGGAGACTTAAAAATGCTCCTAGAAAGAGGGATTAAAAGAGAAGTTTATCTTATTGGTAAAGTTTTTTTTCAAATCCAGGGTTTTAATAGTACAATTGCCCTTTAACTTTTTGAAGCTACCTCATATTATGATTTCTTTTCATTTGTAAAAATAAAAATGTGTTATTCTGACTTCATATATGTATGTGTGCATATATATATATATATATATATATATATATATATATACAGAGAGAGAGAGAGAGAGAGAGAGAGGCAGAGAGAAAGAGAGAAAGGAGAGATTGAGACAGAGAAAGAGATAGAACTTCTAACCACTGGTTCACTTCCTATGTGCCTGGAACATCCAGGACTGGGCCAGTCCCAAAGTGGGAGCAAGTAGTTCAGTTTGGATCTCTTATGTGAATGGCAGGGACACAATTATTTAAGCCACCACAACTGCCTCCTCTGGTTAAAACTCTGGAATTGAAATATAGATGTCATTATTAAATCTAGGCACTCTGATATTGGATATGGGCATTTAAACCATTAGGCCAAATATCTGCCTCTGTTTTAGCTTGTGAAAACTTTGAAATCTGGGCCCAGCGCCATAGCGTGATGGTTAAAGTCCTCACCTTGCATGCACCGGGATCCCATATGGTTGCCAGTTCTAATCCCAGCGACCCCACTTCCCATCCAGTTCCCTGCTTGTGGCCTGGAAAGCAATCGAGTATGGCCCAAAGCCTTAGGACCCTGTACCTGCGTGGGAGACCTGGAGGAGGAGCTCCGAACTCCTGGCTTTGGATAAGTTCAACTCCAGCTGTAGAGGCTGCTTGGGGAGTGAATCATCAGATGGAAAATCTTTCTCTCTGTTTCTTCTCCTTTCTGTATATCTGACTTTGCAATAAAAATAAATAAATCTTTTAAAGAAACAATTCTAGTCCTTTTCTATTTTATTTATCTCAGAGTATCGAATTCTACTTCATTGAATTAAGCCTTTATGCATTGTGTACATATCTATTTCTAAGCTAGTGACCCCACATAGAAATGTTAAAATTTTAACATGTGCTTTAAAAGTGCTTAATTATGATCTTAAAATATTCAGAATGGTTAGGGTAGGCTTTAGGCTTTCACTGCTGCTCTTTGAGATTCAATGGTTTGTTCTATTTGAGATACTTACACAAAGGTTCAAAGCAGCTGGTCAGTGCCTAAGCATTGGTTTAGGAATGGAACTGGTCTGAGACGAAAACTGAGACAACTGTAGAAAACATTGGAATTTTCCTAAAGCCATGATCTTTACAAGATCAGGAGAGACTTGTACACTGGTGTGGGATAAGTACAGGAAAAATGTGTTCCATCAAGTAGAAACAATGGATTCTCTGAATCACTGTCAACATTGTTTCCCTGGCCTGTAGATCAAACATGTACACCATTGCTCATCTCATGATCCTGGGAGGTAATTTAACAGAGGTGCTTAATCTGGAACCTCAGACTGTGCACAGAAATGGCTCTAGAGAGAACAAGGAAAGATAGGATGAGAGTGTGAACTCAGTAGACTGTAGTGGAAAGAACTATACTCTACTCTCAGCTCTGCTGCTCTGCTTGCTGATGGATAGAAGTGTTTTCCAGACTTGGCAGAGCTGTGTCTGTCACCCTCTCACAGGCATGCTTCTGCCTGATGGAGAGCAACAGGCCCTGTCCGATGAGTGCTTGAGCCACCTGCATGCACGGCATTGTCTCCCTTCACTCCTGTATTCACCCACCCAAAACTAATTGCCGCTGCTGCCTGAGTCATTTTTTATACACTGCAGTATCTAGTCCCATGGAGCAAGATATTTTTAACTTCTAATATTTCTGTATTTGTAGAATGTTCTCTAGTCACTTGTGCTAAGTGCTGAAGTGACTTAGAAGCTCCCCCTGGAGATTAATGCTGGTCACATGGCAGTTGTGTATTCTTAACCCATGGTAGATTCACGTTACAGCATGTGGAAGCAGACAGCCATTGTCGCTATTGCTTTCTTATCCCCTATGCAACTGGAACAAGTTTTTATTCTGAGTACTTTGTTATTGAGATTGAGATCTCCTCTAAGTTCTTCCTTACTATTTTTTAAAATTTATTTATTCAAAAGGCGCAGTGATAGAGAGGAAGAAGGATATCCCTTCTGCTGGTTCACTTCCAAAATGACTGCAGTGGTCTCGGCCTGGCCAGTCCAATGCCAGGAACCTGAAGCTCCAAAAGAATCTCCCACCTGGTGATGGGGTGGTGATTGTGCCTCCATCTGCAGGTCTCCCAGGCACAACAGTGGGGAGCTGTATTGGAAACAGGGCAGCCAGGACTCAAACAGGGATTCTGATATGTGATGGGATTTAGTCAGCTGAGCCACGATTCTGGTTCCACCCTGTTAGATTTTCTTCTTGGTCATTGTGTGCATGTCATTTTTACTCATTTGTGAATTCTTCTGAACCCTACTCCACGCCATGCTTTGACTTGTAGATCAGTCACATCATATTTACCATATAGTTAGTCTTAAATCATTGTCCAGTCTTTTATTATATCCTAGCCAAAAAAAAACCCTGCTTTCTTACTCCTATGAAGTGCTCATCAGAGCATTTGACTAAGTAACAGTTTCTCGATTTTCTTCAATTCTGATCTTAATGTTAAAGCTGAGACCAAATAAATAGTTTAGCTGTTGACTGAACAGATGCACCTGCCAGAATCACCACTAGGAGACAGAACTGTTGCCACTTATAGATATTGGTCAAAGCGGTTTAAATAATGCTTCTTCTTTAGGAACCTTTGAACCTCAGAAATAGGCAAATCTGAAATCCAGAACCATCATCCAGACATTTCTTTCATTAGCAGAAGTAAATATGAAGCTATTTGCATTTTTTTCACTTCTTGGCTGACAAGTACATGGAAGAATTCCATAAAATAATCACACATGTGTTAAACTCTACAATATCCAGAAAGAAGAGGAGCATCTGGCATTCACTCCTGATCACTCAAAGTAACAGTTTTATGATCTGTAAAATAAAAATCATAATAATATCCATCTTCCCTTCTATGGATTGCCTGTGAAAATCTATGTTGATTATTTCCTAATTGCAGTTAGTAGATTCCAAGGTTGCTTTGGAATTCCCTAGAAGGAGCTTTGGGAGAAACAAGGATGAGAATGTGAGCTCTGAATTTGAACTCTTCTCTCCCAAGAACCTCACATTTCCCTTGGATCACGCAATAGATTGGAAGTTTTCGAGTGTGACTTGGTGACAGTCATTCTATGAATGCTTCAAAGGTGTTAGACTAAGCCAGCTTCTTCACTCAGATTGGTGAGGAAATATAGATTAAAATAGTTTCCTTTCCTGCAGGACATTACAGATTCTTTAATGCTTGAGTGACTTTACCTTTCCAAAAGGAGAAAGAGCATATTCTTCTAGTTTCATCCAGATGCGATAACCTTCTGTAATGAGCATTTCATAGGACTAACATTCCTTACAGACTCCTTTTTCTTAAAGATCTATTTTTTTTTATTACAAAGTCAGATATACAGAGAGGAGGAGAGACAGAGAGGAAGATCTTCCATCTGATGATTCACTCCCCAAGTGACCTCAATGGCCGATGCTATGCCCATCCGAAGCCGAGAAACTGGAACCTCCTCCAGGTCTCCCACGTGGGTGCAGGGTCCCAAAGCTCTGGGCTGTCCTCGACTGCTTTCCCAGGCCACAAGCAGGGAACTGGCTAGGAAGTGGGGCTGCCTGGATAGAACTGGCGCCCATATGTGATCCCAGAGCGTTCAAGGTGAGGACTTTAGCCACTAGGCCACACCGCTGGACCCCCTCCCCCTTCAGACTTCTGTACTAGCATGTAATCAAAGATGTGACATGATTTAAGGCTAACTGTGTGGTGTGTGTGCTATAGCTGATCTGAAACAAGGAATGACCTAGAGCAGGGTTAGAGGACTCCAGGAACAGGACTGGTCTGTGAAGGACTTAAGGAATTTAGAAAGAAGAATTTAGAAATTTAGAAAGCAGAAGAGAGATAGTGAGCAAGTCAGAGTTCGCTGTTACAACAAAACAAGGCAAAATAAAACAAGCACAACAAAAGAAGCTGAGCAGTAGCACATACCTACTGAGCACTGTTTGTGAGCCAAGAAGATGGTGTTTGTTTTACCTGCATTTTCTCTTTTTTTGGGGGGGGGAATATCTTTCTTCCAATTTTATAGAGGAGCAAAGAAAGAGGTGTAATCTGTTGAGAATCACAGTTACTACGATGCTGTAGAGGCAGCATTTAGCTCCAGCTGTCTGATTGCAGAATCTCTGCTTTCTGTAGTAAGGTTAGCCTAGGCAGATGGCCAGAGGTCTTACTAGGTAGGCATGAGAAGTGACAAAAGGAATGCTTAGAAGAAAGAGAAACATTGACCCATGTGGGAGACCTGGAAGAAGCATTGATGTACTTTTCTCATCCATAGAGTATCTTGAGTCTTGCACAACTAACTACACACAGACACACCATACATCATATGTGTTATATGTAGTACCATCAACATTGTGATTCTAAGTTCCATGCCAAATTCTTAAGATTCTTGGCTTCTTCTAAGCATTCTCAGGTCAGTGCAAAAGAAGTGATGCATTTCAATATATATTATTGAAATATGTATTATTATATATTGTTTGTATATATATATAATATGTATATAATATATACTAAAAAATTATAATTGTTAAGAGTGGCCCCAGATCAAACTGACATAGAAAGAGCCTTGTAATTCCCTCCATCCCATCCAGTCACATCATAGAAGTTAGTCATGGTGAGCTTAGACAAGCCATACTTGTGAAGAAAACATTTAGAGTGCCCACATTGTGCTTCTGTGGTCTCACTCATGTATTTTTGAAAAATAGTGGGGTTACAAACACTAGCTTGGCTCTTCCAAGATCTAACGCAGAAGAAAATTCTGAAAACCCTATAGCCCTATAACTGTGGAGAAAGATACTGTTGTACATAGAGATCTTTTTATTGTATTAGTAGGTCAGCTGCATGCTTGATTTATTTGTTTTTTTTTAAGATTTATTCATTTTTATTGCAAAGTCAGATATGCAGAGAGGAGAGACAAAGAGGAAGATCTTCTGTCTGCTGATTCACTTCTCAAATGGCCACAATGGCTAGAGCTGAACTGATCCGAAGCCAGGAGCCAGGAGCTTCTTCCAGGTCTCCCGGATGGGAATCAGGGTGGCCAGGATTAGAACCAGCATGTGACCATATGGGTGCTGGCACATGCAAGGCAAGGACTATAGCCACAAGGCATCAGTGCCAGGTCTGATTTATTTGTTTATATTATGCATTTAGAAATAACTCAAGTGATCCAAGTTTATGAATATGTTTGTTTTGCTTTAATAAGGACTGGAAGAGAATGTAACAACTTTTAGATCAGTGCTTTTCAAGCTAATCCAGGTGGCCGAACAGCTGGGCTGTAATATCACGTGGAGGTTTTTAATTATTTTTCACATTTCACTCTATAACTAGATCTTTGTGTGATGGCAGAGAGAACAAAATTTTTAATTTGTATGAACAATATAAAAAATACCCATAAACATTCACTTAAGGTCAGCCTCCTTGATCTGCTGCTACTCGGAAGTTTCCCTAAATGCTAAGAATTACTAAATAAAGCAACCTGGTATCTGATACAATAGTTATCCAATACTGAGGAAAAGATTATTGATCAAATACTTCTGCTAACAGTCATCAATTATTATGACATTTGGAAGAGAGAAGATATACTTTAACAGTTGCAATGCATTTTATCTGTATATACCTTGAGATTGATGATTCTAAATATATATATATATGTACATGAAGCGTCTCAGATTGAGTAATAATCATAAATGTTTCAAATCAAATAATAATACTATTGAACTGCCCAAGGTAGGCGTCATTTTACAGAACCATGATGTCCTTGTGAGATAAGACCGGATGAGGAAACTGAAACAAGAGGGTTCAAGTCGCTTGTATAAGGACCCCACAACTAGTTTGTATGAGATCCATACCTCACAGCCTGATCCCCAGAAACTGACTGGCATTATCAGATTCAACTGCAGCTGTTGTGGACCTTGCAGCTTTCCATGGCACTCACTGAATCCCTGACCCAAAGAATGCAGTGGCTTAGGGTGGTGTTGCCTTGTTGGGTGGGTATACTGTTCTCCTTGTGGCATTCACTTCTAGAATGAAGGTCAGGATACCTTGGTAAATTGCCATATTTTCTGTCTTCTGCTCATTTCCCTCTGTCCTTCAGCTGCCATCTTTCCCTTTATAGTGTCTCCATCTATTGTCCTTGGAATCCCCTGGCAGACTTATCTCATTTGCCGTGACCGCAGAGTTGAGACTCTTACCCTCTGCTTCACTAATCCATCATGTTTTACCATTCTTGCTTCATAGTTCTCTGGCATCACAGAAATCTTTGATCGTGCATTTGTGACTAGTAAAGTCTGAGTGTCACCTTTTATATGTGAGTCTTTTGATTATTACTTTTCTAGGTGAGAATTGCCAGATCCACTCCCATTTGAGGCAGTTTCATCAAATATCTAGAATAATGAATTCTTGTGTCAGTTCTACATCTTGGCTGAGCTTTATTTTTAACATCTCTGAACCTCAGTTAGCTTCTCTGTCCAGCGGATGTGCTGGTGGTATGTGGTCTATGGATTTGTTAAGAAGATTAAAAGACATGATATACTTGTAACCTAGCATAATAAATTCTCATAACTGAGAAATTATCTTAATTACAAATTAGCTAAAATAAAATTTCAAAATTTTCTCTTTCCAGTTGTGTCAAAACTTTGTGAATCACACTAACTAGAAGTGACAATAAATAATCCTTTGTTTATATAAAAGAGGAATCAAAGTAACCACTTAGCCAATTTATATGCTTTAGCTTACATGTGGTTAGTAGCAGAAGTTGAAGGACACCCACATTTTGAGCCTGTCTGCTGGCTTCAAAGACACTAATTTACAGCACTTTAAAATAATGTTTTTAACTGAAAAATTCTACAAGAAGAGAGACAGTGAGAGAAATTTTCCATCCGCTGGTTCACTCCCCACATATCTATAATGGTCAGAGTTGAGATGATCTAAAGCTGGAAGCTCGGAGCTCCTTCCCAGCCTCCTATAATCCCATTCATGTAGGTGCCCAAGGCTTTCGATGACCCTCTGTTGTTCTTTGCAGGTCAGAAGCAGAGAGCTGAATTGGAAGTAGAATAGGCAGGATATGAATCAGTGCCCTTATGGGATGCCAGCACTTGCAAGAGGAGGACTAGCATGCTATACCACCGTGCTGGCCCAGACTTTCTGTGCTTCTAAAGACAGATGTGTCCATTCTTGCCAGTGTGTGTGGCAATCTGTTAGGAAGTTTTCTAAGATAGGAAATTTTTTTTTCTAATTAAAATTCTTTGATTCACATGAGCTTTCTTTAACAGTCCTCATTAGAAATTTTGGCGGAGGGCTGGCAGGGGGGGATGGGCAAGTGCAAACTCCTTTTACTCTGTAGCCAGGAGTAGGAGAGGAGTGAGGGGAGAGGGTCAAAAGGGATGAGGATGGTAGAAAGTCTTCCACACTTAGAGGAACCCAGAGGTTGATTTCAAGTGAATCCTGGAGGAAGATCCCTCAGAACTTCCTCCACCTTCTCTGTTGCTTATCCTCGGGGACTGAAAGCTTCACAGCCACTTCATTAACTTAATTCAGAAGAGAAATGAGAACATCCACTTGAAAATACGTTATGAACTGTAAAATTCTATAGGACACCACGAGACTAGTGGGGCTTTGTGACCCAGATCTACAGCTTTAGGTCAAGGCCCTGATTCCTTCCTTGCTTTTTAGGGGCACACAGAAGAATCAGAGTCCTGACTTCTTGTCCTGACATCCGGTAGGTCTGGAAACAAAGCCTCTGTACTATGCAGACAACACTCTGGGAGGAGTGTATTGCAGAGCAGGCTGTTTAGAAAGCACAGTTGTTATTTATGTTTCTGTGTCTCTCCGGCAGTCACCCCACTGTGCTTTTAAGGAGGCTTGGGGAGGGAGAACTGAACTCCTGCCGTGAGGAGTAATGAGTTTCCCTAGCTTTTGCGTGAACCAGCTCTTCGGAAAGCTAACCTTCTCCCCAGGCATTCACTACTAATTAAGAGGAGGGGTGGCCGTGTTGGTGGATATCTACTGAAGCATTTCTTCAGTTCGTTTCATCATTTGCACATCAGCTTCTCTTTTTCTTCTTAATTCCCTCTGAGTATGCATGCATGAAAGGTGCCCAGAAGAGTGGACTTAGGACGAGGAAAAGGGCCATGCAGCTGTAAGACAGTTTCTCTCTGCAATGAGGTGCAGGGTCTATGCCAGACTGCCTGTTTGAAACATACCTCTGTAACTGTGTAGATGCCTTTGACATCACTTGTTTTCTTTAATACTCAGCTTTAGCACCTGTAGAAGGGATTATCAGTACCACCTTCAGTGGGGTCGTTTTGAGAACCAGATGAGATGACTTCTGCAAAATACATAATGCTTGGTGCAAGACTGCCTCTCAGTAAAGGGCCTCTGTGGACATTTTAATCAGTTGCAAATTGAGCAGAGGATTGTTGACCACCAGCTTTGTGCAAAAGGACAAAGCTGGTGGTCAACAGCTTTTACTGTGGTTGAGCTGGTCCTACAGACAATATACCAGACATTGGAGACATTAAACTATCAGGAAACTGAATATGTGTGTGTGTGTGTGTGTGTGTGTGTGTGTAAGAGGAGAGAGGACATATTGTTGAAGAAGGCATTTTCAGTCTGATGGCAGTATCTTCTGTCTTTCTGTGGTGGTGGAATACAGAAACTGCATAGAAGGGAAAAGAGGAAACTTCCATGACCCAAAGCTTATCCCAGTACATGGCTAAGACACCTTTGTAACTGAGTTTCCCTGCAGATTCTGCAATAAATCTGATAAACTTCAGGAGAGATTTTGAGCTTCTTCTCACACCCAGCTCTCCACTTGGACCCTAAGAGTGGTTATTTTACTCCCAGAACTGCAGTTTTCTGGGTTTCTCTACCACAGCATCATTTTAAAGCATAGCCCTTTGAATGTCGTACCAATGTATTTTTTTACAGTTGGAGTTAAGTGCAATGTCTTTCACAGCTCGCAAGTCATTGGGAAGATTTAGTGTTCATTCTGCTAAAATATTGCTGCTTGAAGACTCAACTGTGAAATGCAGCTGTCTTATGTGTTGGTGCTGAGCAATACTCCCAGCACCAAGAGGCATGCATGCCTGTATGCCCACCATATGCACAAGCACACGTGGATACAAATGGAAACATATCAAAAATGAATACACATGTCTCATGTAATGAAATTGTTCCCAATAATGGCTATCCCTCATGAATCCTAAGCAGTGTTGGGAATAATATAACCAATGAAGATCAGAGCTGTATTTGTGTGTAAGATAAAGAGAGACAGTTGGAGGTAGGGATGGCAATGAAAAGAAATCCTCACCTAAGTAGATTATTTGCAGTCTCCCATTTAAAGCTACAAGCTCTGTGTGGAATAGTTGGGAATTCATCAGAAATGAGTGATTTTTAGAGAGCATACAGATAAACCTAGATTTGAATGTTGGCTTTGGAGCTTTGTAAGCTACAGGGATGTGGGTACATTTAGACTTAGCAAGGTCCACTCCTTCATCTGTAAAAGTTACAGTTACCTCCCAGAACCTTTGTCAGAAATAAATGTGATCAAATAAACAAAAACGTACCTGACAGCATTGAGAAATGACACTTCCCATATGCAGGATTTATGTAAGCAGGGAATTTCACTTGTCTTCCATACATTCCCTCCTGACAGGTTCCGTCTTCAAAGCCATTGAGTTTCCTAATTAGGAAATATCTTACACCTGCCTCTTAGGAACCTGCGAGACTCAACTAAAGGTTCTCTCAGGCTGCTCTCCTTAGCTAGCCTGTTGGCTAATTTCATTAAATGATTTCAA
The DNA here is from genome assembly GCF_017591425.1 of Ochotona curzoniae. NCBI lineage: Eukaryota > Metazoa > Chordata > Mammalia > Lagomorpha > Ochotonidae > Ochotona > Ochotona curzoniae. The sequence continues at coordinate 58,703,980 of NW_024466599.1, read as the reverse complement.
CAAATTGATGACTCCAAAAGATTTGGGAATTGCCACAAATGTTCTGGAGCATTTGTAAGATGGTCTCAGAGAGGAAATTCTTCACACATTGTGTGTTCAAGTAGTGTTTAGAAATCTTTTTCACAACTTTTAGAAATCTTTGCTCTTAGAATTCATAGAGAAATTGAAAAGCATCAAATTCTCTGTGAAATTGGAATTCTTCGTGTGTAAGTTTTCAAGTATGGAATCAATGGCCTCTGGGGTGAAGGCTTGAAGGGAATGTTTCCATCATTATCCTTGCTATAAATCAGATTCCAAATCTAAAGTATGGAGATGTACCCTCTGCTGCAAAAGAGAATCTCCTTATCCTGCCATGAAGAAAAACATCTGTTCCAGACTCAGTTACTCCCTTCTTGCAAAGAAAAATATTGTGCCTATTAGTGTTTTTAAAAATGTACCATCCTTACCAAATGTAATGCTTTATAGAAGACTTCACATCATAACTAACACTAAAAAAAATGGGAATTTGTTCTAAGAGAGACTGATATAACGCAATAGCTTCAGAATATTTTACTTGTCCAAAATCCACAACACAAAATAAAGGTCTGTTATTCTGGAGGTTGGAGGCCAGGTTAACACTCAATTGGCCTCTTTCTTCCCACTGTATACCTACCCATGCCTTACTCACCATCTGAGAAGGCACAACACACAGCATGAAAACTGCTAGTATACAAGAGTCAACTGCCAAGAACAGCGCCCTGAGATCTGGTGCTTGTTCTGCCAGTGATTATACAGGCAGGTGTCTGAACGGGTGCTGGACATATGATCACCCTTTGTTTTACATGGTCGGTACCTGTCAAGTGCTGATCTGTATTGTCCACAGTAAACAAATTTTTCAGTATTCTTTCTCCCCAGGTTTTCTATCAGTATTTAAAATTTGTTTAAAGTATTTTCAATGTATAAGGATTTCCCCTTCACTCCCCCTCTTTCACTCCTTCCCCTCCTGCTATTCCACGCATATTATTACAGCAGTGTAGTCCTTCAGCAACAGTAAAAAGTTCAACATTCTTCTACCCGCGTGCACCATGGCCCTTAGCTATTGTTACATTCCAATCTCTGTGTTAGATGCTAAAATAGTTTATGCTTCAAGCCGTTAGTTTCTTTCGGTTTAAAGCATTTGAACACATGTTGTTAGCCTCATCTCTATCTGCTTCACACAAACATTCTGTGTTTAAGTGTGATCATAGTGTTGGGCACAAGCAATGGGGCATTTCAGCGTAGCTGAAATAGCAGTACACTGCTGCCCAGTCCTGAGGCAATCACACAGTACTTAGGAAGTGTCTCCTGGGAGTTTAACTTGGAAGGGTCTATTTTCTTGTAACCATTACATTTCATTCCAATTAATTAATTCCTATTTCCATTCCTGTATGATCTTTCTGAAGGTGGGAAATGTTTTACTGATCTCTGGGCCCTTATTCCCTACCCTGGTGTCCTACAGAGGAGAAGGTGTTTTTATGCATGTTTGATAAACAGATGATGGTTTGTGATGGGAGGAAATACAGCAGTTAGAATTTCCAGTTCAAAAGTTTCTTCTAATTACCAGATGTGTTATCTTATTTGGAATTCATTCTATCAAGATAATGGTCCATGAGGGGCCAATGAAGAAAGACTATGCCAATTCTCCAGGCAAACCTTATTAAGCAACGTCTTGTTGCCTCTTCAAGAGAGGGTTTCTTTGCTGAGGCTCTGAATTGAGCTGTCATGAAAGACATTTTCCCTCCAAGGTGATATCAGCAGATATGTGCTGCAAAAGAACAGATCCAAACCCTTTAGGTCTGTTGGGCATCCGGTCTCTGTCTCAACTCTTCTGTCATAACAGCCAAGATACCATACAGAATACACAAATGAGTGAGCATAGCTATGCTTCAGTAAAACTACTTTCAGAATCAAATGGCAAACTAGATTGGCCTGTGGGTTGTAATTTCATGATTCCTGCTCTAGTTTGTAATTTAGAATTTTCCTAGAGATCAATTTTGTCCTTCATCACCTGCCACTCTTGAGAATGGAGTAGATGATCCCTGCGTTACCTTCTGGTCCAGCTTTTTCTAATGTGCCTTGAAGGCAGAAGACAATGGCCTAAGTACTTGAACCCTGCTGCTCATTTGAGACCTGAATGAAGTACCTGGATCCTGGGTTTAGCCTGCCATAGTCCTGACTGCTATAGGTATGTGGAGTGTGAGCCAGCAGATGAAAAATCTCTCTTTTCTCTCTCTCTGTATTTGGGTGTGTGTTTCCTTTTTCTGTCACTCTTTCAAATAAATTTTAAAATCTGAAAATCTTTCATCAACACCCCCAAATCAGTAGTTGCCCATTGGCTATTTCCTCCCACATAATCCTAAATTTACACCACCTGCTTTCTCCATATTTCCTCCCTCAGCTGTTCAAATATAAAACCAAAATACTTTCTCCACTTTTTGTAGAAGAGTTTGGCTTCCTTGGCTTATAGCATATCGATGCCATCATGTTTTCATTGTCTATTTTCTGTTATATATGCAGGCATTTCACCAATCAAAGGGAGTCACCTCCCCAAAAGAGCATAGGTGTAATGGGTCAAGTACTTTCCCCTAGATGATACTGACGTTCTGTTGGCCAGACATGAAAGTCAGAGCCAAAAGTGAATAAAAATGTCGCTTATGTAATTTGTCTGTAGAGATGAATTTTCTTTTCTGGCTGTTACTGAAGTGGCATTTGATTCCAGGTAACAGTTTACCAAGTCTGGGAGGACTTCTGTGTACTTTCCCAGTACAGTCTGTTGCTTCCATAAGAAAACTGAGAAAATGAGAATTGATTGCCTAAAACTGGATTAGCATTTAAGATGTAGGACTGGAATTCAAATCTAAAAAACGTTACCACAGTGAGAGTGACATTTATCAGGTGCACAAAATCCCAAGTATCCCTATTATTGCTTGTAAATACAGGTCACTATTCATTAACGGGTATTTTTGGGAAATTGTTGCAGGCATTATTTTTATCAATATTTCTTTTATTTAAAAACATTCAAAAATTGTATTTGAGAGGTTGAGAGGGAGAAGCTGTCATGTGCCCACAATGATTGGGGCTTGGAAAGGGTAAAAGCCAAAGCTGAGAACTCAGTTCAGTACTTCTGCATGGTGACAGAGACTCACTGGTTCGGCACTCACTCCTGCCTCGTGCGAATTAGCAGGAAGCTCGAGGCAGGATCCAGAGACAGAACAGAACCATGCTGCCCAGTGTGGGACATGGCTGTCTCAAATCCACCACTAAATGCCCCTTCCCAATATTTAATTTTACAGCATTATTTCTATAATAGTTCCCAAAGAGGGATAGTTAAATAGTCTGAGAAGAAACCACAAGATAGGGGGAGCTAGGCAAATGATTTTCTTACTGGTTCAGTCAAGGGCATGCTTTTGAGGGTTCATTACATTAAGGAAAAAAAAAATTCAGGAAGGAGTATTTCATTTTGTGATCTGTTCTGTTTGTAAAACTCTCCCCATTTCTTGAGACACAAATTTCCTATAATAAAGCTTAAACTTATGTACCTCTTGATATTTTTTAAACGGCTGTCATATATCATAATAGACCATTTGATCCTCGCCAAAGATCTTGAACCACAGTGAACACACCACATTGTAAGTCTCTTTAAAAGACTTCATGCCAGCGCTCCAGCCTATTGTCTCCAGTGACTGCCCACATGTTTTTTTTCACTTTTCTACCATACATAGTTATATACCCAAGGCAACTCTTTCTTTCCTACCACCCCCTCCTCAGCCTTGCTTTTTCTGTTTCTCTATTAAGCAAAGATCAGAAGTCCTGAAAAGAGGAATTTTCAGACAGTACCTGACTTCCAAGTGTGTCTTTCTGTAAATAGATGTACTGAATGAGATAATAGCTTTGGAATTAATTCTGAATTAAACATTAATTATTCAGCCAGTATGAACATTTTCTTTATGTCAAAAGTCTCTTTATTTCAACCCCCTAAGGCAGGGAAGGAGTGCAATAGTTAAGAGGAGAAATCTTCAGACTCCATAGTGTTGGGTAGATTCAAGTACTCCTAGGAAGGTCTTTTTCCCACTGTGTATGTTGGTGAGGGTGGTTAACTGTTCAACAGACTAGGTCAAAAATTATTGAAGAAATCCATCAGTTCATCATGGCATATCAATTTTTTTTATAAGCAGTTGTGGAATGGATGTATACTAGTAGTGGCAAGCACCCTGGTTAGTTTGTAACAAGTAATGCATTCATTTTCTTATCCTCATGTATTTTTATTTTTTTAAAAAAAGATTTATTTTTATCATAAATCAGATATACAGAGAGGAGGAGAGACAGAGAGGAAGATCGTTTGTCTACTGATTCACTTCTCAAGTGGCCACAATGGCCAAAATTGAGCCAATCAGAAGCCAGGAGTCAGGAGCCTCTTCCGGGTTTCCCACGTGGGTACTAGGGTTCCAAGGCTTTGGGCTGTCCTTGACTACTTTCCTACTCCAAAAGCAGGGTGCTATACGGGAAGCAGGGCCGCTGAGATTAGAACGGGTGCCCATATGGGATCCTAACACATGCAGGATGAGGACTTTAGCAACTAGGCTACTGCACTGGGCCCCCTTGTATCTTTTCATTACTTGAATTTCCTTCCATACATGTTCTGGATGAAATGTTTTTTCATCCTGCCCTAATAATCACATAATATCCTCTTCCCCTTTGGTCGGCTTGTGTACCTGTCCTCTTTGCATCTGAAGTTAAGCCAGCTCAACACTGTAATTGCAAGAGAAAGAGCTTCAGCTTTAATTACTCTCAGTAAGATATGACAATAAGTAGGGGCCTTTCACAGCTATTGTATGAAGCCATAGAGTCATCATTTCATTGATCCCAGCACTAGGAAAGCTGTCATCTTGAAGCACTCTCTGGAGGTGTACTTACTGTCTCCAGTTAGAGCTGTTTCTTCATTGTCGATAGAACAGGAGAGACCATGCCTCAGTGGAACCCACAGAATATGGCACAGTCCAAAAAAGAAAGGACTTGAATGTGAAAGACTTGGATTTGTATCCTGGCTTTCCTGTTCTTTGGCCAACTGATTTTGGGCAAAGAATGAATAATTGACTAGCCTTTGTAAACACTCAAATAATTCAGGATTGAAGATTGCTAAGGCTTTTCTACTTTGTGATAAAAATTACTTCCTTAGTTGAGTGGGAATATGCATTCCATTTGAGTTCCATCTAATTCCCATGCCTACTTTCTAGTGACATTAAATGGCTGAAAGGAAAAATATAAGGAGAGAAGCAAAAGGACCAATGAATGCACAGATTCGGTAATCAGAATCTATAGAATCCTGACTTGCTTTAATGGACAGATACACATTCAGAAAATGTAAGTTGGGCCCCTCTTGGCAATTCCGTCATTTTATCACTTGAAAGACTCTGGAATCAAAGCTAAACTGGGAATTGCCCCCAGAGATCTAAGGAGACTCAAAGGCAAACAAAGACATCTGAAATATTGCTTCCAAGGAAAATATCCAGATATTAATGGAATGTATTTTGCATTAAAATTTGAATAAGTCATTCATTGACTTACTAACCCTGAGGGGCAACAAGTAAGTATGACTAACTGGGAGTGACCTTGAGGTGGCAGGGCTCTCTTGGGCTGCTGTGGAGCCAGGTCTGAGCATTAGTCTTCAGGAGGCAGTATGAAGTGTTGCGGGTGAAGTCCTATTGTCCCAGGTTAAAAAACAAAAAACAAAAACCAGGGAATTGTGGGCCTTGTGGTTGCCCAAACACAGTAAGTAGGCCAAATGAGTCACGGGCATAGTGGAAGAATGAAGGAAAATGTCAGGGAATAAGACTGTTTCGCTCCATGCGGTTGTCACTTGTTAATGGCACTTTAAGAGAGATTGTTAGGGAGCATGTGCTTCCAAGGTGGACTATGTCAGTCAGTGGATTCTGATTGACATTCTCGTGCTTGCAGTGGCGAGACTGGCAGCAGTTCATAACTGTTGAACTCTCAAAACCACTTGAGCAAGACCCTCGGAGCATGCCCCACATTGGGGACCTGGGATGGGTGGGAGACTGTGCGGGGCTTCTCCATTTATCTCCCCCATTACCCCAAATACAGGAACAAAAATGTGGAAATAATAGTCCGACCCACTTTCCTGTAGCCCTTGAACCTTTGTGCCCTAATTAAATATGTAAAGATTGTCAAAATGAAGAAAAAAATAGAAAACTACAGAAAAAAAAAAACCAACAGAGCAGAGAGAGAGCATGTGCTTTCTGCCATAGGGTGTAAATGTAAGTTTGCAATGTTGCTAAGGCCATCTTTCCAAGTGGTTGACTGAGGGTATCAGGGAATTAGGGAAGTCTCTGTCCTTTGGTACAGATTAGCTTAAAATAGTAATCAACTCCTTTCAAGCATTTGCCAGCAATTTTATGTCTTTTGGTTGGTTTGTTTTTTATTGATTGGTATTTAATAGAGGGCCCATTGAGACATTTGTAGCTAAATGTGTTAGGAGCCACTTCCAATTAAAGTTCGTTTATAGTGAAGATGAATGATAATTTGAGTTAATAGAAAAGTAACATTTAACATTATCTTAAAAATGATTTACACAGAACGATTTAGGAGCCTTCCTAGAGCATAAATTAAGGAATATCTGTGATGAAACACCGGACTACCAAGACTACCAAGGTCTTTCATTTATTTTTATATGCAGTGTAAAATATTAGTGTAAGAATCTTGACCTTTTTTTAAAGTGACTTTTCTCTAGGTTTGTAAGCCACTGGCTTTGGGGTAACCAAGAGCTAGGCACTTACAATAAAGTCTGTATTTTTTGTTAGTCTTCTTCTAGCTCCCAAAATGTATAGTCCCCTTTCTCAGTCAGTGAAACCACTTCTGGAATGTGAACTTGCGTAAGGTTGTCGTTGATCATGCTGTAGTCTTCATACCTAAAATAGTGCCTGATATTAATAGGCATTGGTTGTTCAAATAATATTAGTTGTAAGTCTAAACATATGGATGAATGCATGAATATATCAGGCAGGTATAATAACACATAAACTGGTGCCCCTGTGTGTATTAACTTCCCTCCGTAAGTCAACAATGGTGGCTTTAAAAACTACAGAGGCCTAGGATGTACTCTCAAATATTCTCACTTGATTGGTTTTAGATTTCCATGAATGTTTGGGATTCTTTAAAAGATGTATGTATGTATTTGAAAGTTACTTGTAGAGAGAGAAAGAGATTTCCCAACCACTGGTTCACACTCCTCTCATGATGACCACAATGGCTAGGGCTGGGCCAGGCAGAAACCCTACCAGCCAGGAGCTTCATCTGGATTTCCCATGTGGTTGGCAGGAGCCCAAACAGTCGGATCATCTGCTGCTGCTTTCTAAGTTCATTAGGAGGGAAATGCAGCAGCTGGGATACAAACCAATGAGCATGTGGGATGCCAGCATCACAGATGGCAGCTTTGCTACCATGCCACAATACCTGCTGCATGGTTTGGGATTTTTTAGTGTTTCTTGTCATGACAGTTCTATACCAGAAGGGCTGGTTCCTCTGTCTCTGTCGAGTTGTATCTCATACACTGTACTGTTTCTGGGCCGAATACTGACTGATGATTTCCATGAAATACAGCAGTTCTAGTTTAGCTTTTGATTCCTCCTTGTCATACTAGACCAAGAAGACATTTAATCTGCATGTAAAATCGTCAACTTATGATGGAATCTTCTACAAGTCAGCCAGCATATTTGAATTTAAGAATTTGGGTCTGTAAAATGAATCCAGTGACCTCTGCTTTGCCTACAGAGAAGTTTAATTAACAAAATGGTTGCAAGAAGGCTTCAAAATTTGTAAAGCATAGTAAAATGTAAGCTATTATTATTGTTTATGATAGAAAAATATAAATATTTTATGAATTAATGTATGATTTTAAAGGTCTAGACCTGAAACAATTTTTGAAATTTATTTCAGAAAGCAAGGGTATTTCCAAGTTCAGTTAATTACCATCCATACTGAAATTCTGCGAACCTTAGCTTCAAGGATAGCTCTTATTTTAAAAAAAAAAATCATGAAAGTTAAATAGAAGCACATGTATGAGAAAAGTGCTCCATGAACTCTGAAACACTGTTGTAATTATCCTCTGGTCATGGTGTGCTGCAGTTGGTACCCATTAGCTCAGGACAGTTAATTCTGTACATTTCCTCCAAACTCAATGACTTGAAATCAGTCATGAATATGTTATTTATATCAAATGACTTTTTTGTTGAGATAGTTTTTTTATAAACATACTATTGCCAGTAAATTAAAAAAAATCTGTCATTCTGAGAGAAAAAAAAATACATACTAGGCTAATATTAGGTGATTTGAATAAATTGAGGCACATTGGAACTGCTAATAGGAGCCGTGGGAATATAATTAACAATATCAAGTATCTGTTTCTTGAGAAGCAGCTTGGCCACAAACAAATCATAGGTCAAAATCACAATATTTTTCTCCCACCTACACAAACACTCTGACCTGCTCAGAAACTGAAAGCCTGCACCATTTGCTAGCTGTAAAACTGAATATCATTAACTAGTCAGATCTTTGAAGCTAATCATCAAGTTGAATTTTTCAAGACAAAATATCTCATTTTTTACTCTCTTTTTGCCGAAGGAAGTTCTTAATTTGTTCAGCAAGTTTTTTTTGTTGTTTTGTTTTTGTGCCTGACTAATTGCAATCTTTTGTCAACCATTACCAGGAAGACAAGTGGGCATCTCTTACTGCTTAGGACTTACTCAGTGAGTCTGGAAAAAGTGTCCCCGTCATCAACACAGTGGGGTAGCACATCCTGAAGAACTCCTGCTGAATCAACTGAATCAAAAGCTCTATGGCTCTTGTGTTAACACTCTGTCTCATTCTGATCTAATGGAATGATGCATCTAATTGGCTCTAAACAGGAAATTTTACAGACTAACTGTAATCTCTGTGGGCCCTGTGGGTCCGCATCCTTTTATTCTACAAAGCATTCACTACATCCTGAAATTTTTTGCTGCAAGTAGATCATTTGGTCGTGGGTCAAGTGTAGTTAGAAAAGAAAGTTAAAAAAAGAGACGCCTGCTAGAAATTAGCCAGGTGCACCATTATGTAAAGAGCTCAAACTAGAGTGCACAGTAATTAAAATAATAATGAAATGATAGCTTACATAACACTTTGCAAACATGATATTTTCATTTGTGGTAATGTATAAACCAGGAATATCAAGCAGTGATGTTAAATGATTTGCAGAAGGCCAAGTGAAAGTGAATGAGGACACTGGAAAAAAAAACAACCAGCTGTGTGTTATACCTGGTGATGTTGGTGGGGTGGCTATCTGTGTTGTTAACTGTGTGACCCTAGTCACCCAGGAAATTACAAGTCAGCATAATTTTCCTAGAGTGATCTAGAAAGTGAAAGGAAAGGCAGAAAAATTGACTCATTGACCTGGCGTGTTGAAAATAAAGTTCTCATTTCATGTGCCCAAATGATTTCTCAGTGCACTTCGGAATGATCAGATGTGAAATGTTGTGAAAGGTTAAAATTATGCTTATCAAGCTCAGAGGAGATTTATTTGTTTAAGATTAGCAGTATGATATTTAAGTACCTGACAATAAGACCTGTGCCATTCTCACAATTAAATATTCTGGGCAAAGTAGGGAACTGCTATTCAAGATTTAAGATAAATTTTTTTTCAAGTAAATAAAAATCTATAAATAATTTTAACAAATGATATAATTTTATTCTTTTTTTTCTGCTTAGTTATTTGATTACTTATTTTGAAAGGCAGAGTGACAGAGAGAGACAAAAAGGTCTTGTAGCTACTGTTTATGACACAAATACTTGAAACAGCCAGGACTGGGATAGGTTAAAGCCAGGAACCAGGATCTCCATCTGGATTGCCATTGTGGGTGACATTGATCCAAGTACACAGTCCTTCTTTATACTTAAGATTTCTTTATTCTTATTGGAAAGGCAGATTTACAGAGAGAAGGAGAGACAGAGAGGAGCATCTTCCATTTGCTAGTTCACTCCCCAAATGGCCATAGCTGCTAGAACCATCTGAAGCCAAGAGCTGTTCTAGGTCTCTCATTGGGTATAAGGTCCCAAAGCTTTGGGCCATCCTCTGATGCTTTCCCTGGCCACAAATGGAGAGGTGGATAGGAAGTAGAGCAGCTGGGACACAAAATGGGACCCATATGGGATGCCTGTGTGTGGAAGTGGAGAATTAGCCAGTTGAGCTAATGCTTCAGCCATCTGCTACTTTTCCAGGCATACTAATAGGAAGCTGGATCTGAAGCTAAGCAGCCAGGATTTGAACCACTTCTCACATGTTGGATGCTGCCACCATAGATGTTAGCTTAACCCAGTGCATCACAACACCAGTATTCAATTAAATAATTTCTTTGAAAAATATCCAATATTGACAATAAGCATTACTACTTTCTAATTGCTTAGCATAGAATATTGGTGGTAGTGGTGAACAGAGCTATTGAATTTATTGAGCACTCCCAATATTTTATGAGTTCCGTTCTACAAAGCTTACAAGGATACAGCTGTTATTTCTATAATCACTTCTTAATTAAAGTTTCTTTTGGCCATAGCACAGATAATCACTTAACTTGGAGTGTGGATTCATACCTGTTTTCTTTGGAGCTTTTAACAGCAACCTCCAGCTTTCTGTTCTGGGAGCCACCACACCACTTGCAGTTTCTAGGCCAGAGTTTCATTTCTGTTTAGATCCATAATGCAGGAACAATGACTGGTGAGGTGCTGCTGCTCTCTTGAAAGCCATTTTCTAGGTTATGCCATTTATAGCCATGATTAGAACTGGAAGCCACTTGGATGAACCATTTCCTTCCCTTTATTTCCTGTTCTCTCTCCTTAGTAAATGTCAGTTGATCTAAATTATATCTGTGAATACAGTCAATATGAGAAAGGGAGGAGGAAAGATGAATGAGTTGGAGGGCTGCCTCCTATGAATTTTGGACTTATCAGCGGTCCTTTTCAATGGAATGTGATAAGTACTTGGATACAGTGTGCGTGTAGATGAAAACATTGCTCAGCCTATCAGGTTAAAGCAAGATTTTTGAAAAAGGACACATGGCATTGAGTCTTGAGAAAGTGAAGTTAGATAGGTATAGAAGAAGCAAAGGATTGTTAGTTAGAGATTGTTAGCTGGAGATTAAACACACACAAAGGCTTGGAGAATTAAGAATGCATGGGATTTTTAAAAGTATTTATATGAAAGGCAGTTTCACACACACACACACACACACACACTAACACACATATTCAGAGAGACAAAGAGAGAGATCTTATAACTGCTGTGTCCCTCCACAAATTCCAGAATAACCAGGATTGAGCAAGACAGAAGCCAGGAGCCAGGAAGTTCTTCTGCATGTCCATATGGGTGCAGGGACCCATACTTTGATACTTTCCCAGGCCATATGCAGGGAGCTGGAATAGAAGTGGAACAACCATGACTTAAAGCAGAGCTCATATGGGATGCCAGCTCCAAAGGGAAGAGGATTAGCTTGCTGTACTGCTGCCCTGCTGGCTCCTGCATTTGTAATTTACCTAAGATGGCTGAGAAAATGTCATTGAGGAAATGTCGTTGGGCAAAGACCTGAGCCAGGAGACTGAACATGCTGTGAGAAAGAACCTAGTGTGCTAAATGGAAACCAAAAAAGCATCCACTGAGGAGGATTTGCATATTGTCACAGCATAATAAGCAAGCCATGTGGCTGGACTGTCCAGAGTAAAGAAAAGAATGAAAAAGATGGATTCAGTTACAGTTGAATGAAGTGGATAACAAAAGTTCACTGACCCAAAGATTCACTAACCTAAGTATTCATAGTTGGAACGTAGTGTGACAGGCAAAAACAGATAAATCTACTAGTGTTTTGTAGAGCTTTGAATTAACCTTTTGGCCTATGGATATATGTACTTATTTGTGCTGCTGGAGAGTTTTGCCTGGTCCATGGTCCATTGCTATTGGCAGGGCAGAGCATTTTGATGAAACAGGAAATCTGCAGTTAAAAAGTTAAGAGATGCTTCCCACCATGGATGAATCAGGCAGAAATATGAGTCACTTTTTAAATTATAGGGGTGGACACCACTTTACTTAGTAACTGTCCTTTTGAAAATTAGCTTTAATCTTTTTGATTTGAGTCATAATCATGGAAATGTAATTACTGGGAAAGACTTTATTCAGCCTGTAATCCCACTCTCTCAGTTAGGAAACTGAGGCACAAAATGCAAAGAAAATGCTATTATGAATGAATGTGTTTGCTAGTTCAACATTATTCTTATGTAAATTATTTTATAAAAGGATTACACCCCCTCAGTTTGTATATTCAAAGATAACTTGAAAAAGTATTTATTATAACACACGTATCCCACTGTGTTCTTTAAGGATAAAACCCCAGGCAGGACAGTTTGGCTCCCACTCCTTTGGCATTTGCACTGTAACTGAGAATGGTAGGTAGGTACAGAACACAAATAAATAAATGAAAAAAAAAAGACCAAAACCAAACTAAGATAAACCTACATGACATAGGAATGAGTTGTGACACTGTAGGTTAAGCTGCTGCTTGGAATGCCCAGCTCCTGTATCAGAGTTCCTGGGTTTGAGTTCCACCTCTGTTCTGATTCAGCTTCCCGCTAATGTTCAGCATGGGAGATAGCTGATGATCACAAAGTGTTTTCTTTCCCTCTTAGTGTGTGTGTCTGTCTCTCACTCTGAAATAATTAGAAATAAACTCATTTCCAAAGTGCTTAGTGATATAAAATAATATTGGATGTGTGGGCACCTCAGTGGTATCACCAGTAAGACCATGCTGCTCTGGGAGGTGAACTCTGAGCTGTGGCTACATGGATGTGTAGGAGTGAACCTTGTTCAGATGTGCAGGTAGCCAGGGAGAGGATCTTGCAAGCAGAGTTAGTGCAAAGGCCTGAGCCTGATGTGTTAGGAAAGAAAAAGCAGAAAGCCATATATTTGGAGCATAATGTAGGGGAGTGAAAAGTGGAGGTAAAAGGTGTGTGGTGGCCAGCTCATGTGGGACCTTTAAGGCTAGGTGGACAAGGTCCCTTTTTTATTCCTCCACTATGAAAATGTCAGAAAGCTTTTCAAAGGGAAAGGATGATACCAGTCTTCATTTTGTTAGATTACTTAGCCTCAAGTGTGTGTGTACTGGGACAGAATAAGATGGGAGGAGTCCAGGCCGAAGGCTTTATTACCTCTCTGGTGAGACCAAGTGGGAATGTGTCCTTGGGTATGGCTGGAAGTGAAGAGGTAGGGACATGAAAAATCTCACCCAAATAGTGTGAGGTCCATTGTCTTTATAAATGAATAGGTAAAACAAAGAAATATAAATTTCTGTAGTAACCCCATGCAAGAGGATGTAAGAGTCAGAAGTTGTGTGCCTCTTCCATATACAAAGTGAAAAACCCAACTGGTAATTCAGAGGGACCTGGGATGTGACGATTCCTGCTGATTAACTCTTGGTTATCCCTCTTCTGTCTTCTTTCTTCCCTTCACATCTGGTGTTAAGCTCCTTTATTTTTTCCTCTCTCATTCCACGTGCCTTATTGCCGATTGGTACATACTTTGTTTATCTCCAGAGACCGTTTTCTCAGCACATTTTCATGCCAGTGCCCTTACTTTCTTGGGGTATTCAAGTACAGACCTATCAAGTGCCTCCCTTGTGGAAACCATCATTGAGGGAAATTGCAGTCACACCGATTTCAAACATAGAGCTAAGTCTTAACTTCTGATTCCTTATGAATATGTCCTAATATTTTTCCTGGTTCCTTGTTAGAAGCAGTACTTGTTATGGGAGGCGGGATAATAGCCTTTAAAATGCCTGCATCTTAATTGATGGAGTTTATGAACATGTTTCATTTCTGTTCAGAGTAAAGTAGTGTTGCATATGGAATCATAGTTTCTAATCAGTTGACCATAGATAGGAGAGGTTCTTTCCCAAAGTGCCCAGAATGAAAACAGCTCTTTTGACATCTGAATTCATTTCAGAATTTTCCCATTAGGGCCATAAGATAATAAAAATATTTTTGTTTTAAATTACCAAATTTATGTTAATTTGTTACAGCAAAAATATGAAATGTACCAATAGTGACCTCTGAATTGAGGCACAGGCAGAGTGGTAAGTCTAGTCCTCACCATTGATCCTATTATGATTATTTTTTCAGTAACAAGTGCTGCCATGTCTCCTACTGTTGCATTTTACCATTGACTATGAACCTTGCTCTGTTTTATCAGTTAAACTGCCATTGTCAGCATTCTTAAAACAGAAAACCAAGGCATAACAACAAGCATCAAGGCTAGGATTTTGGTTTCAGGGAGTGTGACAAGGACCTTTATTTTTTGAAATACTTATTTACTTTTATTTGAAAGACACATGTTGCAGAAAGAGGAGAGACAGAAAGAGAAGTTCTTCCATCCACTCATTCAGTATGACCACAACAGTCAGAGCTGAGCTGATGGGAAGCCAGGAGCCAGGAGCTTCTTCCAGGTCTCCCAGGTGGGTTCAGAGTCCCAAGTGTCATGCTGCATTGCTTTCCCAGGCCATGAATGGAGGGCAGGACATAGTGCAGCATGAACCTGGGCCTATTTGGTTGGTGGCACTTGCAGTAAGAAGATTAGCTAGTTGAGCCATCACACCAGCCTGAAGATGGCAACCTTTGATAAATACAGTTTGCTTCCATGGCATGTAAGCCGTCAGCGCAATGCAATTGAAGGTAAGGTTGCAAAGAAGCCTTGAACTTGTGCATTTGCATGGGTTCACTAGCCTCAATTATAAATGTACATCTCTGAAGACCTTACATTGACTCCCATCTCAGAAGTCTTGTAGCTTCCTGGCAGAAGGAGAACCTTAGGACGTTTCTTTAGAATTAAGAAAAGTTAATTAACACTCAGTACTAAAGGTCTAGTTTAGGTGAACATTTCCTGATGAAGGGCTAACTGAGAGGCAAAAGTTAATGGGAAGCAAAAGGATAGGAAGAAAAAGATTGACGACAAAGCAGCCTGGATTTATTGATTTATTTATCTTATAATTCAGAGCCTAAGAATTGTTAAGGTTGTACTGTACATTTATTGAGGCTAACGTTGCATGCTCTGAAGGAGGAGGTAATGTAAATTCCTAAGTCCATCATCATCTCTTGATACAGAATAACAATTTTGTACCCATGATGCAGCATGAAAATGTTGTGATGTTAGCACATGCAGGGTAGATAATAATGAATAATTTCAGGAAAGTAGAGTTCACTAAACATAAAAAGCCTGGGTCACAGACTCCTTTAACAAATGGTGCATGACACAAAAAGACGAGGCAGTGAGCAGATGTTCGACTACTGTGATGTCAACAACTGTGTTGCTGTGGCCTAACTTAAACGAAGGGCACGCAGAAAGAAATAACTGAGCCAAGTACCCAAGGCATGGATGGCAAGTTGCACATTTTGGGGAAAACAAGATTGGAAAATACAAGCTGTAGGTAGCAGGCCTCCTTTTTTTCTTCCTTCCTTCTTTCCCTTTTTTTTCCCACAAATAACTAACAAACAATAGAGAAATGAGAACCAGATTAAGTGAACTGTAATTTATTTGACATCACAGTCCACATTATGCTTCCCACCCAAAAATAAATGCACTAAAATACACACTATGTATAAATGCATAAAAATATGCACTGATATACTAAAAAGAAGATATTCACAGCATCTCACAGATTGTCCCAGTGCTAACTCTTCTTTCTCTATTTCTCCTTAGTTGTGGACACCGAAAGTCTGTATTCAGCATGATAAACCCACAGAATCCTTAGGTAGCAAAGGAGGGCTCAAATTCAGTGATTGTATTAGTAAGGGAAATGTTATGACTAATGATTTATGGATAGTAGTACTTGAACAAGTTGTTAAATACTAAGCGCTATTGCATAACTCATGCTCTCACTATATTGGTGTTTTTTAGTCATTGAACCTTTGTTTCATTGTCCTTATTCTTAAAAACCAGGAGAAAAAAGTTATAGAGCCTGTTTGTTTCTTTTAATTTGATATTAAATACTCTAGGAAGACTCAAAAATAAATATGAAATTCCTTGACACCACAAAAGTGAAACTCTTTACTGTCATACATTTCAAGGGTAAATAACTGAATGATATAATAAGAATATTCACAACATGTGCAACAGACAGATAACTAACCCCTGGTCTCAACAAAGAGATCCTAGAATTCTTAAAAATTGAGAGCTGGACAAAAGATGTTAAAGGAAATTTGGAAAACAAATAGGATGCTGGACTTTCTGCCATTGTCTATACCTACAATGTCAGGATACACTGAAATAGAATGATGGAATTATGTGTGTTGTTGAAAGACCATACTGTTATAATAATAAAGGGGAAATCAGTGGGGGAAGAAAATTGGGGAAGGGAAGAAGAAGGTCCTGAGCCTATAGAACTGTATCATATAATAAATAAATAAACAATAAAAAAAACAGATATAAAGGGCCCAAGAACATGAAAAACATATTCAGCTTCAATTAGATTAGTATAAACTAAAATAATAAGAAAATTAATATAGAACATCCAATGTTGAAAGAATGCAATAAAACAGCTAAATTTCATAATAAGATGGTGATAATAGATTTTTAGAAGGCAGTAGGTCAAAAATATTTAATTGGTTTTTAGATTTTTTTACTTATATAAGGAGAACAGATTTCACATATTTTATATATTCAGTTTTAAGCCCACAATTACAATTCCTTCCTTCTCCCCTCCCCTCAGTTCCTCCTCTCTTCCTTGCTTTTCATTTGAATTCTTAAAATATCATGCTTTCAATTAACTGTATAATCACAGGTGTAATCCTCCAGTAAATAAATAATTATTGCTTATGTCCTTTGACTCAATCCTGGCATTGATATGCAGCTATCTTAGAAATATACAGAAATATACAGAGGTGCTCCATAAAATATGCAGAAGGATTTTCTTTGATTTCTATTTGGATCAAAAGTTATAAGTGATACTTGTGTGTGAAAGTGCAGAATAGAGAAGCCTTAATAAGTGTACAACGTGTTAACAGTGTTGGTTCTGGAAAAGAAAAATGGCAGCTAAAATGGGAGAGTTTCACTTTTCTATAGATTACTATATTGTAACGTATAAATGAAAGCATGTAAGTTCATTCCTATCTGTCTTAACACATATGGTGCTGGTCATGCCTTTTAAATACATTTACAAAATCGAGTCCTTCGATTTTTCCTGATTATGTTTACCTTTATGTTAACTAAGGGCACCCTAAAATAGAAGAGATTAAATAAGTATGCAAATAATAGCAGTGATTTCACAGCTAACTATGATAATGGAGCATAAAAATAGGTCACATTTGTTCTAGATGTAGAAAATAAACCTGGAAGTTACTGTTTTGAAAGTGGCTTTGTAGGATTACGTGTTTTTTTTTTCTCTTAGAAATCACAGTCACAAAATGAGATAAAGAAAAATGTTAATAGGTTTTCCTCCATGAACTCAGCAATCGTTGAGAGTGAGTATAGGAGAGGCCAGAGCCTTGGCAGTCTGGGATGCCAGGGATGAAGCCCAGGAGGGTGTGAGGAATGTGCTGAATCTCGGTCCCTACTCTCCTGCGGGCTGGCTCTGTGCAAGGACTATAGCCCTGACTGGCTAGCATCCCACTTTTAAGAACATTCCACCTACAGTAGAAGTAAACAAAAAGCAGCCATCTGTTCACAAAGAAATCCTTTTTAATGAAGGTGAATTTTAACAACATCAAAGAATATATTGATGCAGTTCACTAAAATGTAAAGCCAATCAAAATTCAATAATCATTTCCCTTAAAACATACTCAAACTTATATAAAAATGCATGGATACATTTGTTAAAAATTCTATAAGTCGTGGCCCCAAACATAACACCTGCAGATTTACTACAAACAGAAAATATCATAAAATTGCAATATTTAAAATTAATAGGCGAGCAAATCAATAAGTTCCAAAAATAATTAGTTGGAAATGTAGTGACAGAAAAACATCAGTTGATTTCTTAAAAAAGAAAAAAATCTGGCTCCCATCAATAGAATAGCAAAAAGAAGCATTTTATTTTCTGTATGACCCCTATATAGAAGCTTTCCATTATGCCTGAAAACCACCAAGGAAATCTGTAGTTAATGGGGAGGCATGCCATATGTTTTGACAAGATAATACAATAACACAAAGATGACAGATGTTGCAAGGGAGTTAATATAAGTAGCGCAGCAACACTAGAAATACCTCCAAATATGTAGAATCAGACAAGTGAATTCTAAAATTCAAATACAAAAAGAAGCAATTAGGAAATGTCCAAATACTATACAAGAAGATCAATGAATAAACATATCCCTGGAAATAAGAGCACTGCAGGTGTATGGAGAGGTGATCATATCTTTGGGGAAAAAAAGAAAATTCCAGGCAGTAGATCTGTGTAGATATAAAACGTTTGAAAAGATACCATCTCAAATCACTGAGGAGAAAACAGATCAATCAACACACTAGCAGTCTGGAAAGAAAAGCATAAAATTACAGATTGAATATTAAGCTAAACCAAATACCAGTATAAATTACTGACAGATCAGAGGTTATAGTGTAAAAACAAAACAAAACTAAAAAGCAAAAAAGGAATAAAAGAAAACACAAATTTCTTTATAATCTTGAAGTAGAAAGGCTTTTCTAAAAATGACCTAAAGTCCAATAATTTCGAAAAGTTTAAGTCCAATCATAGGGATGGGATGAAACAAGTGTCAGAAGGCCACTGCAATTCATATATTGGGCCTAATTTAACTTAAATAACAAGACTTTATGGAAACTGTGAAGAAAAAAAATTCCCAAACAAAAAACTGATAAATAATATAAATAATCACTAATAAGGAAATAAAATGCTTAAGCATGAACTGCATTCTTTTAAATTTTTTTTTTGGTAGGGGCTGGTGCCATGGTGTATTAGATTAATCCTCCATATAGATTCTGGCATCCCACATGGCTGTTTTATTTCCAGTCCAGCTCCTCGTGTATGGCCCGCAAAAGCAGTGAAAGATGGCACAAGTACTTGGGCTTCTATATTTATATGAAACACCTAGAAGAAACTCTTAACTCTGGCGTCAGAGAGGCCCATCTCTGGGCTTTGTGGCCATTTATGGAGTGAGTCAACAGGGTGGAAGATCTCTGTCTTTTCCCTATAAATCTGCCTTTCAAATAAAAATACATTTGTTTTGAAAAGCAGAGAGACAGAAGGAAAGAGAAACAAAGCTCCCTCAACTGATTCTCTGCCTCAATTGCAGGAACCAGAAACTCCATTCAGGAGATGCGCATGGGTAGTGGTGACCCAGTTACCTGGTTCATCATGTTTTGCCTCCCAGAGCAGCCGTCCTTTGTGTGTTGTTTTGAATAGCTGTCTGAGTGGTACACTAGTTCAGAGAAACCTCAACTTCAACCTCGACAAGAGACAGTGTGTCCCTTGTATTAGGAAAGGAAAATAGTAACATATGTTTATACTTGCAAGTTTTCAATGTTCTCTTCACCACTTATGTCTGGGTGAATTGGGGAGCAAGTTGTACACTCCAAGCTTTACTGGAGTCCTCTACAAATGGAGATGATAACTGCTTTCTAGAAAGTATTGGCAGGGTTAAATGAGAAAAAAATAATTATAAAGCGCTTAGCCAAATATTTGGTTCATAAATGTTATGAGTGTAATAGCTACTATTAGAAGAGGTTCTGCCTTCACTGTACACTCCTCAGGAAATAGTCTGACAGTCAAACCTTTATGACTATATCTTATTTGTTACAGCCCACCAGTGTGTACATTTAAAAAAAATATTTCGGTAATTAATGTGTGGAGTACCTGGGGGATTGAAAGAGGATAGCATTACCACTCAGACACTAAGAGATACAAACCATAAAGACTTCATCTGAAATCTGGCATCTTAAAAATGGTGAGATGAAATAAAATTCAATTTGTATGAAATTTAATTTGCACAAGTTCTCAGAGGAATAGCCACAGGATGAAATGAGTTCCACCTGTATCAAATCATCAGTTACCCTTAGTGCCTAGGAAGGCACCAGAACGGTGTCAAGTAATCAGTTTTCATCTCTCACTGGGTCCTCAGGAGTTGACTAACAGCCAGCATGGTATTGTAAAGAGAAAATCATGTGGGCCAATTCAATTTCATCCTGTGACAGAATGACAGGTCACAGAGATAGGAGAAAAGCAATAGATGTAATCTTCATGAGCTACAGAGTGTCTTTGGATTCGGTTCCACATGACAGTCTCACAGTACATTCTGACTATTGGGGTCTAATCAGGGTCTGAGGGACTCCGACCAGAGTCACCCAACCCTAGCAGAGTGCCAGGCGGCACTCATGGCACCAGAGTGTATCAGGTGTGGAAAGGGAATGCAGTAGAAATAGAGGCATAGGGGAAGGAATGCAGACTTCAGAGCTAGAGTGAGAGAAACAACCAGAAACAGAGTGGGTGTGAAGTTTCTGGGAATCAGGGGCTGTGGAAGGAGAAAATCTTTAAGAAGCTAAGCATGTGCTAGGAGATTATTGTGGAACCCTGCAAGAGAGGGCGAGAGAGAGAGTGAGAAAGAGAAAGGATATCCTAGAGATGTTGAGTGCGGACAGCATGAAGTTTGGAAGATTGCAGAGCTTTAATTGGATGCTTATTTCAAGAACATATAGATACAGGAAAATCTTGTAGATATTTGGTGGAACGCATCTGATGAATCACTGGGAACCAAAAAGTGGAGAGATGCACATTCTAATTAAGCCAAAACTTTAAATGTGAGAAAGAATCTGGATGATCTGGTTTTGTTTTGATAGCTCTTCTAACTCAGATTATATGCTATAATTATAAGAAGACAAAAGGAGTAGGCAAGCAGGGGTCACACATGGCTTTGTCCCCACCACAGTAATCATGTTGGAAATGTTCCACTGTGAAGATGATAGCAGTGTTGTTGCATTCCAGAAAACTCATGATCTTTTTCTTAACCCAATAAGGTACATTTTCTCATTAGGAAATTCTTCATTTGTCATATTGATAATCATATCCTCTTAACTGCAGTGTTGTTAGCTTCCTATTCTAGAAATAATGACCCTCCATTCTGAATTCATTTTTGGTTACTGCAACATCATAATAACTTGGTAATTTTATTACCACTGTAAGGCAAATGATTCTTCTTTTGTTGACTACTGAGGAAGAAGTTGTTAATGATATTAATAAAATGATAATGTGATAATATCTAGTCTCTGTGCGGTATATCTGGAATGTCAAGTAGAGTTGCTGAGCAGAAATATGAGTCTTATGATTTTATGGATGACTCGATACCAGTACACTTCTGATGTTGCTGGGAGGATAAAATGAGATAATGTAAATTCAAGTATAGGCACATAGCAATGCTTAATAAATGGCTGCTTTTTCTTGGAGTTCAAGTTAATTTTAGCTTATGTTATTCTTTGTGTACTATTGCTTGGTGATAAAAGAAATTATTTTTCTTATGAAACACTGAATGAGAAGAATAAACTTGACCTATTGATGCTAATTAAGTCAGTATCAGTTAATAAAAAATCATTTTAACAAAGTAAGTTTATCTCGTGGCATAACACAGACTTACAACTGTGCCTGAAAAGTGCTAAATCTTGATTACATATTTATTCTCATTATGTAACAGGATGGGGAGAACATAATTTAAAGGGGCATGAATAAACCTGTTCTTTGATAAACTGTTTATCAAAATAAACTGTTGTTTATATGTTGGTTTTGAAAATCCAAAATGAAGCTGCCTCCTTGATTCTGCCCCTAGACTTCAACAATGATTTTGCACCTGAGTGATATCTGGGGTACTGGCATCAGCTTTCAGATGATTGGGATCCTGCTAATACCAGGTCAACATATAATGTCCATCATTTCAAAATAACTGCTTGTCTTCAGTATAGGCCTCTTGACAGGAAGAAGCTAAAAATGGGAGAGGGGAGATGCCTTTTTATAATTGGAAAAAGAAGAAGAAGAAGAGAGAGGCTTGTTTCATGCTTAGCCCCAGGCTTCCTGTGGCTCTGAGAATTCCAATATCTTTGGAGTTTCTGGAGAATCACAGCTCTCCAGCTGATGAGGCATTTTTAAGTTGAATCAAAAGTGCCTAAAATGTGAAATTTCATGTCACTTTATCCACACAGTGAAGCAGAAGTCAGGTGCTGTAAAGAGCTGGGAAGTGCGAGCTGCAGAAACGATCAATGGGCTAGAGAGACAGGAAGGAATCCAGTTGTACAAAAGCGGGGAGTTGGGGTTGGATCTGGGGAAGTAATGCCGTGGGAAGAGAGAGTCATGCTGTGAGGACAGATCTCTAGGGAATCCATTGAAGAGTTCTTACTTAAACAACAACAAAAACAAAACAAACAAAAATCTTTTATGTTAATTACTGAACAAGAAGCCCAGGATAGATAGGAGACCCGGGGAACAAATACTATCCATTGCTGAGTTGTCAGGTAGGTATAATGCCCACGCCTTCTCTTTGCATTGCCACTGTTGGGTGAGCATCACAGGTACTCAGGGCAGTGGGTGACTGATGAGACAGCTGCCTGACTGAGCATGGTCTAGACTACAGTGGTTTTGCTTTGCTAAAATCAGCATGGTTGGGAGTGAGGGATTTCACGGGCTATTACTAACAAACTATTTCAGCCTATAAATCTTACATGGTTTCTCGGTTTTTTCGTCGTTCAGACAAAAGATAGGATCCCAGTTGGACCCTCACCTGCCTTCTGTCCTGAATTTGATATGGGGCAAAAGCATCGGGTAGAAGAGGTAGGAACCTGAGAGGACTTGCTGGCTTGCCATCTATCCTCTACTTGACTGCAGCAGGGGCAGGTGTAAGCATTGGTGTCAGACCCCTGTTTTGACATCTAATGGAATCTCTCCAAATCAATTGATCTTTCTGCTGTTTTTTTGTTTTTTAATTTCTTTGTTGTCTTCTAGTGTTTCTTTGCTAGGAAGATATATTTTTCTCTGCATTTTAGCTTGAACTTGAAAACTGGAGCACCATAGGAACGAAATTCCTTAACATCCAATTCAAGGACACCTGTTAGAATATGTTAGAAAAATTGTTAATATAACATTAACAGAAAAAAAACCTGCAATTATGTGATAATTTCATGGAACCATCTTAAATTTAAAAAGTAAACAAAATTGAGGTTCAGTTTGCCTTCAGAATAGATTATGAATTATAAAATGAAATACTATATAGGGCCCAGCAGCATGGTCTAGTGGTTAAGGTCTTCGCCTTGAACATGCCAGAATCCCATATGGGCACTGGTTCTAATCTTGGCAGCTCCACTTCCCATCCAGCTCCCTGCTTGTTACCTGGGAAAGCAGTTGAGGATGGCCCAAAGCCTTTGGACTCTGCACCCGTGTGGGAGACCGGGAAGAAGTTCCTGGATCCTGGCTTCAGATCGGCATAGCACCGGCCGTTGCAGTCACTTACGGAGTGAATCATTGGACAGAAGATCTTCCTCTCTGTCTCTCCTCCTCTCTGTATATCTGACTTTGCAACAAAAAAAAATCTTAAAAAAAATGAAATACTATATATACAAATTAGATGTAGGTAATGGAACTGAGGGAACAATAAATTATATGGAAACTGACAAGATATGAAATGCTTATCAAACTTACTACATGTCAAAGTTTTCAGTTTACTTGATGGGACCAAACTTTGGCATCTTGTAGAATTTTCTTATATTGTTTTTGCCAATTTCAGATTTCTAGTACATTCATTGACTCAACTGCCATATATCATATGTTTTTACACTTTTTTATCCACTAAGTATAATTTAAAAATATAATTTATACAATATAGCATCTTCTCTGGTAGGAGTACTCTTAAATATCATGTTTAATAATGTGGCATTTTCCAAAACTTTCTTGTTTTTATCTCCTTAAAGATTCTCAGAAACACTGTGAGCAAATTTGGTTAGTATTTGCAAATGAATCAGGTGAGAAGAGAGGTTCTTTAACGTTGTGAGGATCACCCCATATGTATATGCCAGACAGAGCTCAGGGACCTCACTGGTCTTCCTTGGTCATATTGTCAGCTGTACAGTTATTAGATGGGTGCTCGTATAAACTGCATTTGCACTTTCACCACTGATTAAGCCAACACCGTTATTTACAATGTTGGGACTGGCTGAAGTTTCCTCTGCTATAAAACAAACAAACAAACAATAAACAGATTTTGTAACTTCATGAGGCTATGTCACAAACCTGGCACTGTCAAAAGCCAGTGCAGGGTCCAAAATCAATCCCAGCTCCTGTAAAAGGCTCTTTATTGCCATCACTGCTTTATGTTGAACAATTCAATTAAAGAGTTTAAAATTTAATATGCATACCCTTTCACTAGCAGATTGACTTCTAGAAATTCACTTTAAGGAAATAGTACAGATAACAAGTCAAAAATGTGTGCACATGCACGCAAAGATGCCTTAGCGAAGGTGTGATGGTACCAGACTATGGGAATTAGCTGAAGGTCCAACGATTTGGTGGAATGAAAAATAGTCAAATCAAATGAGGGAATATTATGTCATTCTTCACAGTATTTCCACAACATTTTTAAAATGAGGAAACAGTATCATTGACAGTATAACATATTTAGGATATTTGACATTTGCAAAACTGCGTACCGATATTTTAGTGCTCCAGTGTATGCATTGATAAAATGAGTGTTGAAGTTTTCTTCCAAATTATTTTGGAAGTTTTCATCATTGTCATGCACTTTTATTTTCCTTATAATCATGACAGGAGATGAAAAAAAGAGCCAAAATAATTATTTTCACTTTGAACAGCTGTGTGGTGGCATATTTGTAAGTTAAAAATTCTCTTAATGGAAGTGGTCTGAAAAATATTATTTGTTATTCTTAAACTATTTGGAAAATAAGGTATTTTGATGGAATCCTGCATAGGTAAGGATCTATTTGTTTTCTTCTATTCATTAGACCTAGAGTAGGGGACATACTTGTGAGTAGGGCTCATCCAAAATAAGTGCCCCATTATGATAATGTAGCTGTTTGTATATAAAGACATTACCTCACAAAATTTTGAAATGCCTTTCCTTCTGACATGACTAATGCTATCGCTGTTAATTAAGTGGCTTGTTCGGAGGAATAGAGTAATTGTGAAATGTTTTCAGTACGTGCTTGTCTTTGAAGAGGAATGAGTTCTCACAGTAATAGTGAATATTTGTAGAATGGATAGTACATAAAACAAATTAGAGAGTGAAACATTGTGCTCAAAACACAATTTTCATCTTTAAGAAGACAGTTTCAACACCTTAAAAAGTATTTATAGCTGAAGCATTGCTTCTGGAAATGGACTTAAAAGATAGCACCAAGGTAGTCCCTGAGATCAATGACTAGCAGCACATTGGATTGAAGAAAGCCTTGCGTAAGTTCTCTCATAGGTTGAAAATAGTACCAGCAGTGCTGGTTTCTTGAAAGCCATGTAATAGCTAAGCACAGGAATGGAAAATAGCCTCAAGGCTTACACTAGTTCACTGGATGCTATTCAAGCTTATTTTATATTTCTATACTTATTGTACTGACAGTGTAAATTAATGAATCCAAAAGAAACATTCCTAGTGATGGTACATTCCATTGCATTGAGCTAACCCAATTGAATCAATTAGACAATGTGTTGACAAGGAGCTTGAGGCATATTCTTGTCTTCATGGGCAAACAGACCATACTAGACTTATGACAGCCGTCATGTTTAGGTGGGAGACAGCAGTGGTACCCACTTTGCACATTCACCAACTCAAACTAAAGGGACTTAATTCTTTTTAAAGGTTATTATTATTATTATTATTACTTATCAGAAAAGCAAATATGCAGTGTGAAGGAGATACAGAGAGAAAGGTCTTCCATCTGCTGGTTCACTCCCCAGTGGCTGCAAGGGCCAGAGCTGAGCCAAGCTGAAACCAAGAACCAGGAGCTTCTTCTGGGTTTCTCACATGGTTTCAGGGTCCCAAGACTTTGGGCCATCCTCAGCTGCCTTCCCTGGCCACAAGCAGGGAGCTGGATGGGAAGTAGAGCAGCCAGGATATGAACTGATGTCTTATGGGATCCCGGTGGATGCAAGGCAAGAATTTAGCTACTAGGCTGTCACACTGGGCCTAGACTAACTCATTTAAAAAATAATCAGTGCATAGGGATTAGTAGAACTTCGAATATATTACTGAGACTTTATGATTGTTACAGGCATAAACAATGGCTTCATCAGCTTAATCATTTCTCTGACTAGAACCCTGATTTATACAATGATGGGAAATGTCATAAACTCATATCAAATTCTACTTTGGACTATCATTTAGATTTTAGAGGCTGTAGTGTATTTCATAGAAACCCAAGGGGTTCACTACAGAGTCATGACCTAAGACATTCTTCTGGTGGACTACAAAAGAAGCCCAAATGTATAGTCCTCTTTGGCTGTATTTATAATGCTGATTAATAATGAAAGCCCAACTTTTCATTACGCCATACATGGAACAGAATGCTACTAATGACCTCAGCAGAGCTTCTACAAGCAATGAAATCACTTTCTGAGATATTCCTTACAGTACACTTTAGAAGGCTGAGAAGGACTGCCTGTCCTATTTGACAGAGAAATGAAGACCTGGACTGTTGAATACTATGTCACATATTCTATCAGTCATGGAACCCAGATGTTCTCTCATGCTTTTCTCTCCAACCCATGATGTGACACTGGCGAGAGAGAAGGGAAAATGAGCATTCCCACTGCAACTAGGTCGCATGTGCTTGGTTCTTCTGTGTAACTTGTAAAGTCAAAGCACGTTCCTTACGTGTTAGGAAGAATTCTACAGTTAAGGTAGGATGCAATGTGTTTGCGTGTGCCTCTGTGTGTGTGTGTGTGTGTGTGTGTGTAAGAGAGAGAGAGAGAGAGAAAATATCCATGTTGACTAGAGAAGGATGAGAGGTTAAGGAGGGAAAATAGGTGGAACTGTTGCCCCAGTGGTAAAACAAACCATTCAGGCATTTAATATACCTTGGTAACGTTTTCACAAAGGAAAGAGATTTCTGAATCTAGTTAAGACTCAAGGAGGAAATTTATTGTCAGCTTAAAAAAATAGCTAATAAATGATGGGTACATATTTAAAGATCATTTGAAATAATTTTAGAGTAAAACTATTATGATATTATCTATAAGAAAGATAACATAAGCACATTTTTCACGTAGTGCAGGCTAAAACTATTTGGTTTTGTGTTTTTTTTTTTTTACTATATGCTTTTTACTATAAGATGTACAGGGCATCACTTTGCAAAAATATTTGCTTTTATGAGGATATAAATGCTGCTTTTGCTAAGAAAATGAAATGCTAAATGTATGCAGAATGTTGATTAGTTAAGATATTTCCAGGGTTTTACAAAGCAAATAGTCATCTAAAAAACATTCCCTTGTACAAAACGCAGTTGCTGAAATCATTTTGTTTTCCACTGATTACAAAATGCAGCTGGTATGTGCATAGGGCAGCAATTAGTAAGCCCTAGGGTGCTCCCTCTCCTTGGTTGTCTTCTGCAACTGCTCGGCACATTCAGGTAGCCACCGTTTCTCACTCTTTACACCTTTCTGTTATGCATCGTCCAGTCCTGGGTTTTCCTGGATGCTCATCCCACAGGACTCTAAGCTTTTTGAGTGTATCCACTATTTCTTAGATATCTTTTGTTCTTCATTGCACAAAACAAGCATAGAAAAGTGTACTTTCTCTGGATGCTTGAGGGGTCTTCCCAAAGCTTAGGGAAAATATATAGTATAGAAAAATTATGCAAAGACAGAAATAAACTTTTATGAAATTTGTAGTCTACTTATACAATCAGTATTCGTCTTATGAATGAAATCTTTGAAGAATCTTAGCTCTGTTTCTGGGTTCCAGAAGGTCCTACCTCTAGTATAATCTGGCCATTTCCTGGCTTGGGGCGTGGTCACACTCAAGCTATTGGAAAAGCGTTACTTGTGCAGGGTCAGCAGTCTAGTGGAAATAGTAATGATGTATCCTAACAAAGTGTACATCCTCATCACTCAGTTGTCATCACCATTAATCTCTGCATTCAGAAGCCCTGTGTATCTTGGAATCCGAAGCACATTTTGATTTTAAGTTCTAATTTCAGTTCATTCTTGTTGTGCTCCTGATGCTGGATATCTATGCTTCAAATTTTTTTTCATTTGGAAATATTCTCTCTGAGCTCCTGTTATGAACTGAAGATTTGTCTCTGCCTGGAGTTCATGTGTTGAAGCCCTGAGTTTCAGTTAAATGGATACAGTAAGAAGAGACATCAGAACTTTCCCCTGCACCCTACGTATACCCATACACGCATGGAAGGCTGTGTGAATGTACTGTAGGAAGGCAGCTCTGCAGGTCAGACCAAGGACCTCAAGAGAACTTGATCATACTAAAACCTGGATCTTAGATTTCCAGCCTATAGAAACAATGTCTGTTGTTGAAGCTGCTTTATGGTATTTTGTTATAACAGCCTGGTAAAGAGGAACTCAGCTGTAGGACTGTAGGAGAAGCCAGGTTTCATTAGCAGGCAGAGTGAGTGGATATCTATTCATGTTGTTATCACTGCTTAAAAAGTTCCATCTAATGATATATGACAGCACCTGTTTTCTTCTGCCAATCATGTTGAGTGTAAAGAATTTAGAAGGAGCTCCCTGGACATTTCTCATTTGTAGCTTCTCCTGAGGCTGTAGGCAGCTATCCACTGGGGCAAGTTGTTGAAGGCTCAGTTAAGCTGAGATCCCAAGATGGCTCATTTTCGGGAGTTGGCAATTTTCTGATCCGGAAACTGGGAGACCAGCCAGGAAGTGAACTAAAAACCCTTAGTGGTTTTTGTAGCACAATGGTCTAGGGGAAATTGGGCTTCATTAGTGGTGGAGGGTTTCCCAGGAAGCATCCCAAAGGAGCCAGCCTTGGAGGTTGTGCATTGTTCCTTCTGCTGTACCTGTTGGTCCATTGCAGTTATAGCCACACAAGTGACAGATAACTTGTCTTTTGATAATGGGAGGACTTTATTTATTTTATTTTATTTTTAATTGAAAGGGAGATTTACAGAGAGAGAGAGAGAGAAAGAGAGAGAGAGAGAGAGAGAGAGAGAGAGAGAGAGAGAGAGGGAGAGGGAGAGAGAAATAGAGAAATCTTCTACTGATTCACTGCCCAAATGACCACAACTGCTAGATCTGGGCTGGTCTGAAACCAGGAGCTAGGAGCTTGTTCCAGGTATCCCATATGCTTTCGCAGCACATCAGCAGGAAGCTGGATCTAAAGCAGAGGAGCCAAACTGGTGCCCATATACGGTGCCAGCACCAAAGGCAGACGCTTAACCTGTTATGCAATGACACCAGCCCTGAGAGGACTTTTGAAAAGATGAGGGGACTATGTTTTAAAAGTACTACTAACCTTTTTTTCTTAAACTCAATCATTTTGGACTTTTTTTCCCCCATTGCAGAGATCTAGTCACATTTTGTTTTTTTCCCCATCTTTTTGAAGGTACAATAAGGGATAATTCCTCACCATATTTTCTTGAACAAATATGTATTTCGCATACAGTATTCACTCTGTTTTGCAAGAATTCTATGAGAATAATTAAATAGTTGGTGTGAACCTGAAAATTACTGTTGAATCATCAGCTGTCACTGTCTAACTGAAGAGTGCATTTCTCTACTGCCACATTGTAAGCTCTTTGATTTCCGATTGTTTCCATCTCTTGAATTCCTCATGTCATTTCTCTATGTTTGTCTGGAATAGTGATGGGATACTCTGCAATAGCAACACGAGGAACACTGTTCAAATTCTACTAAGTTGCACCATCTGGATTTAGTACTTAGAAATATAGCCAAGTGAAATTTTATGAAAACAGACCATTGGAAAAAAAAGTGTATTGTTAATCTTTGGGGAAACAATAGAATGAAAATAAAGATGGCATATTTTTCCAGTGTAATGAACCCCGACTGTTTGCATTGTGGCTGTTGGAGTGCATTTGATTGCCCGTTGTTAAATGAGCCTGCATCCAGAGAAGTGGGAGTGTATCACTCAGCAGAACAGCAGACAGACGAGGTTGCCTGGGAAGAGGGAGATTAAACCTTTACAAAGATCCTTAAGGACTGTTTCTCAAAGACCATGGTCCTGCTGCTGCCCCAGGCAGCTGGTAGAATCTGCCTTTTTCTTGGCAGTCTTATTTCTGAGATGGAGCCACTGAGGACATTTCTGGAAAAGGGTACCAGGCACCCCTGTAGGGGTTGGCCAGGATTGCATCAGTTGTTTCCAGAAAATTCTCTTGATAACTAACTCAGGAGAGGTTAAATATCCAAAAATGTCAGGCTGCTTTAAGGCATATACCTATCCACAGAGAATGAAAAGAAGTCACAAAATTGTAGGTTCTCAGCAATGGAAATCGACATAGTCTATTTGGAAAGGCAAATAAATGGTGACTGTCTTCCCCCACAGCTCCCGTCCTCCTGCCTAGGCCCACTAGTTTGCCTCCTTAGAATCACTGATGCTTGATAATTCAAACTTTTTTACAGAATTCTGTTTTTCTAACAGAATCCATAATAGGAAGCCCGATTTGTATAGTAGCTAAAAATGGAATTGTTCTACCTTCGAACTGGGGAGGAACCATGTGTATGCACTGCTCCTAAGCAGCCGAGGAATTCTCAGCCACCAAGATCTGATATTTGTTTCAAAGGCCCCAAAGAATATGTTCTCTTAGTTTTTAATCTGTAAGAAATTCAGTAAAACCTGCACTTTCCAGAATGAACATTTTCTGCCTGACATAACCCACCTGTACTACTGGCATTATTAACACCAATGCATTAAGAATTCTGACTCCAGCAGGAGTGAGAATTTGTACAGGATGAGAGGAATATCAGGGCATCTAATCTAAATCTTTTTTGTTTTGAAGTGTGCACCCCTGGCACTAGGGAGAAGTGAGGGAAGTGGTGTTCTGAGGGGGTGGCAGTGGCTAAAGCCCAGGTTGACATTAGGGAACCCACCGCCAGTCTCTGCTGTATTACTCCCAGACATGTGATCATGACAAGCCATCCACCTCTTTAGGAGTTTTTTTAAACCTTTGGAATAACTTTAACCTTTAATGAAAATGTGTTTTAATGTAAAACATTTTTGGCATGTTTTGAATAACTTTATTGAAACATGTCACCTGTCACAAAGTTTTCTTTTTTTAAATGTGTGATTTGATGGTTTGTGCTTTTTTTTTCTATAGTGTTTCCAGAGTGTGAACCCGTAACTACTAATTTTGAACATTTTCATCAACTTTGAAAATCCTTGTATTTGTTAGTGGCCATTCCTTACTCTTGCTTTTCCTTTGATTCTGGCATCCACTAATTTACCTTCAGCCCATATACATGTGCCTTTTTGGGGAATTTCACGTAACCGAAATTATCTGGGGTTGGCATTGTGGCACATTGGATTAAGATGCCACATGTGGAACTAGCTACTCATACCAGAGCTCCAGTTTGAGTCCTGGGTGCTCCACTTCTGATCAAACAATCTTAATGCAACTGGAAAAGCAGAAAAGATTGGTCCAAGAACTAGAACTTGCCAACCACGTGGGAGACCTAGATGCAGTCCCCAACTCCTGGCCTTGACCTGAGCTCCCCGGCCACTGCAGTCGTTTGGGGATTGAAGATCTGCGTGTGCGTGTGTGTGAATGTGTGTGTGTGTTTCTCTCTTTCTGTTTCTTTCTTCTCATTAGCCAGGACAATGACATTGGTAATGAGGGTTATGGGAAAGGATTGTAACCAAGATCTGCATAGTAAAGGGCTTGAAGTATTGGGAGAAAGTAGGGCCAACCAGAAGAAGCCCTTTGCTTGTGTGACTTCATTTACTTTTGACCTAAACTGGGATCTCTACACATTGGCACTACTGCCATTGAGCTGATAATTAGCTTGAGAGAGAGAGACTTTCCTATGCATTGCAGGATACTTAACAGTGTCTGTTACCAGTGTCTCCAATTATATCAGCTGAAAATGTCTTCTGGTACAACCAAAAAGTCACTCAGCAGAATAACCACTGCTCGAAAATCAGTGGCCCAGACCTTGCCCACACTCAGTTGCTTCCCTCTCCTAATGAAATATCTTCACTTCTCATAGGTTAACACTTATAGACCTGCATGGCACTCTCAAATATAGTGACCTCTGGCTTCATATAACCATTAAAGGTTAAATCAGTTAAGCCTATGGTTGGGCTTTTGGCACAGCACTTAAGATGCTGCTTGCAGGTTGGGGATGTACGGTGTTATGGCACGACAAGATAATCTTGTAACAACATTCTGTGTGATGCTCTAGCTAGAGGCTCAACTGCTTCATTTCTGACCCAGCTCAGAATGGTAATGCATGAGGAACAACAGCAGGAGATGGCCTGAGTGCTTGGGCTGCTGCCATGCTTTCAAGAGACCCAGATGGAGTTCTGGGCTCCTGGCTTTTGTTTGGCTCCAGCCCTTGCTAAAGAGTGAAACAATATTCTCTCTCACCAAAACTTTCTTTCCAGTGAATTTTTTTTTTCTCCAGATGCCTCTTGAAACTCCCAGTCCTGTATTGGAATGTCTAGGTTTCAATCCTGGCTCAGCTTCCAGTTGGAGCTTTCTGCTTCAGGAAAATGCTTCCTGCATCCACCCTGAGAAAGAATGGGAATGGCTCAAGTGGTTGGGTCCCTGCCACCCAAGTTATAGCTGTAGATTGAGTTGTTGGCTCCTAGCTTAATTCAGGCCCAAACTTGGTTGAGTCAACTAAAGAATGGGAGCTGCTTATCTGTGTCTATTTCTTTTTGTGTCTGTACCCCCAAACACATACATAAATAAACTAAAAATTGTAACGTGTTTGAATGGGCACCTAGTTATATTTTTTAAATCCTACTAATTAATGGCTTCAAATATATTATGTGAAAAATTTTGCATGTACTTAATGCTAAAATATTAAATCACAATATCTGAAGCTGATTGGAAGGGCCTGTGTTTTTTCTGGCTACATTTACTTGTTGTTTTGGAACACATGGAACAGAATTTGTGGGGTGAAGGGACAATTTTGGTAGAAAAGGAACATTTAACTTAATGGTATAAATGCCCTTTAAATGAGCTAAGGGAAGTTAAAAGGCACAAAAGACTTTCAGTATTTTCTTATTCACATGAGAATTGAGGTGCAACATGGAATCAATCTGATTCTCAGAGAAACTCAGTTATTCCTAAAGCCTGGAGACTCAATTCAATGAATTTACCTAGTATTCCTGTGCACCAAATATATGACACCCCACACTGAGAATTTCATATTTAGAAGACGCTGCCCCCAAATAAATTACTGTCTTATAAAAGAATTGCACTGGCAAGTTGATATTCAAACAAAACATAGTAAGTAAATCTGAATTAATGTATTAATGTATCAATGAATTAATATAAGTATTTCTGCCACAGGGTTCAAGGAAGACTGCTATAGGTAGTGTTGAACCTGGACTTGAAAGGAGGTGAACCAGAGAGGAAACCACGTGCTATGAAGGAACAAGTTCAAGCAAGGAACTTGGGCTATGCCCAGCTTTGGAAGGGATCTCAAAGCGTGGATAGATGGGGAAGTGGTTTGAGCCATGATTAAAACATGACTGGGAAGCAGGATAGGAGTGACTACTCAATAGAAGCACTGGGGAAACCTCTCAAGGCAGGAGCAAGAGCTAATTGATAATTTATGAAATGATAATCAGAATTTACATGGCTTGAAAAACATAAATGATCTTAAATTTTGATGAAGTAATTCTTAATTTCAGTATGCATCTGTAAACTTTCTGTTTACTAATTTATGATTTCCAGCTCTTGATAATTCCAAACTCAGCTGTGTGGAGGCTCAGGAATGGCCTTTCCACACATGTTAACACATGCTTCACTTATTTATGATTTTTTCTCTTATTTGTAACTTTATAATACAATTCCTTAAGCTCTGGGACTTCTCTTATTCCTTGCTCAAATTCCCTCCTTCAAACTGATTTCCCCCATATTATTACAATAGGATAGTCCTTCATAATGTGACAGGTGGTGGTTTTGCTTCTTACTTCTGCAGGCTGCTATCCAGTGGTCCCAGCAGCGTTTGTTAAAGAGACTAGGCTTTTTCCCTGGATTATTTTCAGTTTTCTTGCCAAGTTTCTTGCCAAGGATTAGTTGGTTATATGTGTGGCCCCCTTTCTGTTTGTATTCTGCTGAATTAATCTTCTCTGCTTCTATACCAGGACCAGACTGTTTTGATGACTACTGCTCTATAGTATGTGTTGATGTCTGGAATTGTGATTCCTCCAGTTTGATTTTTATTGTTCAAAATAACTTTGGCTATTTGTGCTCTCTTGTATTTCCAGATGAACTTTTGTATCTTTTTTCTATTTCTGAGAAGGATGTTGTTAGGATTTTTATTGGGATCATGTTGAATTTGTATATTACTTTTGATAATATGGACACTTTGATGTTGATCCTGCTAATCCAGGAACATAAAAGTATTTTGTTTGTACCAGGTGTTGGTATCTGTCAGTCACCAGTTCTGTAGCATCATTTCTTTGGGCAGGAGTTATGTCTGTTGGAAGTGGGAGGCACCCTGGCTTCCAGCAAAGACACTACTGTAGTTTTGGCTCTCTAAAATTCCAAATCTGCCCATTGTCTTTGTTCCTGGTTTTTCTGCCCCTCATGCATTCCAGACTTTCCTTACATTGCTCTCTGCAAATGTTTTGTTGCAGTTTTCTGTCTCTGTACAGCTTACACATGCACCTATTACTAGCCTGACAGTAGGGGCCAGTCTGCCTTCAGAATTGTCCCTCTCCTCCAAAGATGAAGACTGTAACCAGCTGAGGCTCAATATCCTCAGCATGGCTTTTCCTCCACTATGTTTTTCAACTACCTGATGCAGGAGCAATTTCTCCCCTGCCAGAACTTTTTCCTTCTTTCCCCATCACTTCCATACACTAAAATAGAATAGGGATGATGAATGAAATTAGACTTCTGTTTATAAATTCAAAGGCTTCCCAGTTGTATTGATAAGCTGCTTCTCCTCTATTGAGTAAGTATTATCACACGAAGCATTTGGGGAAAGGTGGCTCAAATAATCGTTTAAGAATATGACTGAAAATCATAGGCCACACCTCTCATCATGAAACCTTAAAGTGCTCATACTGTGGAAGGCTGCCCTATCCTTTAACAGTTAACAACAATTAACAAGGATGATCTGGTTTGTCTCACTTATCTATCCAGTGTGTTCCTTCCTTTTTCTTTAAACCAACAGCCTTGGTGCTTCTTGCTTCTAGTTGACCAGTAAATTACAGACATATGTGACTAATCATTTTTCTCTTGGAGCTTATTTACAAAGTCAGCCTGCCACATGTCCTGTGCATTGTGTTGCTTGTCCCCATGCCTGTATGTGCCATCTGCTAAGATGTCAGACACCGGTTTCTCAGATCTGTGTGTTTGAAAAGTTAGTGCCGGGAGACTGGCAGCCAGTGCAAGAATAATTAGATGCCTGAAGGGAGATGCACAGGTTTACAAGTCACAGTAGCTCTGATGAGGATAGCATGAGGACTACTCATTACTAAACATGAGGGAAACTTCAAAAAAATCATAAACAGAACTGAATGAAATGATGCATTTGGATTCTGGTTCTTAGTCTAGGGGGATAGGATGCCTGTTTTCTATATCAGAGTGGATGGGTTCAATACTTGCCTGTGACTACTAATACTAGCTCCCTGCTAAAATAGACCCTGGGTGGCAGCAATGCTGGCTTACCTAGAGGACCACTGATGTGTAATATCTAGACTGAATTTGTGGCTCTCAACTTTGATGGTTCTAAGTATGTAGAGCTGCAAAGGAACAGACCAGTAGGAACACTTTCCTTCTCAAAAATAAGTTACTTTTTGAAAAAAAAAAGAAATCTGTATTTTTTTTTTAAATGGGTTCGCCATGAACTTGTTAAAGACTTCCATTTGTATAAATAGTAGCAACTCAGTGGAAAATCTGACATTATTTTCTGGTGAAATATTCATGATTAATACGGTATTAAAGGCATCTTACAACTAGCAAAGTTTAGAAATCTTATGTGTACTCTTGGTATCTCATATGATTGTCAGTAGTAATTATTTCTTTGGTCAGGAGATCATTTCTATTTTCAGGTCAAATGTACTATTCTGCAGTTTTTGGATGAACCACATAGTAACAGGCCAGGCACACAATGATTAATTCCATTTCATTTTCTAAATTCTGTTGTGTTATAATCTCGAGGAAAAAAAGTATTCGAATATGTTTTCTTTGATTTCTAAACACATGTAGATTTAGGAAAATAATAGTGACAAGATTTTGTGTAAATTCAGCTTCCTGTTTTAAATGTGAAAACTAAACCATTTACCCTTTAGACATGTGAGCAATACTCTTTGTTGTAAACTGCTCTACCTGCACAATTGTCTGTATTTTTATAGTTTCTGATATATGCCAAATTTCAACAGAATAAAAAGATACATCCTTTTGTGGAGCAGTGAAGGACGTAGGCTGTAGGAGATTTCTCCTATGTGGAGGTCCTGACTTTATTCCTGTTTCTCTCTGAGTTAACTGAAAACTGAAAGACAGTGGCTGCTTCCCAGAAATGAAGACATGCAGAAATGACCTTCCACAGAGCATTGCCATGTATTCAGGTTCCCCAGGCTCAAATGAGGAAACATATTCTTGTCTTTTTTTAATAGAAAATTTAATGTGATTGTAGTGTGTGCTTCCACTAAACAAAACTATGTTCAGCTAATGCTGTTTCTAAGAAAATTACAAAGGCATTTCAGCAACTTAATCAAAGAACACAGGAAAATATTCTTGTCACTTTCTTTTTTATGGAAAATTAATTTTATTATAGTGTATGTTTTCTTTAAATAGAGTTGTATTCACTAATTCTGTTCCTAAAATAAGTACAAAACATACTTCAAAAAGTTAACTGAAAATTGTTGTGAGAAAAAAAAACTGTATGGATTTCAATATTTTTGTGCCAAAATAAGCTTACCTTGTAATTGTTCTTTCTGTGAGTTTTCTGAAATGAATTTGTGTTTTAGGTAGTTTTTACTCATATGTATTCTTGATTTTTAAGGTCAAGAAGGGTATTCAAGTAGGATGTGACATTTACAAGCATAGACTCAAACAATGTTTGACTTGTTTGGGATTTTAAATATCATCTCGAATATTAACATTTTCAAGTGAAGAACCTAAAGTCCAGAATTAAGATGCTTGGCCTACAAGTTGGCATTCTTCCAATGAAACAACAGTACTGTAGAGGTATTCTCTTCTCCCCTGTGTCTTGTGTGTGTATCCCAGTCAACCGAAGATAATACAATGCTTTTCTTTCTTATGATACACGCCCTGTCTTGTGCCCCAGTTGCCACTTGCACGTATACAAATTATAGTGACATTTTATATTTTATATGTATTGTATTGCCGTGTTACAATCCTATATCAAAGCACCCTCCCGTGCACTGTGTATGATTTACTGCACTTGACTTAGCAGTTTGAAAGAAGATCTGAGTTTATTTGCTAGTTGAAATTGCAGATTGAAGTGCAGGCAATTGAAAACTTTTGTATAATGAAGTTGGCATAAAGAATGTGTTGGTGAAGAACTCCATTCTTCAAATACAGTGAAACTTAAATGCATATTTTAAAAAGAATTTCCTTAATTCTAGGTACCTTTAATACCTATAGCATTACTGTAAATGCTCCTCAAAGAGGTCAGACTCATCAGATGGAAAGGATTTGAAATGGGAAGAAGCAGTTTTCATAAAATAAATGAACTGTTTTGTTCTGACTATTTGAGAAAATCTCCCTTAAGCAAATGGGTTCAGTGATGGGAGATGATCTACATAACTTTTGAGTGTGTATACCTAATAGAGTCAAATAAATAATGTTGAGTGAACTTTGACTTCATCCATTTTTATGTTCTTATCATCGTGATATTTCTTTTGTTCCATTTGTTCTTCATGTCTTTGGAATAACAACAGAAGCTAATATCTTTGCATAATGCATGTCCAAGATTTCTCATAAGCTCACTTTGGGTATATATATATGTATGTATATACATACATATATATATGTATGGCTTTGCCATGGGCTCCATGCAGATTTCTACCATGGACTCTGCGGACTCTGCAGATGCCTGATTGTTCCTTTATGACCTCTCTTTATTTCAGAATCCAATCTCTCTTCACTTACCCTTCTACCATTTCAGGTTTACACAAGTAACCTGCCTTTCAATGCACGCA
Organism: Ochotona curzoniae; assembly: GCF_017591425.1. Lineage (NCBI taxonomy): Eukaryota > Metazoa > Chordata > Mammalia > Lagomorpha > Ochotonidae > Ochotona > Ochotona curzoniae. The sequence goes on along the minus strand of NW_024466599.1, from coordinate 58,665,613 downwards.
GCACTCCTAAGACTCCTTCAAAACAGGTTCTGTCCATTTTAAATGTGGTCCCAAGATATCACACATGTATGAGAAACGCAGGCAGATGATGTTACTATAACCCTATGGTTGAACAATCGTTTATAATTAGTATCTTGTTTTTGTAAGAAGTATTCTTATTTCCAGTTTACAGGTGAGGGGTACTTGGAAGTCAACTAATTCTGTGTAACAGTGTAATGAGGAACTAATGTTGACTCTTCTTTCTCAAGACTTTAGTTCTCTCTCCAGGTCATGGACTATGTGTCCACCAGAACCCCTATGTTTGTCTTTAAAATATAGTTTTGCAGGCTGTAGTTAATGCATAGAAATCACCTGCAGCGTTTATTTCAGTGTGGTTCCTAAAGCTGACTCAAGTCTGGGATTCTGTGGTTCCAGCAGACTCCAAGCTTTCAATGCCTGTGATTGAAGACTTCTTACAACTTCCATGAGTATTGAGCACTGCACACACTTTGAATAGTAATTGAGCAACCTTCTGTTCGTGCAGGCGGGTAGCATGGCACATTTATCAGAATTCCATTATCTTTCCCAATGTTTATTTTCTAAATGTGGCTAATTGCTTCTCCTCAATAAACATGAATATAGGCATGAATGTGTATTTCATGCATACATAACAAATCTTAAAGATTGCATTTGAAATTGTAGTGGTTATCAATGAACAGAAATAATTTTTCTGTTTACAAATATTCATGTTATAAAGTAGCACAGAGGGAATAAGTTAAGTGGGCAGAGTGCTGGCAAGCAAGGCTGTCTTTGCAAAGCCTTGCAACCCATGTGACTGCCAAACACAGGCATAAAGAAACTCTTAAGTGCTCATTCATTCTTTACAGTAGGTCTGCTGATCATTTGTGCAACCAAATTGGAATTTGATTGGCTCTGAGGGCTGGACCTTGCTGGCTGTGTCCAAAGTGTTTGCGTCTTAAGCTCTGAGCCTCTAGGGGAGCCTTTCATTGAATTGAAATATAAACAATCCCAGCAGGGTTTGCATTAGCATTTGCTTTTATCACAATTCCAAGATACCCTAAACTAGGAGGTCAAAGCCATTTAGGAATGGTTCTGAAAGTGGTTTAAGCTAATAGAGCTCCAGCTTGTTGCACAGTGAATTTTTCCTAGGGCAGAAATTCCATAAATGTTATGCTTCTTTTAGCCCTGCAGCAATGGCATATTTTACCTGCTGTGCACTAATGCCTTTGGTATTATTATTGTAGTTTTTGGTCTGAAGGAGCCAGGGTGGGAAGGTTAATTGCAGAAAAAGAGTGTTAGGTGTCAAGCACAGGAAGGATGGATGCTGTGGCTTTGGGTAGACTGCCAAGTCTGCAACCCTGCATCTGCATTCCTTGGAGTTAAAGACCAGTGGACAGGTGTAATTGAAATAGAAAGGCTCATCTTGCTGCTCCCGGGAAGGTGAAAGGGGCTTTCCAAATATGAGAGACCTGGGACTCTGATTCTTGGTTCTCTGTCTAAAGTGTCCTGACGGCAGAAGAGATACCCTCCCTTCTGGCAATGGTGCCATTATCCTCAGGGGACAGCAATAGGGTAGGGACATGTGTCTTCAGGATTTCTGTCTAAATGATGAGATTCTAGCTGCCATCTCAACTGGGAGCCAGTAGCTGTGGGGGAGGGAGTTGTAGTGCTTTTTTTTACAGCACCCAAATTTCAGTTAAACTGTACTTTTACTTTAGCTTATAAGCGTGATCTTGGATCCTTTTCCCATGGCATTTTTTCACATTTATAGCACTTTATGCGTTTTCCAGACACTAGTGGCATGCTCTACACTCCAGGTTTTCAGTTTATAATCCCTGCCTCTGCAGGTTGCCACAGTTCTCTGCTCTCACTGAAGTTCCCTGCCTGGACCTTGCATTTGAGTTTGTGGTCCCCAATGCAGAGCACTCTTGCAAAGATACCACATCCAGTGAGTGCCCTCACAGGTAGTCCTGTGCAGCTGGTACCCTGTGAAGAGAAGCTCAGTGTGCCCCCAACCTAATGTCCACCCTGTACTCAAACAAAACCATGTTTCTGACTATCAGCAGGTATAGATTTTCAGTTCTCTGAAAGGAATACTTGACCATAGAAGCTGTATTTAGTGTGGGTGGATGAAAATCTTATTTTGTGGCCATTTAAATAACAGGGTCACACACATTGGACTGTCTTAGGAGTCTGGATGGAATCTTTATACCTTATGCTAGTTTCACAACCATGAGAGATTCAACATCTTCATTGAGAAGTTCTGCTCTGTGAACAAAATATTTGCTCCATCTCTAGCATAGTCTAACTCCTGCAGCAGAAAAGACAAAAAGCAGGCATTTTCTTTCACAGGAGACCTTGCAGAAGTTGCTTGTATTACTTCTACTTCTGTCACATTGGGCAAAACTTGGTCATGTGATGCTATTTAGTAATACTTTTATTCTGGGTAACATTTTCCCAAGTATAAAATAGCCAAGAGAGAATAGACATTAGAGCACCACTGGCGAACTGTTTTTCAGATTTTTTTCCAGACAGTTTGCACATAGTAGACATCAGAGCAAAGAGTGTGGGCATAGTTGGACAGAGAGCAAACCCAAGAAGCTCCTGTACTCAAGTTCTGGTTACCACACACACACATGAAATTGCTTCAAATCATATGTATTTTTTTCATCCTTTTCCCGACTTCTTTCACCCTTTATTCCTATGTACTTTATTTCACTTTTTAATTTTTTATCTAATACAAGTGTTTAAATCCTGTGCAAGACACTGGGAGAATCAAGAACAAAGGGAGTTTTTGCCATATGACAAGTGAAAGGTCTCATCAGAACCCTGCTCACATGTGAAGAGCAGATTCACAGGGCCATGTGCTCTGAGCTACACCAACCCTGAACATCACCATATCGGTTCACATGCACCAGAAACACAATTCTGGCCCTGGTTCTGCAATCCTGGTACTGTGGACCTAGTACTTTTCAATGGTTTGTGCTCCTTGCTTCCACTGAGTGCAGGGGTGGATATTCCTCTCTCTGTGCTTTTATGCATTTAAAAGAAATTTCAAGAAATAGCTAAAAATAATGTTTTTTTTTAAAAAAAACTACCTGAGCAAAATTAAAATCCTACAATTATTCGTAGGTAGAAGTGTATTCATCCTTTTGTTAAAAATAATGGATAAGTGTGTATTATGAATGGAAACATTTCTTTCATTTTCTCTCTCCTTTTCTGAGTATATGCATCATTTTGTCATACTCCAACATCTGTTTTGGCGGTCCACAACGGAGTTCTAAAAGAATGTTTGGGTGTTGTCAGTATGTGAAATGAGTTATGTTACGTGAAGAAGATTGAGATCATGTTATAATAAATATTATAATACCAGTAGAGCTCTTTTTTCAGTTTCCAAACGTTAAAATCTGAGTAATTTTCATTCATCCTATACTGCAGAGAAGATAACTCAAGGTTGCAAAGTTTTGTTTCAAAGTTATAGTTGGTGAAGGAAGTATAGCTATGCCTGTCTGATCCAGGGTCTTCCATGGAACAGTTCTGCTACATTTTTAATATGTTTCCACTTATTTTCTGTGAGTCTGCAACGTACAGAAGGGTAAGAAGGGCAGACATTTGAGGTTATTGTTGTTCTGAAGTTGGCATATGACTGTCAACTCAGCAGGATGGGTTGCCTCCAGACAGAAGAGCAGTCTTTCCTTTTAACTACACACTTATCACCATCCAGCTGTTTTTTGAGGGAATTAGGTTCTTGGGAGTTGTTGGGAGAAAAGATGTTGTTTTAAGTGCCATTGGACCTCAAATGATTACAACTTTAGGCAGAGATCTTCCAATTCAGTCTTTTCATTATACAAATGGAACTGTAACTACAGAGGACAAGAACCAATCCATGAAGCTCAGTTCTGGTTTGCTAAGCCATGTATTTCTGCAAAAGGCCGATATACAGATCCCACAGGAAATGCATGTCAAGCAAGTTTTCTGATCTTACCACTTTATGGCATATCTGCAAAGCCTTTTAGTTAACAGCTGAGCAGCTCTTTGATTGGCATAACTTATACAACAATACTTATATTTCTTCTCTTTCTGCCATTTGCTCTTTTTCTTTAAAATGTATCAAAATTATTGTATTAGGGTATCATGATAGGGTCTGGGGAGGGGCACAGTGATGTTTTGTTTGTGCAGATTTAAGGACAGATTCTTGGCACGCTCTTTTTTTGTTTTGTTTTGTTTTCTATTCTAGTACATTATACACAAATAGGACTTTTAGTTTTTGGCATCCACCGTATTTTGTGGCATATATTTAATTGCTCTTGCTAGATTCTCCTATCATGAGTTGCAGCAAGACCCTAACGCAGGGCAGAGTCTATTAGCTTTGCTGTCTTCCTTGATATGACAGGTGGAAGAGCAGGATGCCTGTAGCATCTTGGGCCTAAAATAATGTCTCACACTTGTAGCTGAATACGTATTTGTGAAGGATTCAATGAAGTCTGAAACCCCATCTTCCAAGGTTTTGAATTTCTGAATTTTAGTCAATAGAATTGTAGCCTTTCTGAGTCAGTCAGCAAATCCTTGCTTTCCTCACCATTGCCATGTTCACAGGAGTCTCCTGGATTCTCTTGGCTTGTCAAGGAATGTTTTAGTTGCTTGGAAACCAGCACGCAGTCAGGATATCTAGTGCAGATCACTGATTCTGTAATGATTGTGAGAAATTCAGAGCTATTTCTCCCCATAGCGTGAGAGCCTGTCTCTAAATAAACTTCCTAGAATCAAGACGACTGCGGCACCCACACAAGTTGCTTCTCTTCTTGTAACCATGACAACACACTTGCACTCTGGCCTTCTCCACCCTGCTCTCAATCATCACAAAGCCGCTGGCTTACTGTTCTTCATAGACATGCACGGTGGGGTTTTCTTGCCTTAAGGTGAAGATCCTAATGAATTCATAGCAGCCAGTATTGCATGTTGTCATCATATTGCCCCTGTTTGGCATTCAAGAAAATACTTTCTCCACTTTGTGATTTCTACTGCCTATTCACAACTCAGCTCCTTCCATTCAAAAAAATCAGTGAATTGTTTGATCAACTGAGGCAGGGGACTAAACTGTTTGGATTTTGTTCAGACAGCTACTTTGTCCATCTTGGTCAGTACACATGAGGGGATGCTGGACTTTGTGTTTGAGTATATTATACTTTTTTGGAGGTGGGGCGTGGGGGGTAGGTGTCATCTTGCTCTTCATTTCACCGCATAGCATCTTCTCATAAGCTCACAGAACTCAGTTATACCACTGCAAGGATTGTCCGTGTGCCACTCCAGGTTGAGAAGTGGGCCAAGACTGGAGGTTCTTTGCACTAGACCGGAATCTCATCATTGAAAGCAAAAATCAGATTCAGTTGGAGAGGTGCCCCAGGAAATTGTAGCTGAGATTTCAGAGAATCTGACTGGTGACTTGGACTCCTCCAGGACTCCCACTCTGGGGCTGAGTGAATGTTGTGCCTCTACTGTCTGAAGCTGCTCTGCCGCAAGGCCAAGTCACTATCTCCCAGCTGTTGTTTTAAGGGCTTGTGAAAAGTCAATGGATTATTTCTAATTCATGAACAAAATTTGTATGTGTTTATTGTGTGTGAAAGGATATGGGTAGAGCTGGAGCATGATATGTAAAGTAAATAAATTGGATGCAGAAAGGCAGATTTCATATGATTTCACTCACATATGAGTTCTTAAAAGTTGGACAGAAATGGCACTTTCCAAGGGCAGGGCTGAGGAAGAAGATAATAAGTAGGCCAAAGGGTGTAAAACTTCAATTAGGAGAGATGAATTTAAGTCCATCACCTGGGTAGCTTCATACCCACCTGTCCTACTCCATCTGTTATCACTGTTTCCTCATATTCCTCTGCCTTATTATGAGGAATGGCATTGTTTTCTCATTTGCCATTTCTTTCTCCCCATCCCACCCTCACCTATAGATCTTTGTTCTTACTGTAGCTGAAATGCTCTTCATTCCCCTTCCTTCTCATCCTTTAGGACACTTCCCAAGGGAACACCAGGACAATGGCTAAATGAGTTATAATAGGCAGTGGATGCTGTTGAATGCCACCCTGTTCTTCCATTCAGGAATAAGGCACTGATACTCTCCACCCCAGGTATTAAGAGCAATAGCCATTTGGCATTTGTCAGAGTAATTGCCTTAGGTTGCAGGAAGCTGCCTTGGCCAAGGTGAACTATCCCATGTGCAATTACCACTTCCTGTAGGAATTCCAAGATTTGGTCCCTTTGCTTCTGGGACAGCACTGAAGAACTGCCCAACAAAGCATTGTGTACACAATGACCCAAGATATTCTTTGCAACTAAAGCAGATCCCAAGTGGTTCCTCTGCCAAGCCCTGCCTCCCTCACTGCCTTTTAGCAACAGCAAACTGAGAGCTCTTTCTAGCAAAATTGCAGCCTAGAAAAGTCTGTTTCCCAGGTAACTCTAAAACATGATAAATCTGGAGTGAAATAATATGGATTCAATAAAAATGTAATTACATATGAAAGAATATGTAATGACATAAAAATGCTCAAAATAATGAAATAAATTCATAAACAAAAGAGATATATGCATGATGAAAAAGATAAGAGCAAAAGTTTAAAACAAACTCTGAAATTTCATTTCAGTTTTCTTTTTGCCTTAATTATATTTTGCAGTGAACCAGTAATTATTTGAAAAACTAATTACATCTTGGAAAGGTAACATTAGTTGACATTTTCAATATAACTCCAAAATATGAAATAAAGAAGCACAGGTCTGGCTAGCTCTGCCTTGGAAGACAATCGTTTTACTTTCCAGCATCCCTTTCTTTGCTGTATTTTCACTCATCCTTGCCTGGCCCGTACTGATGCATGTAGCTGCCGACTTCCTTCATTTTGCAGCTCCATTTCCGTATGAATATGAGGGTACTCTACAAAGGTTGCTGAAAATACACAATATGAAGAAACTGCGTAGGTATTCCAAAACCACTTTTTGCCGCCAAATAATCTTTTAAGCCCATTTTTCATGAATTGTTAAGCACCTTGTATGCATCTAACATTATATAACCAATGCATATAGCAGTTGTTTAAGTGCTTGGGTTTCACTGAGAGTTCCATGACCTTCTGCAGATGATGTTCCATGCCCTGGACATGCCTTCCACACTATAGGCTTTTACCGTATTTTAGTGAATGAAGGGATAAAGGCTAAAACAGTGAATCAAATAAATTATCCTTTGCAGTGGAGGCTTGAGTTGTCTGAAATTTGATTGCCATGGTAAGAAAAGAAAGCAATCTGGAAAAAAGCATTGAGGTCCCATTTTGTGTCCCCTGCTTACTTCAAAAATAGCGTGATGTAGGGGACCTCTCAGTCTGCCCATGTTTCACTGCTGCGTGGTTTACAAAGCAACTTTGGAAGAAGCTGACACTGCCACTGTAGCTTGAAGGCTTTAGGTGCAAACAACATTTTGTTTTTAGAGTGATGATTGTTGTCTTCAATATCATGATGCTCCTTTTCATTCTCATTCTCTGAGAAAAGAAAAGCTAGTGTTACTGTGGAAATGTTTTCTGATTTATTCCTGTTCAATGCAGAAAATTCCTTCTGTGAATTAATGTTGAGAACCTTATTTTTTCCTTTAAAAAAAAAAGACTGTCTTTTATTGAAGTAACACTTCCTTGTTATGTATTCACCTCTTTAACCATGTTAAAATGTACACTGCAGCCTAGCATAACCATTTTGTCCTGTTTGGTTTTTCTAAGTGAAAATTACCCAGGCTTTCAAAGATATTAACAGGTTCTTCAAAGCTGACATTGCACTAATGCTCCTAGGTAACACTTTTACATTTTGATAACAGCATTGGTACTTCAATATGGAAAACTAACTTTGCTCTTCCATTCTTCCTGTCACCTTGAGGACATGCGATCAAATTTCTTTGTGACATACATAAGACCTTTTGCGCTCTTTCTTATTCCCTTCTCCCTGTAAGCACTGTACGTCTAAGGGTTGCTCAAATATTTGAACTTCGGTAAGTGAGCTAGGTCTCGTCATATCTTTGTAATTTTCCCCTTTCTCTCATTGAAAGATGCCTACATATTCTCCCTTAAGGCAAAGTCCCATTATTCTTATGACTACATTCTTACTCCTGCCCCTACCGTGCTCTCTCCTGACTTTGCTTCTTCCCTCCCCACTTCCATTAGTATTTGCTAAAAAGATTTTGAACTTTTGAGCTATGGGAGTATTTATTTATCCCCACTGCTCAATGATCTTTAAATGTAATAGGTATCTTAAAACATTTACTCAATTAGAAAACTACAGTGAAAACAACCACAGTGTATATAGGAATCCTAGCAGATTGATGAATATTTTGTTTGTTGGTGAAGTGAAGTTTTGGGTACTCTTCAAATTGGTGTCTACACTTAGGTCTTCACCTGATGAACAATATTTTTCTTCATGCCATCAGGGCAGTAGGATGCTGGAATATATATACCTTTGGAAGTTTTGCGAAACTCCTTAAAGATACCAAATATTAATAGATACATATCATGATGATGTGTATTTTGTAGTATTGATAAAACTGAACATTCATTCCAGTCTGTTTTATTCTTGTTTCCTTTGCACTTCAACTCTGAATTTATATTTGTAACACCTGCTGTTTCCATCCCAGGATAATGGGCGATTTAGCATTTTATCATTTCCAAAGTGTAGGAATTCACACTCTGCCCACCTCTGGTTGTTTGATATGAATCTCTTCTGAAGGCTCCCTGGGGAACATTCTGTGTTTTAGGCTACACTACTGAGGCTGTGCACTATCAAACCAGTATATAAACAGAAAATAAAATATAATAAAAGATAGTCAAGTTATTGGAAACAGAAAGCAATAACGGAAAGCAAATTTAGAGGAATGGATAGGACAAGGTGGAAAAGTGAGGAGGAGAGGAAATGAAAAGAGACAAAGGTGTAATGTATGTAGGACCCAGTCTTTGCTGACCCAGTCCTTCAGAGAAGGCTTTCCACAGTCTAAGCTGACACCTGCTCACTGAAGTCTGGGTTTGGAATGTTCCTGTGCCAAATTGTCACCTGTAATCTTGTTTGAAATAGTCTGTTTCTGCTGTCTCCCCAGTTTTAGTTTGGGTTTTCTTGGGTGAATTCGTGGCATTTTTCCCTTTAATAAAGCCCCAAACAGTTTTGTTATTAGTATGTCCTGACCCATGTGCCACACTTGGGAAAACAGTATGGACCATCTTTCACCATACCAGTAAGCACCTTTTTTGCTTCAACAACAGCAATGTGTTCCTATTTGTTGTGAATTGGAAATTTGCTATACTCAGGTGAATGGCTCTTCCTCTGGTGTTGCATGTATTTGCTCATGAAAAGCCGAGCAGCTGGTGGCTCAGCAGATGCTGAGATACACACTGTCTTAGTCAAGTGATGGGCTGCCATGCACAGATACCTTATTCACTCTTTTTTCTTAATATGCTTTTTTTTTTAAAGATTTATTTATTTATTGGAAAGTCAGATATACAGAGAGGAGGAGAGACAAAGAGGATGATCTTCTGTGCGATGATTCACTCCCCAAGTGAGCGCAACAGCCGATGCTATGCCGATCTGAGGCCAGGATTCAGGAAATTCTTCCCATACGGGTGCAGGGTCCCAAAGCTTTGGGCTGTCCTCGACTGCTTTCCCAGGCCACAAGCAGGGAGCTGGATGGGAAGTGGAGCTGCCGGGATTAGAACTGGCGCCCATATGGGATCCCAGCACATTCAAGGCGAGGACTTAAGCTACTAGGCCATGCCGCCAGGCCCCACCTTATTAACTCTTAAATAAAGTTTCATCAAGTTAGATTTGTACTTCCTTAATGATGATCTTTTGGTTTCCACCAATAAGACAGGGCATGTCTCAGTGTGCAAGAACATTCCAAGATTCTGTTTCTAACACATTTTTAATGTTCAGATGAGCAAAGCCTAAGCCAGGACTAGATATGAAGGCAGTGTTTGTAAATGGAAAATATGGAAAAATCAGGTGCCAAGGGAAGGGAGAAATTATCTGAGCCACTGCTGCAACAATCTGACATGCTTGTGATATTAGTAAACTAGCATATTTGACAATACTCAAAGAATCAGAATTTATGAAACATTCACATTTTAAATATAATTTTTATATTTTATAATTTATGTAATTTGTATAAAATATAAATTAGTAGAAATGTAAATTTATCTTTTAGATAAAAATCGTTTAATTGCTCTATAAAAGCAGCTATTTATTTAAGAAATAATATGGTCCCAGCATGATAGTCCAGTGGCTAAATCCTCACCTTGCAACTACCTGGGATCCCATATGGGCACTGGTTTGTGTTCCAGCTACCCCACTTCCCATCATCCTTGCATCGGCAAGATTGACAGCATTTCAGAACTATTGGAACCACTTGAACAAAACCCTTGGAGCATACTGCACATCAGGGACCTTGGGATGACACCAGGTGGCCATTCCCCATCCCTGGATACTGAGGCAGTTGGGAAGCTGGGTGTGGCTTCTCCCCTTACCTCCTCCATCCCCTAGACATAGGAAGAAGAAAATTTGGAAACAATGGTCGTGTTGGCTTTCCCCTAATCCTTGACCCTTCCCACCCTAATCATCAAAACTGAAGTTAAAGAATTATATATTATGTGTACTTTCAAATACTATTCAACCTTAAGGAAGGGGTGACTTTTGACGTTTGAGAAAACATGGGTGGCTGGAGGCTATTATGTTAAATGAAATAAGTCCAACAGAGGAACACAAATACCATATGATGCCACTTATGTGAGCAATCTAAAAATGAAAGTTAAATCTCACAAACAGAGAATAGAATGCTACCAGGGAGAGTAGGAATTGGAAAGATTTTATCAAAGATTTAAAAATTTCACTTTTTCCAGGAAGAGCAAGTTCCAGAGATCTATTGTTTGACATGATGACTATAGTTAACAGTAATGTATTAGCTTCTTGAAAACATCTTAGAATGTATTTTAATTGTTTCTACCACAGAAAAAAGAGGTAAGTATGTATGATAATGCATCTATCAATCATCTTGATTTAGCATCTCTACAATGCATTTAAAAATCATGGTTACCATAAATATGCACAATCCTTCTTGTCAACTAAAAATGTTAGCATCCTAAACAATCTATGAAATAGGTCTGAACTGATTTGCCTTCTTTTTCTTAAACCATAAGTGTAGAATTTTATATGTAAATATACTAGAATATTGTTGACAGAGAAAATATTTTTATGTGCCAGTTTTCAATGCAGTATCTGATTAACTTCTCACTGCCATACTTATTTATAAGTGTGTATTACAGAATGGTTTAAAAACTTTAAATAAAACTTGTAGAAAAGAAAATAATAGCAAAGTCATGTGACATAGTGGGTTAGTTTGCATTCTTGGATCCCTCTGGGGATCAAGTCTGGGGAGTCCCTGCTGTTGTGTTTGGAGAATACTGAAGCAAACTGGCAGAGGCTTCTGTGTGTCTAGAACGTGAAACCTCACATGAGCAGCCTGTCAATAAGCTATTTTGGAAGCAGATATTCAGGTTCATGTCAAGCCTTAAGATGAATGCAGCCCCAGCTATCTTGACTGACCTCTTGGGGGACTCCAAGCCATAGCTCCTTATCTCTGCTGCCTTCTTAATTCTGATCCACAGAGGAACAATAAATGTTTGTTATGGCTCCAAGCTTCTATGTTGCAGGGTGCTTTATCATTAAAAAAAAAAAAGATTGACAAGGACTACACCTGTTTTGCTAGCAGAAGGGAGAGGATAGATGCATGGGCAGATGGACAGAGAGAAGCAAAAGGACCCAGCAGGCAGTGGCTGGGGATTGCCGAAGAAAACTCTCACAACCTTGCCTGCAGGCACAGTCCTGGAGGCCATTTGTGCAGTCCTGGAAGAAAAGCAGGAGAATGGCGTGTGCCAAGTGCTTTGAAGTACCTGGCGAGCCTGCAGGGAATGGAGCTAGGTAACAGGGAGGTAGGGCTTTTCCTCTTTATCATCTTGGCCATTAGCTAGAGCAAAGCTCTTTGTGGGGAAACATGCAAATTGCTGAAAATGGAGTTGAACTTCCTCCATCTCTCTTTAACTGGAAATATAATTGCAACTCCCTGCACATTGCTATGATTTTTAAATCCTGTCACGCTTTGTTGGCTCACTGCTTTTCATCTTACTGTTTATTAAAACAGTCTGAGTTCTCTTTTGATGCTGAAAGCCTAAGTATGTGATTGGAAGCCATTGCCAAATTACCATGTATTTTTATTTGATACTGATGTTTTTAACTATGCATTTATATGTTTTCTTGTTTTTTTTTAAACAAGGAGTTTGGAACTAAGTGCTGGGGAATAGAGAAAAGATAGGACATTATAAATAATCAGTTGAAACCCTCTTTTTGATTCAGATACCTGAATGATGGTTCAGGTTCTCAAACCAATATTACAGGTGTTTTAACTGTACTTCCTGACCTAGTCCCTAGATATACTTGGTTAGTAACAGGTAAAAGGAGTCTTGGATAAAGATATACATCAAATATTGCTAGTTGAGTGATAGAAAATATATAAGAACTCTATTAGGGTTCTTCAGAGAGACAGGATTATTAAAAGGTAATGAATGATAGGAGTTCCGTAATAGAAACTGACGCATTTACTAATGGAAGCTAAGAATCCCACAGTAGGTTTGAAATCTGAGAGGCAGGTATGAGGGATGAAGACTGTTGGAGGCTTAAACCCAGAATCCTAATGTCCAAGGACAGTGGAAGATGGATGGCCTACCTGACGAAGATTAAAAGCTCATGCTTTTTATCCTATTTGGACTCTTGAGATTGAATGCTGCCCTAATGTCTTCTATGTTGATTCAGGTGGATCTTTAATCTGCTGATTCATATGTTACCCTATTCCATAAACCACCTGATAGACACAACCAGAGTTAATATATCTATCTGAGTATTCCTTTGGCCAATCAAGTTGGCCCAAAAATTAGCCCTCAAAATACTCCTATACATCCCCTTGAATTATACTTACTATCCAAATATAAAAACAATAGAAATCTACCTAATATGATACAACTACCTGGCATATAACCAAGACCACACTTATGTAGTCCCAAAATTACTCTTGTAACATCTCATGACTAAATATACCACAGCAAAAATGAACAATATTTAAATACCATTGTAGAGACAATATATACTAGTATTGTGAAGAAACAAAAGAGGAATCAGTCTGAATATATGTGCTTCATGTTTATACACTAACACAAATTTATAGCAAAAGGAGGGAGAAATTGTGCCTGCTCACAACTGGAATATGTGTGTACTTTCTTTACCACATCTTCTGTATTTTGCTTTGAGCAAGCCTTGCAGCTGATCTTTAATCTTTACCTGGTGAGGTGACTGAAACTTTGATTCTGAAGGATTTTGGTCCTTTGTATTCCCATGGGGATTGTTGTAGTTTTCCAACGACCTTGATCACAGGGCATGGTAAAGCTTACCTTTTTACATATTGTCCTTCACTTCCCATCTAGAGTAGGCATCCTATTTTGCCTTGTTAGTCCAGAATGATTGCCCTGGCCAACACAACAATTCAGTTCACTTACTTTTAGCATTTTGAAATGAGCAGGTGAGATGATCCTATTTTGATCTAATTTTCAATATCTGAGTCAGTACTCCAGCCTTCTCAGAAAGGTTTACTTCATGACCAGTGGGGTTATACCTGGTGGAAATAATACCTGATTTCCTTCTATGTCCTGAATAAGAAAGCTGTGGTGGAAAAGTGTATGTGTTTCCTATGACTGATGTAATATAGTGGTGCAAACTCGTTGGCCAAAAACAGCAAAAAATATTCTTTTATAGTTTTATAGTTTTGGAGTCCATTTTTACTGGACCAAATTAAGTCTCAGCATGCCTATTTCGCTTGTGAAGATACTAGAGTAGGTCCAGCATCATAACCTAGCAGCTAAAGTCCTCGAATTGAATGCGTCAGGATCCCATGTGGGTGCTGGTTCTAGTCCTAACAACCCTGCTTCTCATCCTGCTTCCTGCATGTGGCCTGGGAGTGCAGCTGAGGATGGCCCTAAGACTTGAGACCTTTTACCCACTTGGGAGACCTGGAGGAGGCTCCTGACTCCTGGCTTCAAGTTGGCTCAGCTCCAGCTGTTGATGGCGCTTGGGGAGTGAACCATCGGACAGAAGATCTTCCTCTCTGTCTCTTCTCCTCTCTTTATCTGCCTTTTCAATGAAAATAAGTAAATCTTAAAAAAAAAAAAGATATTAGAAGAGGTTATATTCCATGACTATGAGCATTGACTGGCCATATCACTCTGATTGAATCTATGGTCACATATCCTTCTCTGTTGGCTCTCTGTATTGAATATTACTCTGTTATCCTCTAATAAAGATATATGTGATTAGATTACATAATCCAGGATAAACTCCCTGTCTCAACACCTTTAATCAAGTCATATGTGCATTTACCCTTTCCCAAACAAGATCACGTTTATAGGTTGCCAGGAATTAAAATCTGGTAGCTTTGGGAGTTGCTGTTCAGCCCACTACAGGAAGGTTGACGTTATTTCATTCCAAACCATGACTTTTCTCTGTACTGCTTTTATATTTTGCTCATTGGCAGTGTATCACAGTTGTTGGTGTATCATGGAGAAGAAATATAGTCTTCATCATCTTTCAAAAACCTGAGAACAAAACACATCAGAAGGAAGATTTACAGTAAGAAAGGAGGGAGAAATAACAGATAGAGTCATGCTGAAACCTCCCACTTCACCATTCTCTGCTGTCAATTGTAGAATCTTGCAGTGTCAAATGCTTCGCTTTGAAAGCTTCTGTGAGCTTTTCCTTTGAAATATAGATCTGGTTACCCATTTAGAAATTGCCATCACACTTGTTGCAATCAAGACCTTGTCTGTCATGGTTGCCCACTGCAAAGTTTTATTAACCATGAAGTGAATTTACTGTTTCACTCCCACTGTGGGTTCCCTCAGACTGTGTGGACATGGGATGAAAACTAATTGATGTATAGTTGGAGGGTAATAGACTCTTCGGACTCAGAGTGATAAGTCATTGCAGGCCTTTACATTCAATAAATCTGAACAGGATCTAGCTTGCACTTCCTGTGGGGGAGGGGAGGGCAGCAATGCGAGAAGATTGATTCTTTTCAAAAATTCTGCTCAGCCTTCTACTTACTGTTTGGTAATAGGTGGGAACATTGATAGTTGTAATGGTGGGGCAGTTGATGACAATTTACTTACTTGACATCAAGGATGGTACCAATAGGTGATTTCTGCTCTAGGTTTAAACATTCCGGGTTTTTATGGGTTTGAGGAAAGCTTGCAACTGGAATTTGCAAATTGAAAATGAAGTTTGACTCCTGAAAAGATTTTGGGCAAAAAGAATAGAGATTGAGTTAGGTGCCAATAGAGATAGAGAAAAAGAGTCAGCGAGAGACTAAGACCAAGGAGAAAGAATGTTGTATGCTCTGTTCAGGGAATCTTATATATTGATGGAGCTGGGCCCTTTTTAGAGTAATGCAGTATGTTGTAAATTGAAGCCTGCAAACATTGTGGGTGCTACAAATTTTCAACTGTAGAGACTCTGAATTGAAAAATCGTGTGAAAATTTTGCCTGCTACTTTAAACGTCTCCCTAACATCGTGCGTTTACCTTTTTTAAACTCACTTTTCATGCCTCCATTGTTTTTTTCGGTTGAATCGGTCCCTGAAAATTCTACGAGACTCCTGTGCTCATTGCATTGAGCACATCACGCTGAACTTCTGAGCCATCTACCCTCTCTTCTCTCCTGCCTGACCCTCAGCTTGTCCCTTGCCCGGAGTTCCCAGCAGGGCTGGAGGTCCAGCAGGGTCCTGTGCACTCTTGGCTGTTGGTGCCTTCTCCCTCTTCATGATTTCTGTAACATCTCAAGTTTTTGTGAAATTTCTCCCAGGGTACTCTGCTACTCCATATTGCTGGCATGTTTTCATTTGTTGTTTCTGTTGTACAAGAATGTCTGACTTTAAGATTTTCTTTGTCATTTTTCTTTCATAGGACCATCAAAAACAGAACCCTTCTCATACATAGAAATGGAAATTTATTCATAAATCATAAAGCATACCCCATTTACCTCTTTGAAAGTTGGCATCAAGCCAGTGAGATGACGGTCTTGGAAAGTGCCCTTCTTATGTCTACTAATCCAGAGCTGATCCTACACCTTACAACTAAAACTGCTCCATTCATGTCATCAACAAATACTACTGGATAAAACAGAAAGGAAGGATAAGGTTTAGAAAATATCAAGCAACTTTTTTAAAAAAGTTTTTTGTCATTTTGTTTTATTTGAGAGGCAGATTTACAGAGAGAAAGGGAGAGCTAGAGAGCGATCTTCCTTCCACAGATTCACTCCCCAGATGGTCACAACAGCCAGTGCTGGAGTCAGGAGCCTGGAATTTCTTTCAGATATTCCGCATAGGTTTAGGGGGTCCAGTCACTTGTATCAGCTTCCACTGCTTGCCCAGATGCATTAAGAGGGAGATGGAATGGAACTGGGGTAGTTAGGTGTTGAATTGATGGCCACATGAATGCTAGTAATACATACGAAGGTTTAACCTGCCAAGTTTACAACACTGGCCTCTACATTGTTTTCTTAATACAAAATTTCTAGAAGTGAGAATTTGAGAATTTCCTAGTTGAGCCCTTATGTCAATCTATACACTCAACTTTACAACTGTAGTGACTTTTGAAAGGGTCAAAATCCAATATATAAAATTCCAGCTACAGAAGGAGGGAATCCATAAGAATATAAAGGGAAATGAGTAACGTGTTAAACTTTCAGAAAGACATAGTCAAGAAAAATAGTGCCCAATATTCTGTTGCTCATTGTGAGTATTATTATTTACACAGATGCAAGTAGAAAACTTTGAACTCAGTGTTGAACTTTTAGTTAAGACATGTTGTATGAGATTATTTTCATAGGGAAATTAGTAATGAGACTGATTTTCATATTAACTGAAATGAAACAATCATTACATAGAGAAACCAGACTGGAAATATTTGGGGAGAAGTAGGTTTGTGATATGAGGCTACAACTAATCCTTAGATCTCTTTGGGAGAGGAGACCCCCATAGGGGCTCTGGGTTTTGGGAGCTTATCAATGAAATATATATGAACACAAGGTGGCAGTAACACACACAAGCATTTGGTTTGCACATTGAAAAGCTTGCTTGTCCGAGTCAGTGCAGAGGGAAAGAGAAGGTGAATTTCTGAGTGAGACAGATTAGAGCTTGTATACCATGGTGATGTCAGGGAGCAGTACAGTGCAGAATCTCTGGGTGAGAACTCCCAGTAATGGCTCGAGGACTGTGTGGACCTGATCCATGGCTGCTGGTGTTGGTGCGGATGTATGTGTTACACAAAAGCAAGCAGTCTCTAAATATCCAAATATCTTATCTGACCTATATTGAAAACACTTGCATAAATAAAATTTTTAGTAGCAGCGTACAGTAAGGTCATATATAATTCCGATGCCAATGAACAGAAATCTACATTGGTCCATTATAAAATGAATTGTATGCACACATTCTTTTAAAAACAAATTGTAAAGCATTTATTACAAATGCGGGGGAAGTGAGAGAGAAAAAAGGAGGGAGGGAGGAGAGAGAGAGAGACACCAACCTTCTATTTACTAGTTCACTTTTCAATTGGCTGTAATAGCACAGTTGGGCCAGGTTGAAGCCAGAAACCAAGAACTCCATGTGTGTCTTCCCCATCTGCGATAGGGGCTAAATACTTGGGCTATCATTTGATACCTTCAGAATTGTGTTAACAGAAAATTACATTGGAAATACAGTAGCCATGTTTCAAAACTTTCTGGATTCTACTGTTATTATGGATTAATCTGATATGCCACAACACCTGCTCCTTAACAGTTTTCTGTGATTGAAGGAAATATGTATATTTGGCAACTTTTGGAACAATGTCTTAAGCCATTTTCAATGTCACTATATTTTTCTCCAAATCATAATCCTCATTGGCTGAATATTTCATCCAAGTTTTTCTGGTGAATTACTAATACTCCATTTCTAATGTTTCTCTGCAAATAGTCCAATGTTTCTAAAAGTGGACATACAGATATATAGTAATGGGGCCCAGAACTTCTGACCTCCAACTCTGTTTTTGGTATTTAGCTGGGGAATCAACTGTTTTATGAAATAATCTTGAAAAGTAATTTCATTCTAACTTTAAAATATTTTTTGTCAACTTCACAATGAACTTAGGTTTGCAAATATTCATTAGTGAAAGGCAGTGTTACAATGAGAAACAAAAAGAGAAAGAGATCTTCCACCTGCTGGCTTGCATCCTAAATTCCAGTACTGACTGGAGATGGGCTAGGGCAAAGCCAAGAGCGTGGAGCTTTCACCTGAATCTCTCCCTAATGTCAGAGGCCAAAGCACTTGGTCCATCTTGCACAGCTTCCCAGGCGTGTGCTCATTAGCTGGGAGCTATATCAGAAGTGATGCTGCCAGAAAGTGGACCACTGCCCATGTGGAAACACAGCACCACAGGTGTCAGCTTAACCTGATGTGCCACTCTGCTGGTCCCTTACTCATTATTTCCAGCCAGATCCTATTTATACTATACTCTTGCTACATAATAAAAGAAATTCTAAAGTCAACTAAGCTTCCTCTTTCTAAATCAATAACATAGCTCTCCTGGTTCTAGAGCTTACGGTGAGGAAATGGGAAAGCAATTATAAAAATATAAGTATAAGATACTTGAAGAAGTTAAGCTCACTAAAATGACAAAAAGGTTTTTTTTAAAGGGATAAGTTTTATTTAAGAAGTTTTATTTAAAAGAAAGAGTTATAAAATGAAAGGGAACGACACAAAAGGAGATAGATATAGAGAGAAACAGAAGGCAAAAAAGCAAGCAAGAAAGAAGGCCTGCTGGTCCATTCATCTGATGGCCGCATCAGCCACAACTAAGCTGAGATGAGTTGGAGGGTTTATCTTGGTTTCCCATATGAGTGGCAGTATTCCAAACACTTGGCCATTTTCTGCTGCTTTTCTTAGGTCATTGTCAGGGAGCTGGATCAGAAGTAGAACAGCTGGAACTTGAATACCCTCCAGATAGAGTGTCAGCATCCTAGGTGGTGGCTTTACCTGCCAGGTGACAACAACACTGGACTTCATGATGGACATTAAAAAGTCTGATAGGACCCAGTGCAATAGCCTAGCAAATAAAGTCCTCACCTTGCACATCCCGGACCCATATGGGCGCCAGTTCTAATCCTGATGGTCCTGCTTCCCATCCAGCTCCCTGCTTGTGGCCTGGTTAAACAGTCAAGGATGACGGCCCAAAGCCTTGGGACCCTGCACCTACATGGGAGACCTGGAAGAGGCTCTGGACTCATGGCTTAAAATCACCTCAGCTCTGACTGTTGCGGCCGCTTGGGGACTGAATCATCAGATGGAAGATCTTCCTCTCTGTGTCTCCTCCTCTCTGTATATCTAACTTTCTAATAAAAATACAATAAATCTTTAAAAAAAAGTTTGATTATCCCAAGAGTTGGAAAAGTATGAAACATCTAACTTTCTTATATTTTGATAAAAAGGTAAGTGATACAAATCCCTCGTACAATAAGTTTCCTTATTAAAAATTTATTTACCATAGTACTCAGTAATGATCACTTCTTGGAATTTACTAACTTGGTATGAAAATGACATGCATAGAAAGACTGAACAACAATTCTCATAGTATTTTTACTCATAATAGCACCAGACTGTAAAAGACTCATATGCTAATAACAAATACAAATGAGTAAGTTAATTATAATTTATAATCAGCTAAAAAATAATGATACACAAGACAACTGATTCTCAGCATTTAGATCAGCTGCTAAACAAGCTGATCTCAAAAGGAAGGCATCCTGTATGATTGCACTTATAAAAACTCTAAACTATATTGAACAAATGTGTATTTAAAGAAGGTGGATTTCTCATTCGCCACAAGCTAACATGGAGGTGGGGTACTGGAGGACTCTTTGGGATAATGGGCATGTTCTATAAAGTGGTTATTGTGGTAATTATAAGTACACTGTTAAAAAATTATGAAATGAGTATTTAAAGTGCATACATTATGGAGCTATGTGAGTGTACAAATGTTAAGAAAATGGTGTTTCAGAAGTCACATAGTAGAACTGCCCAGTAACACAACTGCACTGCAAATGAATCTGCTCAGTGCCATTTGACCATTTAGGAAGCACAGACAAGACACCAAGACCAATGTTAAAGCACCTTGATACACCAGGATGAAAGGCAACTTTGTAACCATAAAATATTTGCACTTTGACAAGCAGACCCCCTCAGAAATAGTTGTTATGTTGGAAGTCAATGAAATGTGTGTGGGAGCATTGGCATATGGGGAGGGCCATTTGAAAGTGTAGAACCCCAGGAAAAATGAGGTTTTAGCTGGATCATGAAAAGAGAAGGAAGCAAGGATATTCTTGCAGAGGAAATAGCCTGGGCAGCACTTTGGCAGGTATGACAAGCGAGGAGTCTAAATGTGGGCACAGGTCATATGATAAAAGGCTTTGGTTCTATCCTTATTTTATCTTTTCAGCACAAGTAAAAACTGTCACTCAGAAGAATGGCAGACTTCAGTTACACTTTTGAGTAGTGGTGCTGTCCTCTGTGGTAGGTGTTCGTTGCAAAGGTTAAAGTGACCAGAGAGAGCAGTTAGGGAAGCACTGAAGAAATCGGGCAGTCAGGTAGGGATGAGAGGGCAGGACATCTTGGACTGGGCTTCTGGTGGCTCTTCATAAGCTCTGACAAACATCTTCCAGCTCTGTCTGGTGCGGCTTTCTCTGTGTATTTGTTTGTTTCTTTTTGCTAAGGGCACTTGGTGCTCAGCTCTTGTCCTCTATTCTCTGGGCTTTGCTCTTCCCTTTTATCTTGTCCTGGACATGTGCTAGGAGAATGACATGGTTTTCTTTTAGGCTTTCTGGGAAACATGAGTCCTATTTGATTTCTCCTTGAAAGCAGTACTGCCGGGGGCAGTTCCCTCACTGATGCATAGAAACCAATTCTGCCTCTGCCTTTAAGAGCATTTACAACAAAGTGTACTTGGTGTTCTCCCTGACTATTAGTAGCTGAGTGTCTGCTCTAAGTCTGTGAGCGTCTTGTAATGGATCATCCCACTGGCCCGATGGACCATCTTCCAGTCCCCTACTACGTGATTGCTCTTGTCCCATGAAAAGGATGATGGAGTACTTTGAAGTACAAAAGATAGTCTCTGACCTCACCTGACATAAAATATATGTATATTTTTTTTTAAACAAAGATTGATTTATTTATTTGGAATGTCAGAAATACAGAGAAGAGGAAAGGCAGAGAAGATCTTCCATCCGATGAGTCATTCCCCAAGTGACCACAACGGCCAGTGCTACACCAATCTGAGGCCAGAAGCCAGGAGCTTCTTCCAGTTCTCCCACGTGGGTGCAGGAACCCAAAGCTTTGGGCCATCCTTTACTGCTTTCCCAGTGCCCAAGCAGGGAGCTGGATAGGAAGTGGGGCCGCTGGGATTAGAACTGGTGCTCATATGGGATCCTGGCGCATTCAAGGCGAGGACTTTAGCCACAAGGCTACTGTGCTGGGCCCCTAAGGTCATTATTGAGGAGTCCTGTGTCTCAACAGGTCTCAAAAAAAATCATTGTTCCAAGTAAGCCTGAGGTTCAGGTGTAGAAATTGTTCTTTCAACTCCCTTCAGGATCCCTTTCTCTCTGCTATATGGGCCAGGTGGCATTTATTAAATGGAAAATATGAATTAAACTCCCAAAGTTTTCCTGGTTTGACTTTAATTACCAATGATAAAAATCCACCTGATTAAAACAACTTTGTATCATCCATTAAAAGGAATGAGATCTTGTCATTTTTTATAAGATAGAGCTAGAGAACTTTGAAGTAAGTCAGACATAAGGAGACAAATACTGTGGGTTCTCCCTTAAGTATGGAAGACACACACACACACACACACACACACACACATCATGTGAACTCCAAAGGCCCACTCCAAGGGTTGGGAGCAGTAAGTTGTATAGAAGGAATTTGGCTTAAAGATATCAGGGCAAGCTGCATACAGTTCATTAGTTGTGACAACTATGTAAGATCTTAACAATAGGATAAGCTGAATGAGGGGTATATGGGGAGAATTCTTTGCACAACTTTACATTTTTTTGTTTTGTAAATTTAAACTCTTCTAAGATGAAAGGTTTTTTATATATATATATAAAGGGTTACTGAAAATCTGTAGTAGTGAGGACAGCGTAGTATTGGTGGAAGAGAGGCAGATGGGTCAATGGAAGGGAATAGAGAGCCAAGAAATGAACTCACAAATAGACAGTCAAATGATTCTCAACAAGGATGCCACGATAGTTCAATACGGAAAGATCCTTGATCTGTACCTTACTCCATGTACAAAAATCAATCTCAAATGGATTACAGACCTTAATAAAAAAAGCTAGATCAACAGAGTTTTTCAGGAAACATGGACGAATAGCTTTATGAAAATAGGGTGAGCAAAGATTTCTCAGAGATAACTTGGCAAAGATGAACTATTAAAGGTATTACACTTTTTTGTTTGTAGAGAACTTATACTGAGACCCTGGGAATACATGATTTTTTTCCTGTCTATTTATATAAAAGGAGTAGATTTATGTATTCCATAGATACAGTTATAAAATCATGAACATACTACTCTCCTTTCCTTATTTTAATTTTTGTGATGACATACCTCCAGTTTACTTTATAATCACAAGCTTAATCATCCTTTGAACAAAGAATTCAACAAATGGTAAGTAGAAAAACCATTGTCCTACAGGAATTTGGACAATGGCAGTAAACACTAATCAATTCTTAAAATGTCAGCTTCACTCATCCATAATACTTTTTTTTATAATATTTATTTATTTTTATTGAAAGGCAGATTTACGGAGAGAAAGAGATATGGAGCAAGATCCTCCATCTACTGGTTCACTCCTCAAGTGGCCACAATGGCCCAAACTAAGCCCATCCAAAGACAGAAGCCAGGAGCCTCCTCCAGGTCTCCCATTGCAGGTGCAAGGCCTCAAGGCTTTGGACCATCTCCACTGCCCTCCCAGTTCACAAACAGGGAGCTGGATGGGAAGTTGAGCAGTCAGGCTATGAACTAGAGCCCGTATGGGATCCTGGAGTGTGCAAGGAGAGGATTCAATCATTAGGCCACTGTACCAGGCTCCCACATTACATTTCTTTTATACTTTATGTATTACTTACCACAAATCAAAGGAAATGGTGTATTTGTCTTTATAGTATCAATTTTTTCAGTAATCATAATGGTCTCCAATTGCTTTCATTTTCTTGGAAAAGATGAGGGTTTTTTATTGTTGATTAGTATTCCATCATGCATATATATCGCATTTTGTTTATCCGATCATCTGTTGATAGACATCTGGATTGATTCCATAGCTACTGCAAATTGAGCTGCTATAAACATGGGAATACAGATAATTCTTTCATATGCTGATTTCATTTCATTTGGGTAAATTCCCAGCAGTGGGATGGCTGGGTCGTATGCTAGATCAGTTTTCAAACTCTTGGAAAATCTTCATACTGTCTTCCATAGTGGTTTTACTGATTTACATTCTCACCAATGTGTATTAGGACACCTTTTGTCTTCATATCCTTGCCAGTATTTGTTATTTTTGATTTTTGGATGATAGCTGTTCTAACTGCAGTGAGATGAAATTTTATTGTAATTTCTATTCGTATTTTCCTCACAACTAGTGATGCCGAGCATCTTTTATGTTTGTTAGCCATTTGTAGCACATCTTTATTTGAAGACCTGCTTTCTTGATTCACCCTGGATCCCTCTTTAGAGTTTGTGAAACTCGTGTATAGCCTCAAGTGAACTTTAACAGCAGAAACTGTATTCTGGCATTGAAAACAAATCAGACAGAAGCCTCCATGTATTTCTGAAGTCTAGCCTCTAGTATATATATCAAGATGTGTTATAATTATAATCCCTAAAATCAGGACACTGCAGTCTAGTTGTGATATAAACTGTCGGGAAGAAACCACACTCAGGCACACACACCCACCTACTACAGTAAAAGAAACTCTTGCCGTGTTGCAGATACACAGGCCATATTTTATATGTGTGGGACCAGTTACAGAAATGTCGTTATAGGAGGGAAGCAATAAAAACAGTACATTAATATTTTAAATGTTAGTAAAAATGTGTGGTTGGGTGAGAAGCAAATGCTTAAAGAACTTCCCCTGAATAAAAACGACATTCTCCGTTATATGACCCACAACAAATCGACTTCAGCTGCGTTTTTATTTAGCAATTTGTGTTTGGTGTTTTCACTTGAAGATTCTTCCCTATTCCGTTTTATGGCATCCTTTGCATAAATTTCAGGGAGGATTGGGGTGTAAAGCTGTCATTTCCTAACAGCTCATAAACTAATGAATTTAAATTTTAAATGGAGGATTTTAAGACAAGTAGGGGCTGTTTTCCTTATCCATGGTATGTATCCCCAGTGACAAGTGGCTATCTGTAATTGCTGTGGCTCCTTTCACAAACATGTCAAGAAAATTCTCTTTCTCCTCTCTGTTTTTTCCCTCCCCCTCTTTCTTTACCTCGCAATTTCCCCTCCCTATACAACTCAAACTCCAGTAAATTTCATCTTTGAAAAACTTGTAAGTTGTTTTAAACATTGATTCCAACCAGAGAGGCCTTATTAGCCCTCATAAGTCTTTCTTTCTTCCTTTTGTTCTTTAAAGTCATATTTTTCTCTCTGTCTTTTATCCATCCAAGTTACTACTTGGTTAAGAAGGAAAACAATCACTGGGCAAGAATTGTCAATGTAATAGTCAAAGGAGTATTTCTTCCCTTTTGTCTCTTGCACGACCTGTTTCCACACCATAGTCCCTCTACAATAATTGAAGAACTGGAACTAAAGGCAAAGGAAAAAGTATGTGAAGTGCTGTTTAACTCAAAGCGTGAATTTCCACGTGTGCTAAGTGACTACCTTGATTATTCTGATAAATTGTTAGGGGGACTTGTGTTTAGGTATTTAGGTCATTTCTTTTTGGGGTTGGTTCCAACAGATGTTGGGTATGGAGATTTAATGCAAGTATTAAAGCAAAAGAAATTGCTATTTGAGTCATATTTCAGAATCTGATATTAATGTGTACCAATTGAATTATTTTAACTTATAAGATTTATGATTTATTTATTTGAATAAATGACACAGAGAAAGAGAGAGGCAGAGGGAGAGACAGAGCTCTTTTATCTGCTGCTTCACTCCATAAATGCCTGCAACAGCTAGAGCTGGACAAGGCAGAAACCAGAGTCTGGGGTTTTGTCCAGGTCTCTCCAGAGGTGGCAAAACCCCACGTGCTTGCACCATCTGCTGCTGCCTTGTTGGTGTGTTAGCAGACAGCTAGATTGGAAATAGCATAGCCAGGATTGGATCCAGCACTGTGACCCAAGATTGTGGCTATCCCACGTGGCAGCATAATTCTTTGTGTCAACACTGCTCTTAATTCAGTGAGATTATTTTTCTTTCAAATGTTCAAAAACTTTTTGGAGGATGTGTTTTATTTCGTTTTCTTTATTTTTCATTCTTTTACACTCCAAATGGACATGAGGGAAGTTAGTCTTGTATTTCCTGATTTGTATCCCCAGAACCTAGGAGACATATAGCATAGTTTGTAGTGTGCATTTTGTAATGTTTTGTTGAATATTGAACAAATAAATAAAACAGTAAATTCTACCAAGGAATGTATAATCTAAAGGCAAAAATATAAAACACTTGCCCAAAAAACAACTTTTGGTACCTGATTGTGTTAAAATTGCTCTACACATTTACAATTAGTTATTATTTATGCAGAAAGAGAGGACAAAACATTCTACACAATTTCCTAATTCACATTGCAGGGGGAAAAGAGACTGAGACAGATCAACTGTATCTGGGTCTTGGTGGCTGTATTGCTGGGACAGATGAGCCTCTAATTCCTGGTGAAGGGGGGCCTTACTTCTGGAGGGGATATGGTTATTGCTGGTGCTGGTGCTGGTGGGTAGTGCATCTCAGATGTAAATGATCCCTTGCTCTGTAGTGTCACAGTCAGCTCCTTAGGCTGAAGAGTTAGGCTACTTTGGCAGCTGCTGAGCTCTGCCACCTATTTTTAGTGCCCAGAAGCCGTTGTTTCTTGCTTTCAGGCTCCTAGATAGCAGATGAATTTTCTGGACACTTAACCTTTTGGTAATGGAGATGATAATCCATTTGGATTAAGTTTGAAAGTATTTAAGTTTCCAAATTATTGCATATATTTTAACATCTTAAAGCTACTTCTATCACTAAAGTGTAAGAAAAAATTGAAGATTACAAGTTTCTTAGATAATAGAATATAATCTGTCCAACACAATCAAATTGTTCTCTAAGCTGCAGTTTCAAGTCGCTTTAAATCAATGGCATTTCTACTGTGTCACCTGGGAAACAATTGGAGGGCCCCACCAATATCTAATTAGATGATTTCCAGCACAGGATGTGAGCGGCTCCAGCAGGTTGCACACTGCGGGTTCTTGCACTTGGAAGCTAACTTCCTATGGTCCATGCTTAATTGCATTATGATTGTTATTGGGTTATTTCCACTATATAGAAAATAAGGAAAATCACTTTTGTATTTCACGAAATAATTTGACTTCTTTCTCCCTAAAAAAAAAAAAAAAGTCAGGTAATTCAGTCCCATTCTTCTTTATCTCATGGTGAAAATGCTCAGGGAAGCCAGTGTTGTAGTGTATCAGGCTAAGCTGCTGCCTGCAATGTCAGCGATAGAAGTTGAGGCTTGTCTCAGTCCTGGCTGCACAGTTTCCATTCCAACTCCCAGCTAATAAACTCAGACAAGCAATAGAAGTCAGTCCAAGTCCTTAGGCTCCTAAACTCATATTGGAGGTCCAGATGAAGCTCCTGACTCTTGCCCTCAGCCTGGCTCAGGCTGGCTCAGCCCAACTCAGCCCCTGGTGGTTTGCCTCAATTCTCTTGAGTTCTGCAGCATTAATAAACCAAAGCTGTAATGTATTCCACAGAATATGATTTCATAGACAGTAGAGGATTGTCTCTGTATCAAAAACGTCTTTCAAATACGTATTGAAAATTCTGAAACTAGTTCCATCAGTATGTTTTTCAACTTTCAAATCAGAATAAATAATAAATAATTCATTAGTCAAATGTCTAATGAAATATACCTTTAGCCTTCTAGGTTCTGTCAGCTGCTTTGGCCTGCTGATTGCCTGTCATTCTAGCAGGCTGAGCACAGATTTTGGAGATTCTGAGTCACATATATATAAAGAAGAGCCCCAGAACAATTTACATTTCTGTAGTTACCTGCTGAAATAAAGACCAGAAAAAAGGCTTGGAATTCCCAGCATTCTTTGGTCAGTTTGCATATTTTGGCTGGGTAGAACACTTGTTTCCCCTTGGTTTTCAATAATAACATTCTTGAAGGGTCATTTTTAGGAGCTCTGTCAGGTCACCATCTTTGCTAAAATATTACCTCCATGAATGTATAATTCAGTGTGCTATCATTACAGGGACCTCGCTGCTTCTCACTTTCTATGATATACCTGGATACTTGACTAAATCTTCACTATATTATTCACTACATGTAAAAGGCAAGGTGTTTATGAATTTTTAATAATCCTGTCAAGACCTTACAAGAAGAAATTACTTTGTTAGGTTAGGTATTCTAGCAGTGGGGTGGCAAATGGATCATAATCTTAAAATAGTAAATGCTAGCTCAGTGGCTTTCCCACAGAGAGATAATGTGTCTTAGTGAGACAAGAGAACATTTGTGGAAGAGGGTTTATTTGCAGCTCTCCACCCGTACTCTTCCTTTGCACCAGCCTAATCTCAAGGGCTCTCCTTGAATCACGTTCTGTAAATACCTCCTCAGGTGGACCCACATTACCAAGGACAAGATGAAGGTCTGTTTTGTTGTCTTTAGTTGATGATTTGTAATGGGGTTTAGCAGCAAACCAGAGGGAATGGCAAGAATATCAAGAGGTACACACAGGAAATAGGAGAGAGAAAGTCACAGACCCAGAAAGCAGGGAGGCTCTCCAATAATCATCTGGTAGAAATACCACCCGGGGTTGGAAGTGTTTGTGACATCTCTGATAGATGTGTCCTTTGTTGGATGTTTTCATTGAGTCAGGGAACACATGATGTTTTTCACAGGCACAGAAATCTTTGGCTCGGTACATCATTACAGATTCTTTTTTTTTTTTTTTTAACCCCTGATTGATTCCAAAGTTGTATTTCTGTATTTCAGAAATGCCCAATGTCAACAATTCTCTGAGATAGGGAACACATGATTGCAATTTATGTTGAATTTGTTAAAACTGTAGGATTTATAATGAGTAGTTATTATATCACTTACTAAATTATATAATGGTGGCAGAATTTCTGAAGAAATTCTATTTACATACCTCTAAGTTAGTATACATTAATGTTGCATGGAATATATATTAGCTAACTATTTCGGGGATGTCCTACCAAGAGTAGATTATATTGCTCACTCTCTGGTTGATTGTTCCTGTGACAGCGTAAATAAATACAGCAAAGGAGATGGTTGAAACAATGACCAATGTTTCACTCTCTCCTGTGATATGGCATTTGGGGCACAGGAATAAAGATGAGCATACTGTAAAGTCGAGTGTAGCTCCCCAACTCTTATATTCAGCTCTATGATTACCAAAGGGAACATTTTAACATAAACTTTTGATAGATGATGAATTCATGTCAGAAGTAGACAACCTGGGCTCAGTCCAATGGGCTAATGACGAAATCCTTGCCTTGCATGCACTGGGATCCCATATAGTCACTGGTTCATATCTCAGCTGCTTCACTTCTCATCCATATCCCTGCTTATGACCTGGGAAAACAGAAGAGGGTAACCCAATGCCTTGGGACCCTGCACCCGCATGAGAGACTCAGAAGAAGTTCCTGGCTCCTGGCTTTGGATGGGCTCAGCTCCAGCAATTGTGGCTGCTTGAGGAGTGAACTAGAAGACAGAAGATCTTTCTCTGTATTTTTCTCCATAAATATGCCTTTCCAATAATAATAAAAAAATAAATCTTTTTTAAAAAGAAATAGACAACATTTTTGAGTCCTAAAGGTGAGGTGATTTTGACAAAGCATAATTTTGTTTAAAATTTTAGGAGACACTAAAGTCATTATTTCACTCTTTTGCCTCCTATTTGTATATTGATTTTAATTTTGAAACAATCAAGTTTCACTTGTCATAGTTAATTACACTGGAGCATTATGGAAAAATGTCCTTCATGAACAGTTACCAGACTCCCTTCTTGTATTAGTTTTGCCCAATATTTTTTATTAATGACTCAGATTTAAGTAATAAAACAGAGAAGGGTCAGCGGTGATGCTGATTAAATCTGCATGAGACAGCGCTAGCTGAGAGGGCTTATTTAATAGAGAGCAGAATTTAAAGAGATCTTGATGGAACTTGTAGGCCTGCAGTTAAATTTGAAAGGAAAATCCTGCTCTGTGCTTAGATATTTGTATAAATCACATGTGTGTGCAGAAGTTTGAGAATATAAGACTTGCAGTCATTGATTTTAAATCCTTCTGAGGGCTTTTAGTTTGTCTCAAGTCATCTGGCAATCTGAAACCAGCAATATGCACTTGATAAATGAATTTAACCCATATGCCACACAGATTCTGACATTAGTGTCTGCTCAGAAACATCTGTCAAACAAATGAATGGATGAATTAAAAGAAAGATAAGTTTGGATTTTCAGACGATGTGCGTGCGTGTGCACACACATACACACACACACACACACAATTAAAATTCCTTTTCCTATGGGGCAACCTAGGTTTCTCCTAAATAATTCAAGGCCACACAGAATGTTTCCATTTGTACTGATTTGAACTTTTTAAAAAGTGAACAGAAATAATAAGCAACATAGAAGATGGTGAAGGGGGATTCATAAGAAAACTCAGTTTGAGAACTTCTTGGTCGGAGATTTAACAATTTGGATATCCCCTTGTGATACGTGGTATCATCAGATGAGAAACACTGGCACGGTGTGGGCAAAAGCTCTCTCATGGAAGCATCAAGTACGTCATCCGAGGGGGCTGTGACACAGCAGGTGAAGCTGCTGTTTGGGATTCTGCATCCTTGTCACAGTACTCATTGTAGTACTAGCTGCTCTGTTTCCAGTCCAGATTCTTGCTCGCATACCTGGGTAGTCAGTGGATGATGACCCAAGGGTTTAGGTCCCTGCCATGCATGTGGGAGGCTTAGATGGAAATCCCAGCTCCTAATTTCAGGCTGATCGAGCAACAGCTGTTACAGCCATTTATGGTATAAACCAGTGAAGAAGCAATCTCTTTTTCTCTCTGCACTTTGCCTTTTAAATAAGTAAATATCCCTTAAAGAAAATACTTGACACTTAATCTGGTTCTGTCATTTACTAGTGTCGCATTCCAGGGTAAGTCAGCTAGACCTTTGAACCTTAGTTATTGGCCTAACCTTGGCTTTTCCATTTTCCTATAAGTGAAGATTTGGAATGTGTGGCTTGGGATAAAATTGTTCTGCCATCCTCCCAGAGTAAAGGGAGCAAGTATGAGATAATATTCATGAAAACATCGGATAAGTGAGTGGCAAAGCATTTTACAAAGATAGGAAGCATTGTGGTGACATTTTCCAAATGGCCTCAACAAAATGATTTGGTCCTGTAACATAAACATACAACTGAGAGGCCAGGATTACCAGCATTTCTATCAGAGACTTTTCAAAATAAATGCAGTGACTCAAATGTGTTTCCAGATGATGCTTTGAGGATTACTAACAGAATAGCTATTACAAAGCAGTCAGATCCACCCAGCCATGCCCTAATCCTATTATAAGGCAGACCAGACACCACTTATTTTGCTTTGTCAACCTTCCTTTGGCTGATACTAACAACTGTTAGGCTGGTCATAAAAGGCATTCTGGATCCCGGTGCGATAGCATAGCTGTTAAAGTCCTCGCCTTGCTCGCGTCGAGATCCGATATGGTCGCTGGTTCTAATCCCAGCAGCCCTGCTTCCCATTGAACTCCCTGCTTGTGGCCTGGGAAAGCAGTTGAGGACGGCCCAAAGCCTTGGGATGCTGTACCTGCATGGGAGACCTGGAAGAGCTTCTGGCTTCGGATTGGATCAGCTCCAGCTGTTGTGGCCACTTGGGGAGTGAATCATCAGAGGGAAGATCTTCCTTCCTGTCTCTCCTCCTCTCTATAAATACCCGCCTTTCCAATAATAATAAATAAATCTTTTTTTTTTTAAAAAAAAAGGCACTCTGAACATTTGCAAAGGAATTTTGTGGTGAGTCAGCAACCACAGCCTGCAAATTCTAATTGTGTACACCTTAGGGGTAGACAATTCTGTGGTGGCTTACTCTGTTTACCTGAATCGAGTGAAATAAAACTGAAAACGGAAATCATGTGAGAACACAGGGGCACAGAGCATCACTGAAAACCACCTCAATTTGAATGTTGAATACTGAGAAAACAGGTAGAAAAGGCAAGGGGATACAATGGAGATCTGTTTCCATTGAGAATCCACTGTCCAAGCGCATTATAAAGAAACAGGTCAAATTGGAACGACATTGTACTAGGCAGTTAGGTCCGTGTGCATCGTTGTCCAGAGGGGGTCCCATTGGTGCAGCTCAGAGGCTATTAATTTCATTTCTCAGATTGAAAGTAGTTTTTCTTACAGATAAGAAGCAGTCATCTGTACATTTCATTATTGTCTGTATTATTGTTTGTCTACATTCCCACTAAAACTAGGGTCTTTTTGCTTTTTACTTACTAAACTTCTCACTCAAGTATGTCTTAAGTCTTCGTACTGTAATGCAAGTTTAAAATATCTCAGAAACTAAAAATAAGAGAGAAAGGGAGAAGGATAGAAAGGAGAGAAAGAAGGAAGGAAGAGAATGTCATTCTGTTTTTAGACTTGTAGCCACAAATTATATTGAATTTATTGAAAACTAGTTTAAAGTTAACATTTAATTTAAACAATTCAATGGACATTGATTTACTTAGTGTAAGTTGGGGTAAAAACAATACCATATATCAGCATACTCTACATCTCAAATAGATAAATTGAGTTCATAAAGTTTTTAAAAAGGATTAAAAAGCGGTGTTGAGCAGAGCATGTGACTTAGTCATTTTTTTCCTTAGATAAATGCAAAACCCAAAACTAGTTTGCGGGATTTTCAGGTTCCACTTGGCTCAAATAGTTGATAAGTGAAGGCTCCAGTTTTGTTTATTCTTCTGTCCATTTGAGCTGGGTTTCTCTGCACAGCAGATTCTTTTGTGCAAGTGTCTGCTCAGAGGTTTATACTAGGTACAACAAACTGAAGAATCAGAACTGAGTTGGAAACGAAATCCATTTCAATGTATTTATCCCCAGACTTCCCCATCCTGATTTGACCAAAAATACATCCTGGCATGGAAAACATACAGGAGCCCCATAGAAAGTACCTTAGGATATACCATTTTAGGGGCCTTTTCCCCCATTTTTCCTAGTTTTTTTCCAACTTGACTTTCCTACTGGAGGAAGCCTGTAACTTCAGGAACTCAGAGTGTGGGCTGACATTCAAGTCTGTCCTACAAATGTGTGAGCAAAAGTAGGAATGATAGACTGAGAGCAAAGAGCTACAGCCCAAACCTGGCTGATTTCTCACTTTCTTAGAATGCTTCCCTCTATGTTGAGACAGGGGATTCCGACAGAGCACAGAGCTAGGCCCAAACCCGGGTGATTTCTCACTTTCTTAGAATGCTTCCCTCTATGTTGAGACAGGGGATTCCGACAGAGCACAGAGCTAGGCCCAAGGCTGGCAGGGCCTCACATCTCAGTCTCCTCCTCTTGACACTTCCATTTACCCCAAGGGCCACCACAGCATTTTGTAGATTTCTTTGTCCCAAATCCAGTACCAGTTCCCCAAGCCATTTCTTTGCTACTATTAAGTGCACATTGTTTAAGGAATTTCATTTATTTGAATATAGCAAAACATAAGAAAAAGTAAAATTATCAAAAGAAACAAAAAGAAGTGGTAAATTCCTTGAGCAGGGTGACCTAACCTGCAGTTCTTAACTCCATCACATGGTAAGGACATGATTTGCTCTGCAGCCACCATCTTTATTGCAACTATTGCCTACCACTAGCCTCCCCACTCTTCTTTCTCTTCATCAGACCTTGCTTTGTGGAAAATTAAAGGAACAATTTCCACAAAGTCCTCATCTTGATAGTCAGACACTGTAACAGATGATCAAAGAAGTTCTGTGTCAAGTGAGAAATGTGGATCTCCAGGGTCCTCCAAAGCAGAGTATTTCAATCTCTTCAGTTCTCTGCTTTAGCCAGGAATGATGCCCTGAGGTGTTTTCTGTCATCTTGTTAGGGTGTTAAAATGCTGGCATGCTATATAACATGGTTACTTTGCAGGAACTTGGGACATTCAGGGTTTCCCCCAGAGAGCTTTGTCAAACTGTATCTTCAAGGTTATAGTATAGAAATGATGATGATCTTAGTGGAGACAGGGCATTCTCTGCATGTGAGTCTGTTGTGTGCGTTTTTCTTCTGGAGCCTATATTTATTCTGTTTGCAGCTGAGGTTTACATGTGTTTAGTGTTTGCATGTGCTCAGTGGACACTTGTGCCAACCAGTGTGGTCAAGGAGATAGAAAGTAGCTGGATAACTAAAGAATGAGTAGAAAACTTGCTTCATGCTAACATCATCACCGTCAAAGTATTATATGGTGATCACAGGGCATCCTGGACTGTCTAAATCTGGAAAGCAAAGCCTTTGGAACTTTTCATAAGAACTTGAAAGCTAGCTGTTGTATATCTGTTCTTAGAAATAGAGCATAGTGAAGCATGTGAATTACTTAGCATGTAGTTTGCTGGATTCTCTCCAAGGCAAGTTAAGCTGTGTGTGCTCAGTTCTTAAGCTTTTCCTATGCAATATGAGTTTGTGTGAGTATCAACCCACTGTTATTATCAAACAAGTGTATGTAAGAATCTGCTTCCTTATTATCAGAGATATGGAAGGATGGAATTAATGACACTGTAAGTTGAAAATATTCATATGTTGGTTGGATAATTTCTTGATAAGAATATAGCAAAGATAATTCAAACATAAGATAAAAAATTGACCATATATGATCTCTTCCAAAGCTGGGATTTTTTTATGTGTAGCTCTCTTCCTAAGGTGTGCTCTTGCAAATTTCTTTGCACTGGATTCTCAGCAAAAAGATGAGTAGGGTGTCAGTAATAATCAGGGGAAGAATAATCTACAGAGAATTTTTTAAATGGAAAGCATTTCTTTGTTCTGAATATTTGGTCTCTTATGTCTCCACAGTTGTCTGGAAATATATATTTTGAGTGTGTGAGTGGCACAGAGACATAATCTCATCTAAACTATAGCAAAGGCTCCAGCTAGCTTCAAAGGTTTGATTAAATATAATTATAATAATAATTACATTCAGAACTTTTGGAATTCCAGCAATTTTTAAGACATTCAGCATCTAATGAAGTAAAATAAATTGCAGGGCTCTTGGTCAGTGAATAAGCACTTTGGCAGCTTAGGGCTACAATTTATCAATAGGGCTGGTTACTGTTAGACTTGTTTCCTAGCTTTTCTTTGAACATTTAAGAGCCATTGTCCACCCACATATTGTATTTAGTCACAGGCTATAATGAAAAGAAATAATTATATTTCCAAAGTCTGCAGGACCTGATTCAGTTTTGGAAAATGAGCTTTTATAATAGTTTGTGCTCTACTCTGTCAGTCAAGAATGTTAAGGTGTGTGGACTAGAGAGAGATTGAAAACAAAGTAATAATTGGAGGATTCTGCCAGCGTATAACTTCTTGTTAGTAGTCTGGGGCAAATCAGACTGAAACTGGACACCAGGGCTTGAGGTCGACCGGAGTCCCAGGGAATAAGCTGGGTTGGGGGCATTGGGTTATGCCAAGGACATCGGAAGATCTATCTCCTTAGCCTCATGTAGCCTGGAGAGTGGTGTAAGAGTAGGTCAGGAGATAAGGCTGTCAGGGATATTAGGAAGATTCCAGGCAGTCCTGGTGAGCAGGATGAAGCCCTGGTTCTATGGAACAGAATCAGTCAGCTGGTTTCAAGAAGAAAAATTGAAGGCAGGAACACATCCTAATCAATTTGTGTAAAACCTCTGTGCAAAGATCCTCTGCCCATCCAAAGGAAGGCTTTGAGTTGAATCTTTGTTTTAGTTAGGACAGTCATAGAAATGCTAGAGGGTTTTTAATCTTGATTTTATCTTTTTATTAGACAGGATGTTCTTTGTGTTTAGAAAATATGCCTGATTGATTTTTTTGAGTGATTTAGCAGGCATTATAAATCCTCCTTAGGTTTAGGGGGGTGTGTACATTATGGTTTACTGTACATTTAGACAGACATGCCTATTGCCTGGAGGCTTCTCATAACTCTTTTTTCCTTGAACTTGTAGTCTCTCGAGACAATTGCACAGATTAGACAGTGGTCTTGTAAAAACAGCCAATTCAACAGTCAGAATTTTGTGCAGTTGGAGATAAACATGTGAAGCAAATAATGCCAGAGGAGTGAACGTGCATACTCTTCATCAGCAGAAGTCTAAGAGATAGCATCCTGTGCAAGCAAAAATAATATCCTAAATGCAATAAAACAAACGGTGAGTTCCCCCTTCCCTGTGTTGTAAGATTTCCCCTGTTGACCTGAATGTGTGGTTTAAGAATCTCGTGGTTTTTATCTAGAGAGATGAAAGTTTTAGGGTAAGAAATGGGTGAGGCAGATTGACAATCCCTGTTCAATGAGTTCAATGACATGAGGGAAAAAAGCAAAAACAGTGTTAAGAGCTCTTCTTCTTCTTTTTTTTTTTTTTAAACCGTAAAGAACTGCCCATCCCACTAACCTTTCCAGGAAGACAAGATCATTGCCATGGCTACAAATTGTTTAATCAATAGCCTAGGAAACAAAAGCAGCCATTCCTCGCTGGCCTCCCTGTTGTCAAGGTCTCTCATTGAGGAGATGGCATCTTCTCCAGTTTCTGTCATTGGGACATCCCTTGTCTCATCCAGGGATTCCCTCCAAGGAATAAGACTAATTGAGATGTTGTCAAGGACAGGTAGTAAAGGACAGAGAGTGGATTTTAAAAACAAACAAAAAACAAGATTGTTGTGAAATTGCACACATCTGCATTTCCTAAAGACAGATTGAAAATGCTAACATTAATATCAGGAAGAGGATAGGCATTTGGCAGGTTCCGTTTGGGGAAGCCTGTGTTCTGTGTCAGAGTGGCTGGGTTTGAAATGCTCTGCAGCCCAGCTTCCTGCTTATGTCCACCTTCAGAGGCAGCAGGCAATGTGCCAAGTGGTTGGGTCTCTGATACCCATGTGGGAGACCTCATAGAGTTCCTGCCTCCTGGTTTTATCCTGAGTAAAACTCAGCACCTGCTGGGTCTTTGAGGAATTAACCAGCAAATCGGGGTTCTCTGTGTCTCTTTTGAATTAAAAAAGTATTTTAAAATATTTATTTATTTGACAAGCAGGGTTACAGAGAGGGAGGAAGAGACAGAGATGGACAATCAGAGAGAGAGAGAGAGAGCTTCCAATTTGTTGATTCATCTGCTAAGTGGCTGCAACGGCCAGAGCCAAGTAGATTTGAAGCTAGAAGCCAAGAGCTTCTTCTTGGTCTCTGCAGTGGGCATAAGGGTCCAAGAACTTTGGTCAACTTGGTCCCAAGTACAATACCAAGGAGCGAGACTGGAAGTGGAGTAAGCAATACTCAAACTGATACTCATATGGGATGCTGACATTGCTTTACCCACTGGCCCCTAAAGAAATATTTTTAAAAAACAAGGATATATGTGTTACATGTTGTTCATGAACCATGCATATACTGAAGTAGTTGTTTCTTTGCCAGTCACATGGGGAACCCAGATTGAGTTCCAGGCTGAAAATAGATATACATGTAACCTGCACACATTCTTGTGTTTAATTCTTTATTATTATTTTGTTTGAAAGTCAGGAAGAGATTCAGAAAGAGATCTGCCCTCTGCTGGTCACTCCCCAAATGGCAGCAATAGTCTCAAAAGGACCAAAGCTTGGAGAACAGATTGGGTCCCCTTATGTGGGTAGCAGGGAACATTATAATTGAGGCTTCGCCTGATGCCTTCCAGGCACATATTAGCAGGAAGTTGGAACCAGCTTCAGAGATGAAACTCAAACCCAGGTTCTTTGATATGAAATTCAGGCGTCCTAAGTGGTGTTGTAATCAATGCCAAATATAGGCACCAGGGGCCTGTGTTGCAGCATAATAGCTTAAAGTGCTTGCCTGTGACACTGAAAAACCATACAGATGCAGGTTCAAATCCCAGCTGTTCCATTTTGAATCTAGCTCCCTTGCCGATAGCCTGAGAAAAGCAGTGGATAAGTTTGCAAGTGTCTGGGCCCCTCTTACCCACCTGAGAGACGTGTATGACATTCCTGGCATCTTGCTTTTGGCCTAACCTGGTGCTGGCCATTGTAATGAACCGGATGGATGGAAGATTTCTCTGTCTCTGTGGCACTTTCAAATAATAATAAAAAGAACCTTAAACAAACAAAAAATCCTTAAAAATGCAAAACAACAAATTTAGATCCTAGAGGAATTAGTTTAATGCTTATCATGGTCGTATTGGCAGTTTTATTAAGAACAATTTCTGCCATTTCTAGCTTTTCATGCACAGCAGAATCTTGTCAATCTTAGGTTGCGTTAATAAGAACAAGGTGGACAGAACAAGGTAGGGAAAATTTCTGTGTCTGTTTGCTTGTTCACAAGAGTACATCTGTTGACAGCCTACAGTGATAAACCTGCAGCTATCAGATCAAAGGGAGCAATAGTGGGAAGCAGACAGAAATCATCTCATGTGACAAAGAGTTGAAGCAGTTCAAACCATTCTTGGAGATGGAGTCAGGCAGAACAGAGGCTTCCTGAAGCTTATAGACACTGTTGATAATGCATGCCAGCAAGTAGGTCTTTCATTAAGGACTCTTCACTTCTCATGCATGAGTCTACCTACTAAGGAACCCATTATCTCACACTGTATTAAGCCACAGGCTGCTACCTTCAGTGGCGTCCTGTTTCTGAATGCTGATTCTAGTCCCCAAATGCTCCACTTCCGTTCTTGCTCCTTACCAATGCAGCATGAGAAAGAAGAGGAAAATGGCTCTGGGTCTCTGCCATCCATGTTGGAGGCCAGAAGGAATTCTGGGTCCCTGGCTTCAGCAGAGCCCAACCCCACTGTGGCTGTTTTAGCCTTCTGGTGAATGAACCAGCGAATGTAACATCTCTCTCTCCCTTTACATGACTCTGCTTTTCAAATAAAAACACCTTAAAAAGTGGGAAGAGGGGAAGGGCAGCAGCTTAACACCCTAGTCCTCCACCTGCAGTCCCACATCCCATGTGGCACAGGCTCATGTCTTGACTGTTCCACTTCAATGCAGCTCCCTACATATGGACTGTGAAAGCAGTGGAGGGTGGGTCAAGTCCTTAGACTCCTGCATTCACTCAGGGGACTTTGAATAAATGTCAGGCTGCTAGCTTCAGATAGATTCCGCTCCAGCCATTGTATCCAAATCTGGGGAGGGAACCAGCAGATGGAAGGTCACTGTGTCCATCTCTATTTCTTTCAGTTGATATACCCCTCCCCCCAAAAATGCTGTCTTTCATCTAATCTGCCTTCCAAACAAAAGTAAACCTTTACAAATAAGGAAAGTAAGTCCTTGTTAATATTCCAAAGTCTGAATTCCTCACCAGTAGTTTCAAGGCCCCGGTTAATCTTGCATTTGTTGATTATCTCTCCTTCAGATTTTCTCTATCATTGCCAACTTGCCTTTCCTTCGAGTCTCAGTATCATAGTCAAAAAGCTTCTTCTAGCAAGTTCAGTCTCCCTTTGGTTTTTGTCACAAGGATACTGTAATCCTTCTTGTCAATACCATATGACCACTCCATTGTGATTTGTTTTCCTGTCACTTATAGCTTGGGGTTTTCTCTCCAAAACGAGTAAGGGGGCCTCTAAATCACCTGGCACAGCTCAAGGTCCTCCAGGTGCCTGGGGCTTCCT
The DNA here is from genome assembly GCF_017591425.1 of Ochotona curzoniae. NCBI lineage: Eukaryota > Metazoa > Chordata > Mammalia > Lagomorpha > Ochotonidae > Ochotona > Ochotona curzoniae. The sequence continues at coordinate 58,626,372 of NW_024466599.1, read as the reverse complement.
GGGACCAGTTAGATCATTTAGTTAGGCCAATTCACCACCTGAGGCTTGAATCTTTTATTCCAAGTGGTTAATCAAAATCCTTCATTTCCCTCTCCAGGAGGAGAGAAACATACAACCTACTGAATAGGCTGTTCCTACCTTCATCTATATGCAGTTTTGACATGGGATGCTTCTTCATTATCCGGAATGGAAATCATTCTTTGTCTAGCTTCCACCTGTTAGTCCAGGGTTTCCTTGAGCCTAATAAATACCAGCTATACCAACATATCCATCCATCTGTCCTTTTGTTTCTCACAAGCCTTTTCAACCTTCTCCTGATGTGGTGATCGGGCTTCTTACTGTGGGAAATCTGGTTAGAAAAGAGGGTAGCATTTGAAAGAAAATGACAGATTGAAGTGATTTGATTTTTGAATTTTTTTTTGTTTTTTGTTTTGCTGTTTTGAGAAATATATCTATCTCAGAGAATTTTAAATTGCTCTGCTATCTGCACTCCCCTGCACACATTAACCGCTAGAACACAAACCTTTTGAAAATGTCCATTTTGATGCATTTTCCTTTTAGAATACATTTCACAGTGAACTTTCTAAAGCGCATTGTGATTGCCAGATGACACACTACCCTGTCAACATAAGTTCTGTAAGAGCCAAGTTGAGAACATTGAAATAGTTGATACTGTACATTATAGTTTTAATCTGCCAAACCATTTCACACTGACTCATAACATTCTCACTTGAACTTATTTCTTCCTTTGTATCTTCTCCTTAAACTTTCATTCAGAAACTTGAAATGAATGCATCTGTTTAACCAATCAATATCTGGTAGCCTAATTCCCATTCTCCTTTCAACAGCAGAAGGAGGCATCATCAACTTTGGTGACATCCTTCATGTATAGAAATGTGTCACTGGAAAGCTTGCTCCCACACCTGCCCTCTGCAGCAGGGACACATTAGATGGCAAGGCACCTATGGATTCTCTCTGGTTCCAGCTGTAAACCAATAATGTATTTAGAGACAATTGGTTGAGTTTAGAATGCAGCAAAAAATGGACTTGACTTTGTTCTTGAAGAAGTTAGGACCTCTAGGAGTTTGGGAACGTGCTTATTTCCTCTTTACCTTGTAGGTAAGGTAGGGAGTATTGCCCTAAGGATCTAGGGTTGGCCAAACATCCTGGACCAGGACAGTTTCCACTTTAGATTATTAAAGGACTATGCAGTGTTTCTGAATGTTATTGCTCAGAGTGGTTACATATATAATTATTTTTATGATTATTTAATTGGTTTGTTCTCTCCCTATCAGCTCACTGAGCACAGGTCCTGGTTATAGTTTTGCCTCTGTCCTGACTTTTAGAATCTCTACTGATGCCTAGTACCTGATACAAGGTTGACATTCATACATATTTCTTGAATCAGTTCAACATCATGAATCATATTTTTTTTCCATGATCTTTATTGTATCTTTCTTCTTGGGGCCATTTTCCAGTGTGCCTCCTGACTGTGCTCTAATTAGTTTGGGCAAAGCCTCCAGAAGGCTGTGTTTCTGAAGGTAATGCCACCTATGCTCTGTGTAATCTGCTGCCACCAGGCTCATCTCCTCCAACCTGTTTTGATCATGTTATTTTCTAGCACAATCTGGCCAGTGATTCACCCTTTCCTGGTGCCTGTTCTAGTCTGACATGATTCTTCTTAACAGACAGACTGAGGTTTTCTCCAATCCCTCAGTCCGTTTAAAACATGTAAACGTCACTACTATGTTCAGAGACAGTGATTGGGGTGAAAGAATGAATGAGGCCAGTGAAGGGGGTAGACAGCCCTAGAATACTCATGGTATAATGCAACATGGATTCTAGTCAAGGCAAATGAGCAGGGATTGGGAGCCAAGTGAGAAGGGCAGGGCCCCCTTGTTGATTCCACATCAGATATTGATGTGCCGACACATGGGACTGCATTTCCTGTCCTCAACACTCAAAATACTCAATATTTATTTATTTGTTAGTTAGCTCAGACAGCCATAATAAAATATCACAGGCTGGATGGCTTAAATAACAACTTCCCCCTACCCTACACCATTCATGGGGCCAAGATATCTAAGATTAGGATGTCAGGAAAGCTGGCTTGCGGTGAGGGCTCTCTTCCTCATTCGCAGCAACTATTTTTCTCCGTGTCCTTGAAATGACCCTTTCACTATGAAAGCAGATAGAAATAGAGCACTCTTGTGTCTTTTTGTATTAAGGCACCAGATATATCAGATTAAGACCCCACCCTTATAAACTCAATTAAGTTTTATTCCCTTCTCCTAGACCATGACTCCAAATAGTCACAGTGGGATTAAGCCTTCAACAGTTAAATTTTAGAGAGCCACAGTTTAGGTTGTTTGATTTTGCCGTCCCTGCCACATGCATCTGTGCTAACTTTCTTCAAGTTTGCGACCCCATCTAACCAACACAGAAGTTTTTTGCTCATGTCCATTGACTGTTCCTTGACCTGTGAGTGTGTCTTCATGTGTATGGCACACCCATGTAAGGCTGATTCATGGTCACAGTGTTGATGGTGACCTCAGGTAACATGGACATGCTTTGTGAGTTTCACTGAGGTTACAGTGGTATTGGACCACTTACCACAGACACCTGCTCATCAGATTGGTTGTGGCACTAGATATACAGCGCTTGACACTGTTCAAGCATATACCAAGGGCTTTCATAAAGTTTATGGAAAATGAATAATTAAAAATTGCATGGATTTCACGATATTTGGAACCAAGATAAATGTATATTTTAATTCTGTTTCCCACAGATTTTTTTGATGTACCCTCATACTTGATTCAGAACAAAAGGTTGTGCCCTACTCTGGTCATGCTCACACTGCCTTTATTTTGCAGAATGAGAATTTTTCCTTCTTTTCTCTTATCTCTGCAATGAAAACCTCTGTCCCAAAGGCTAATTGATGGAGTGCCTGCTCAGATTACAATGAGAGAATAGAGGGGAGAGAGACCAAGATGGAAGAATAAAAACGAGCAGCCTGCAGGGACTATTGTCCAGAAAGTGCTACTGCTATATTTTCTCTTTGCAGTTAGGAACACGAGCAAAACTTCTGACCAAGAATAAACCATTCCCTCTGGTAGCATACAATTTTGTTTGTTGTTACACTAGTCATTCATAAAGAATATCTTTGCTTTGTTCTGGGTCATTTACCTTGAGTTGGAAAGATGCAGAATGAATTAGCCTGTGGGACAGAAATGGGGAACATGATCTGTACTAGTACTTTTTTGAGATATGATTTTGGAGTATGGCCATAATAACCAACATATTGAAAAGTTAATTCAGCAGGAGTAATTCTAAGAAGTAATACAACTTATTTGTCACTACGGAGGACTGCATAGCCAAGTGATTTCTTTATGCATTTTAAAGCATTTTTAAGCCTTTGGGAAGCTATCGTCAATGTTTAAACACGTTTCCTCATTAATTTTCCATTTGTAAATGTACGTTGTACAGGAGTGTTTTAATCATCTGAGGAGGCTGCTTCACAGATGGCTCTTGTGTGACCTAAAATTTCAATGATTATAATGAATCAGAATGGATGATGGTAAACTTGCTTGGAGATTTTCTGATTATTAACAGTTTTACAGATCTGCTGTTGTTCTTCAGAGTTCAGAGCTTCTTTAAATTGAAAGGAAGACAATTAAAATGAGAGCAGAAGGGCTAGAAGTTGCCTAAATGAAATAATTTCAGTCTGATCCTTGATATTCACTGTGGAATTCTTTCAGTGAAAACACACTAACTGGATTATGAATCATGTATCGAATGTGCATATAGAACACCGAGTCATTAGCTCTCCATGCCTACAATGGCAGGCTGTTTCATGCTTCTTTGTTATATTACCTGGTGAAGTCTCAATTAAAATGTGAGAACATCTAAAACAAAAAAAGCTTTGGGAAATTATTTATGCTAGTGTTTACCTTCAGCATGCCCAAAGTTTAAAATTGGCAGTGGATTTAATGGGTACATGAAGCTTTCCTTATTCCTGTTAAAGATGAAATTTATGATGCATTCAGACACCCCAATTTGTAATTAATTAATTTACTTTTTGGAATCCTATTTCTGCTTCTCTGTGCAGCTTATACGGTAAATCTTACCACGCAAAGCACATGGAACAGAAGAAGCTGCCAGATACAAGGTTCAAATGAATTCTCAATATCATTGTGGTCTTGAGTGAATAAGTTACCCTTTCTGAATTTTGGTTCTCTGAGTTACTCTTGTCGAGCAGAGAAGTTGTAAGAGTAAAATAGCATGTGTGACCCCCAACGTAGGACGTGCTGCAACACCTGGAGCTCTTTCTGTTTCCTACACCCCTCTTTCTACATAGAGCCTCCTCCTTTAATTCCTGTCTTCTTAGACCAACAATTGTTTGAAAGTGTGGAAATAACCTTTAGCTGGGTGGCACTGGCAACTTTAAATTCATAATGATGCTGAGGTACTCCAGCTTCAGTTGTGGAGCTTGGAGTAAAATGAGGCTGGGAAAAAGGCTGCTAAGATAATCAGAGGCATCTTTGTAGAAATCTCAGGAGTGAAGTGAATCACATAAGTTGCCCTGCATTAGTCCTAGCAAGGGAGAGTCACTTCCCAGTTCCTATGAAAGCATGCTGATATGGTAGCTGAGCCGAGTGTGGTATTTAGCACCAGCCTAGAAGACTGACTCCTTCTGAACTAGATTAGGGATCATTACCAATTATTTTTCTTGACCATATGTCTCTCACAATGAGAACTTGTTCACCTTGCTTCACAGCACTTTGTCTATACCCTGAGCAGATCATGATAGAGAGAAGAAAAGGTATATTGGTGAAGCATTATGTGAGTGGATTGAATGCATGGCTCCTCCCAGAGACTTTTCCTTTTAACAAGGACCAAGGATAATGAAACCCAGAGGACGGTAACATCTAGTGGAATATCAAATACCAGGACCCCAGAGTAGAAAAGTAATTGGGTAGCTTTGGCTTCTGGAGTCTGCGGAACGAGGTTTTCACTGACCTAGCTAGGGAGGTTGTCACAAGGGAACTGGCTTTGTTCCTTTATGCAACAATTATAGGGGTATAAATATCTAGTCCACATTATCCAGAACATCTGCAGGAGTCAATTCTCTGTCTTCTGCCTTTTTCATTGGCAAGCTGACTCAGGCCAAGTCCACTGTCTGTGGCAGGGATAGCAAATAACTGGGCAGACTCTTCTTTCTTCTGTGCCTGACAGATGCCACTGTTGCCCCACAGGTGATGTTCCATACACAGACTCGGAATCCTTCTTAACCCATCATCCCAGGCAGCAACTACCAATTCACTGTTGGTTTTCCTCAGCCTAAGATTTGCAAAAGTTGAAGGAAACAGGAGCAACCTAAAACGTAGTAACCCCTTATTTTGCTAATGAAGAAAACTCACATTATAGAAGTTGTGTGGTTTTTCTTGTTACCATGGGGTTGGTTGTAGAAGCACAGCTCCAAAATGGGATCTGAGTCTTGCCATATTTGGCTGCCTTCTTGGAATCACATATTTTGCTGAATTTTCCTAATGGAGTGTTAAGCCTATGAGTACGAAGTGAACTGAAACTATGTCATTGTAAATGTTAAAAAATAAATAAATAGGGAAGCAGAAAGGAGGGTGTGAATGCAGGTGTGAGTGAGTAGGATGGGATAGCGCTGTGCTTCTCAATCTGTATTGTGAAATATGTGACATCTGTTCACCTAATCTAAATAAATAATAAAAAGAAAGAAATGACAATTTATAAAAATTTGTTTACACACTAAAGTATGTGTTCACACAAATATCCGAGCCTCATCATATAGATTTTTTTTAAACTAAATCAGAACAAAAATCAACTGTTTACTTCATGGAAGATTTGAGAATACAGAAATTATTTAAAATGTCTCCTCTAATTCTTTATTTTGAAAAGTTTTCTTGGCCTTTTGGGACTCTACTGATTGAAATAAACATCGTTATATACTCAGAAATCCAAATGAGTCCCAGTCCTAGGTTTGGTCTGTGAATGAGTTCAACTGTTGTGCTGCAGTGAGAGAGAATTTTGGGGGGATATATAACTCCCAGAATCTACTCTTGCCACAGAGTTGCTATTCTCTGGGCTGGTACTGCTTTGTGATTGAGGTATATTCTTCCAAAAATATTTGCTGTTGTAAATGTTAGAAAGCAGCTAAGTCTACTATCATACATTCTGCTTCTCCAAAACTTTCTGGTTGACTTGGAAACGCATTTATTCTCATCTGAAAGTCAAGTACATCTTAGTGGTGTAGGGCTCTTTAACAAAATAGCTCAATGTGAAAATATTCGTGGAGCAATTTAAGAACTAGATTGATGTTCGAAACCAACTACCCAGGGTTACCCCCATGATGTAACTCAAGTCACAGCAGTCTCTGACTGTGGTTAGTTCCTTTAGCCTGTATTAATCTGTATTAATCTTCCTCAACTCTGAATTCGTACCATATCTGTGTTGGCAGGATCTGAACGTGGTTGAGTGTAGGTGTGTTTAACTGTTCTATTAATGCCTTACACGTTGTTCGTATTGTAGCTGTTGCTTCATGGACCCGGTGCATACTTAGCAAAGTTCTTTGAAGCATAGTCACATTTTGTCGATTTACATAGAGGTGTCATAATAAATAGAGCAGATTTGCCGCTGGTTGCCGGTTCCCTGACACTGAAAGTCATTTTTTTTCTCCGTTGCAAAGCTCATACCGTAAAACAAGAAGGAAGCAGTCATCTGCTGGGTATGTCTGATTGACAGATATTTGATTAGGTTGTGTATTGTCTCACTTAGCGTTGTCTCATTGTAGGGATTAAAATGTAGGTGGTATATTTAAGAGAATTTAGTTGATCATGACGGATCAGTAATTTGAACTTATTTACTTCATTTAAAAATTCTTGTTTGTTAAATCCCTCAGTGATAATCTTCAGAGAGTGCAAAATAAATGGTATGAGAAGTGATTGGTTAAGCAGAAGTGAGCTGTTTGTGAAGGCAGGTCTCAGGTTTTCTTTTGTTGCTTATGGAGTGTAGCTGCCCTTCCACAGAGTGCAGGTGAGGAGAAGGGAAAGTGCTGTTACAAACCCGATGGGCCGAAAGCCGCGGAGAACATGAGTGTCAGAACTTGTCATCCATCCTGACATCTTCAGAGTTGCCTGATATGCCCCCTCCGTGGAAGTGTATTACCACTGTAGCAGGGAGAGTTCAGATCCTGATAGGCTTTAGTGTAACCATATTGGAAATCCCTGGAACCTAGGGCTCACTGAAATGAAACATTGATTGAAACTGCTCAGAGAAATACAACACAAAGATTTCCTGAACTCTGACTTAATATCCAGCACCTGGCATTTATTTATTTATTTATTTTAAAATTTCTCCTATGTAGGTTCAGAATGCTTATATGTATGGTAAAGGGCCAAGGACGGGGGTGGGGGGAGTGAAAAACAGTACATCTAATGACTCACTTCACAAGTGCCTGCATCAGCCAGGCCTGGGGCAGTCTGAAGCCAGAACCCAGGGACTTAATCTATACCTCCCAGGTAAATGGCAGGAACCCAAACACTGGAGCCATCACCTATTACTTTCTTAGGAGGAAGCTGGAATTGGGAGCAGAATTAGGGCAGAATATGGAGGTTCTCCAATATGGGATGCTGGTATCTAAGGGTGAATCCTCTTCTGTTTATTTTAACTTCAAAACGATTTTGTTTGTATAAGGTGAACAGATAGCATGTACTTTGCAATACAAATGTGGGTGCATAGTGATACTTCCAACCCTGCACTCCCTCCTGTTCACATTCCCACTCACCCTCCTCCTTTCACAGTTAAAGAATGCAAGAAATATCAAGTAGGAAAAAAAAAGACTATTTCTTAATGGTATAGACAAAGTCTAGAAATGATCATCAAATTTCAAAATGTAAGTTTTATTCATGATGAAATTTTTGGGGTATTCTCTGTGTTAGTTACCACAAATCAGAGAGAACATAGGAGATTTGTCCTTTTGGGACCGGCTTATTTTTCTGGTTTCCGGTTGTACTCTTATTTTGTAGTTGAGTGGTATTCCATAGTATGTGTGTATCACATTTGCTGTGTCTGCTCGTCAGTTGATTGATATCTGTTGGGAATTGAGCTGCTATAAACATGGCAGTATGTATAAGTCTCTTGTATGCTGATTCAATTGGATCCATTCCTAGGAATGGGATGGCTGGATTATATGGTAGATCTATTTGAAGATTTCTAAGGAATTTCTATATGGAATTTTCATAATGGCTGTATTTGTTTACATTTCTTTTTCTTTGAGGATTTATTTTACTTGAAACTCAGAGTTATAGGAGGAAAAGGAGGTAAGGAGAGAGAGAGGCAAGGAGGAGAGAGAGACCTTGAGAATATCAGCTTGTATCTGCTGGTTCACTCCTCAGATGACAGCCAGAAGCTCTTTCAGGTCTCCCATGTAGCTGCTACCATCTGGGGAATGATCCTCTCTGTGTGTGGCTTTGCCTTTGAAATGAATAAGCGTACATATAGTTTTAAAAAATTAATCAGTAAAATGTATCATTCCTATAGCCTCTAAACTAATTAATTTTTGGTGCTCCTGTGTAATGAGACCCAAGGAACCAACGTGTGGCAGGTATAGAAGCCTGCGTGCAGCAGCAGAGTCTCTGATGCAAATCCTGGACAGCCATACTTGGGAAAGTTAATTTCTTTCTCATTCAGATATAGAGGGGCAAATAATTCATTCCCTTTGCCTTTGTGTGTTAATGCTGAGGTAAAAGGAGCTATTTCTGTGTAGATGTATTTTGAAAGTTTTAAAGTGATATGCGCTTACAATTATACTATTAAAATTAGTGTCTAGACATTCATGGAGTCAATAAGTAAACATTCATTAAGATCTGCGCTGTGTCAGGTATTGCTTTAGGCCTTGAAGATATCTGGTTTAAGGAAATACACACAGTCTGTTCTTGCAGAATTTATATTTGGTTGATTCTAGGGAACTACAAACAAGAAATAAATGCACTATATAATTTCAAGTAATGAAGATTTGTGGTTAGAAAGGATGATATGATAAATCAGGGATTGGCAAATTTATGGCTCATAGAGTTAGCTGGCTTTTCTTTAGTATTTGTTTATGTATGTATGCATGTATGCATGGAGGCTGGGCATATCTTCCACCCACTCATTCACTTCTTAAATGCTTTTAACAAAGTGGAAGTGAGGAGCCTGGAACTTCATCTGGGTCTCTCCATTGGTGACAAGGACTAAAGAATTTGAACCATCACATAGTGCCTTACAGGTTAGACATTAGCAGGAAGCTGGATCCCAAGAGGTGGAGCTGTAACACAAATCAATCAGTTATGTATGGGATGCAACATTGGCCTAATCTGTTACTCCACAATGTTTGCCTGTCACCTAATTTGGTGCTGCCCTGGAGCTTTTTATCATTTTAAATCATTACCATTTTAAAAAAGGAACAGAGCAGCAAGAATATTTAATAATATCTGAAGATGTATCCACTCCAAGCATTGGGGTTAGAATGAAGTTTTATTAGAGCACAGCTACTCATTTAATAGCGGTTAGGTACTTGACGAGATCATCATTGCATTTACTACTTGGCTTCTACAGAAAAAAAAAATCTGCTGATCCCTGTAAATTATTTGAATCTAGAATTCGGCTGGAGTGGTAAGTGGTCAGAAAAAGATTTGAAAGATTTTCGGCATCACTATTATTATCGTCAGCATAGTCTTTTTTTTTTTTTTAAATCTTCTAGCTGAGTAATCCCTGATAAACTACTTAACCTGTCATTGTCTTATTTGGATCGGATAAACTTTGAAGGCCATTCTTAGTGGATTTTTGTGGCCCTCTGAATTTTGTAGAATCAGGTTTCTCAAAATGTGTTGTATTCAAGTATTCACAACAAATCTCTATGCTCCCCAGCTTCTCTAAGCCACTTCCCTGTGTTTGCGGGCATCTCATTCTGTTGTCAGATGGTGTGTGCCAACAAATTGTATTAGTCTAAGGAAAACATAATTATCAAGATAAAAATGATACAAAATAAGGTCATTTGCTGAGCCAAATATAAATTATATTTGGATCACCTATTGTTTGGGATTTTCTGCCTCAGTGCTCCTCCCATTAGAGAGCTAATCAGGAGCCGGCTGTGCTTGGAACTGGAGCAGTATCTCACATGTGAGTTTTGTAAAGACTGCATGGTGAAATGATTAGCCAGCTGCCATCTATCAGAGTCATTCCTGCACAGCTGTTGTCCTGCATTTGGGGATGCACTTAACACAGATGTTGGGACATCTTTAGGCAGATCCATGATGCAAGGAATACATCCCGTTTTATTTAAGAGCAAAGTCAGAGAAGAGCTTAGAAATGCTGTAAGTATAGGGATTACGTGTAGAAATCTGGAGTTGTAGTTCCAAGTCTTTTAGGTTATAAATACGATTTTATACTATTAAAAATTCAGTGTAGCTTCACATGGGAGTAACTGTACACTTGCCTGCTAATGACTGATAAACAGAGATATTTTCAAATACTTTAAATGCATTAATCACAGAAATATTGACATACAATGAGAATAGAGCAGTTCAGATAGGCAAGAATTATTTCTGTTCATCAAACAGCCCATGGTGCACAGATGGATTTGAATACTCTTCTGAAAATTGTTGGTCCCCAAGGAATGTATAGTTCACAGATTGGGAGTCATGCTTGTGCATCAGGAATCAACAATCTGTAGTTAGTGGGCCAAATCTGACCTGTCTTCTGTTTTGGAAAATAAAGTTTTATTGAAACATAGCAGCACTTATTTGTTTATTTATTGTGTATGGATGCTTCCACAGCATAATGGCAGAGTTGAGTGGCTGTGATAGAAACCATCTGTCATACAAGCTAAAAATATTTAATGTCTGGCCCTTTACAGAAAAAGTCTGTGGACCTCTAAGTCCAGTTGGTGTTCACACTGAATGTTCTTTTTAAAATATTTAAATTCAGTACATCCTAGTTGTTTAAGTGCTATATGTTGAAATGCAAGTATATATGATAAAAATGTCTAGGAATTCTGGGTGTTAATTTTGGATATTGTGAAAGGTTATTAGAGTGATTGAGTTGGAATATTCTGTTGTTTAGAAGGTCAGTTGCTTTGTCTCTATACATGGGAATTTTTTGTTCAACATGCTTAAAATAATTTCTTTCATGGCAATCTCTTCAAGCATTTATTCTTGTTTATCTGTATCCTCACACAGTCTCCCTTTCTTATAGGTTCTAGGAGAACTTGGAGTTTAGTAACTTGAAAATAGAGATAGGAGCCTAGGCTTCCTTATATAATCTCTCAAGTTGAATTTATGTCTTCCTTCTCAATCATCAGAGTACATGGAGACATATCTGGTAACTTACCTTGCTTGGAAATTCTTATAGATAGGCCATCCTGTGTATTATAGGAATTAGGTTGCCTGATGGAATATAAAACACACACATTCTACTGGGTTCTATTTGCATGCATTAGATTTTTTTCTTTATTTCTTTTAAGCTTTTTAGCTAAGACTGTGTCTTAATTCTCTGGGCACACCTATTGACTTCTGCTCAACCCATCTAGTACTAAAACAACAAATAAAAACAAAAACCTTTTACTGTGGTGACAGCAAAAGCAAAGAAGCTGCTAACATTTCAGGGCATTTTCCAGTTAGAGAAATGTAGCCATCCACCTATAAGGAAGAGACACAGATATATATCAGTCTTGGAAGACGTCACATGCGATGGGTTCCCATTCTCACAGTTTTATTTTTCCCATGGATTCCTTTGCCATATCCTAATCTGTCTTCTCGATGAGTGCTCAAGATTTGAGGGCTGGGCCACATACCACTCTGCTGTACCTTATGTTTGACAGGGTGCCTGATGATACCCTCATGTGCAAACTGATCATTGCTTTGTAACTTTCATTGTAGTAGTAGTTCCTTTCTTATTCAGAGAAATTTAGATGAGGAAATTAGTAATGGAATTTAATGGAATCTGTGTGCTTCTGAAGCCAGGCTGACCTTGAAAGCTTGGCATTATCACCTTACAAGTTTATATTTTATGGAAAAGGGTGCCTCTTCTAGACCTAACCTGTACAAGTTAAGGTGATAAGCAGCCCATGTAATGATTGGACTGTCCAAAATAATGGTAGGCATCTGGGGGCCAGTGATATGTACATGGTTAGATAATCTGGGAAGAGTCTAGGCCTGACTAATGCTCCGTGGTTTTTTTTTTTTAAAGATTTATTTTTATTATTTTTTATTGGAAAGGCAGATATACAGAGAGGAGAGATGTCGCGCCCACGTTTCTTATCGTCCGGCGATAAGAGGCAGACGCGAGTGAAGTCTTCTGCGGTAATCTTTATTGCGCGCACCAAGATGAGGAGGGAAAGGCCCCGACCCCGGCAGGCTGTCTGCTCTTATGTGCTGACTGGCCCCGCCTCCGCCGATGATAGGTCGGCGTCATGATTATGCAGGGTCCTGGGTGACTGGATTCGTCAGTCCCAGTGTTCATGCCCCGGCCACGCCTCAGCTCACTGCGCATGCGCTAGGCGCCTGCGCAGTACCGCGAAAGCTACGTCACCAGGAACCAAGGTGTGGCTTTCCCGGCCGGCGCCATTTTGGGTACGGCATGTGGCCAGTACATACAGATGCGGCTGGCAACAGAGAGACAGAGAGGAAGAGCTTCTGTCCGATAATTCACTCCCCAAGTGAGCCACAATGGCCAGTGCTGTGCCAAACCGAAGCCAGGAACCAGAAACTTCTTCCGGGTCTCCCACACAGGTACAGGGTCCCAAAGCTTTGGGCTGTCCTTGACTGCTTTCCCAGGCTGCAAGCAGGGAGCTGGATGGGAAGTGGAGCTACCGGGATTAGAACTGGCACCCATATGGGATCCCGGTGCGTTCAAGGCGAGGACTTTACCCGCTAGGCCACGCCGCTGGGCCCCAATTTTTTAAGTTGTCAGTTTTAGTGCTGTTTTTGTTTGTTAAAGTAATCCCTTGTTGGCTAAAGAGTCATTCATTCATTTACTTATCAACTTAGCGGATGCATGCAAAGCGTGTTTCTTTGTACTGAAATTCTGTTTTAGCAAACAAGGTGTGTACGTGTGATAACTGGCTAAGTAGAATCTAACCATAGATGAAATTACTTACCTGACATTTGAAGAAATAGATGTAGACAATGCACTCCATTTTTGTGAAGATTGACCTATCAAGGAACTGAGAAACTGAAAAATCTTTAGGATCACCGTTGTCAATTCTTAAAAAGTGGAAAAGAAAATACCAAATTTAATTGTGCCATTGAAAGCAAAATAATAAATATGATTAGAGAAAGTGTGGCAGATGGACACAGACAAATATTTGTGGATAACAGGATGTCCATTGTATGTTTGCACTCACATGTAGTTTTGTAGCTGCTGTGAACTAGGAAGGGCATTATTCTAGAAGAGAACAGCATATACAAAATTCAGCATATTTAGGGGTGTGCTTCCAGAGGTGAGAAGCCTTTCTAGGTTATTGGAAAAGATGAAGGTAATTCTCAGGTTGAGTTTAGCTTCTTTTCATTCAGCACAGATAGTCCTCTGTGTGTGTAAGTGAGTGTGCGTGATATGTCCCCAGTAACTCAATCCAAAAATGACTTGCTGAAATGCACAATTCTGGCTGAGCTGGCACTGATCTTTTGATGTTGGTAGATTTCTGCTGATGAGTAGAAAGCATCATGCCCTACCCACCTGTGAAGTCACAGCTGGTTTTTTCCAGGACAGTTGATTGGGGCTACAATCTGGGACTTATGAGCAGTGAGACTGATTAGTCCATCTAGGAGATTGGATAGGTAATCTTAATCTTCCTGGTAGCTGCCTCCCGTCAGTCAGTCTCTCTTTTCCAAGCACTAAGCAGAAGGCAAATTTTTCTATATCCCCATGGTTCTTGTGCTATGTCTTGCTTCTGATCTAGAAGTCAAAACTGATCATAGTTCTCATTGTTTTATACACACAGACACAGAGAGAGACTCAAGAAAGTAAGCATGACAAATGTAGTTATCTCTTAATTCTGTCTCCACAAACTTTCAGAAGCTTCCTCATGTATGTTTTCTCATATATTATGTGTTTGTAATCTAATCCAAGTAATAACTCTCTGAGGTGGGTGTTATTTCTATCCATGCTCATTTTTTGGCTAAGGTTATAGGAAGTCCCTCAAGTAGAAGGGCAACAGATAAGCACAGACTAATGACCTAAACTTTTAACTAATAGGCCGGTGCCTTTCTCTCTCTGAACAGTTTTACACAAAGATTTGTTTTCAGTGTTTCTACTTTCAGAATATGGGTTGTTTGAAAGTTAATAATGTTTGGGGCTGCTGTGCACGGGGTAGCCAGTGTTATGCCACAGCTTGCAATGTTGGCATACCGTAAGGTAACACTGGTTCTTATCCTGGGGAGTGAATCAGCATATGGCAGGTTTTTCCTCTTTCTCTAATTCTCTTTTCTCTCTCTCTTTTTCTTTCTCTCTCTCTCTTTCTCTCTGCCTCTCTCTTTTTCTCTCTCTTTCCCTCTCTCTCTCTTTACTCTTTCAAATAAATAACTAAATTTTATAAAATAAATATATATTTAGTTATTCATTTGAAGGCAGAGTTAGAGAGGGAGGGAGAGAGAAAGAGAGAGTTAATTTGCCATTCATTACTATATTTCCCCAAATGGCTGCAATTGCCGGTGCTTGCCAGGCCAAAGCCTGCGGCTTTATCAAGGTCTCCTAGGTGTGACAGGGGCTCAAGCATTTGGGTCATCTTCTGTTTTTCTCAGGCCATTAGCAGGTACTCATTGGAAATGGAGTAGCCAAGACTGAAACCAGCTCCAGTATATTATGCTGGCATTGCAGGCTATGCTATGAGGCCATCCTCTGAATTTTTGAAAAAAATGATCGTCTTTTTTGCCATAGAACCTCAACTTTCAGAAGTCTTTTAACTTGAAAATGAGCTTTTTGTTTTTTTTTTTTCAAAAATATTCACTATCTTGCAATGTATCACCTTATTCAAAACAGAGAGGGACAGTAGTTTTCAAGGAAGACTCAAGTCTTTCAGGACAAATCTGTACTGAAATGCAGAAAATCTAGGCTTTGCATTAGCCTGGAAATAAGTTTTTCTTTCGCAATGACTGTTTTTCCAAACTCCATCTTTCCAAATAGCTGAAATTAGAAACTTTATGAATCTGCTTTATATTTATGCTTCCTTAACTTCCATGAAAACATGATTTGTTTGGTTTAATAAGGCCTTGATTGCAGGTATCAGCATACAAGCATCGACTGAAACTGGGTTCCTTTTGGTAAAATGCAAGCTGTGTGAAATTCATGGAAAATGCAATTATGTTCTAATTTACTCAATGCCACTGGCTTTAATTAAAGTAGATCATATTTCAATGAAGCAAATTCACCATCCTCTTTAACAAAGGAAGCAGAAACCACAAGATGGAAATTTGCTGTTTTTCCTTTGAATATTAACCCAGAGCATGGTTAGTCTTCAGCTGCTATTTGAAGAGTAACAAGCCACAGATCAGCATCTGTCAGGAGAAAGGCCTGTGGGACTAGTGCCATGCAGCTTGCCTGCTGCAGAGGAGCCCAGCCAGACCTGCTGCAGGAGCCCAAGGAGGCACCCCACCCAATCTTTGTCCTTGTCTATAATACCTCATCATCATCCATCTCACCTACTGCTTCTACACTTTGCCTTACATCAACTTCTTAGAAAATTCAAAAGACAGAATCCCATGTTTTTACAAAGCACTGTGATAACAATTGTTAATATCTTCAGTGGGCCATTTTTATCAACTCAAGTGTTTTAAAGTTGCAAGCAATTGAATGACTGCAGCCAGAAGTCTGAATATAGGAAAGTCCAGGATTATTTAGCACCATCATACAAGACCAATTCTTTTTTACTAGCCCAGATCCTTAGCCATGGCTCCTTGTTGTGGCAAGGTGACTATTGTAGGTGCCAACAGTATTTGACAGGGAAGTGTGTTTTTGGACATGAATCTGTCAAGGAGGAAGTTCATTCACGGAATTCCATGCAGCTCTCCCTAACACATCTGTTAGCCTGGCTTAGCTCAGCTGTATATGAGATGGAAGGAAGGAATACAGAGCAATAAGGTGCAGTAGACACACAGTTGGCCATAGCTGAGTTTTCCAGGAAAGGAAGTATCTATGGATGGAAGAAGGGGTGCATGAGGGATATATATTACATAAGTTAACTCCCTGTCTTTTATATTACTCAAGTCCATCATCATTTTGAGGAAAAACACCTGTAGGTCAAGATAATTTATTTAGTTTCTGTGGAAGTGTTATCTGTCATTCAGCGTTAATGTAAAAATAACAGTACATATACAGTTATCATATAAGATAATTATATATACTTTTATCAAGATTTTCTTAAAATTTTATATTTTCTGGATATGCAACATGCATTGATTCATAGTAATTTCAAAAGAATTAGGGACAGGTAGCCATCTATTGCAACATTGTTGTTATTATTGTTATTTGTTTTTATTGGAAAGGTGGATATACAGAGAGGAGAGACAGAGAGGAAGATCTTCTGTCCGATGATTCACTCCCCAAGTGAGCACAACGGTCAATGCTATGCCAATCCGAAGCCAGGAGCCTCTTCCGGGTCTCCCACACAGGTGCAGGGTCCCAAAGCTTTGGACCGTCCTGGACTGCTTTCCCGGGCCACAGGCAGAGAGCTGAAAGGGAAGTGGGGCCGCAGGGATTAGAACTGGCGCCCATATGGGATTCCGGGGGTGCAAGGCGAGGACCTTAACCACTGCGCCACCCAGCCATGCCCTATTGCAACATTTTTATGTGCCGTAGAAGGAAGAGGGATTAAAGTTTCAACTACAGGAGTAGTGTGATAACAGTTCTTAATGATATATCTCCATTGGACCGTGTAAGACAGTGGATTCAAAATGTAACAATATATGCTAAATAAGGTTAAAATGTGGCAAAGACTGAGTGTGTTTTAATGTACTAAAAGGAAATGAAAAGCCTCTGGCACTCCTTAAAAACACTAGCTCTTGGTTTTGACTGAAGTGCCCATTACCCACAAAAGGTTTAGTCAGTCATGGTGCTGATAGCACAATGGGTAGTTGCTGAAAGGCCCTGCATTGCTAAAGGGAAACCTTTTTAAATGTCACTCTCTTGAACCAGACCAAAGTTCCTCAGTTCTTTCTTCATGGTCATTTTAATGTGTCTGACAGTTTTTACCCCGTTTTGCACTAAACAGACTGATTAGTCCGTAGGCTTTCATCTTTTCAGAACAGTAGCTTAGTGTAAGTTTGCTTAGCTACACATTTGTAAATAATTTTTGTCTAATGTTTAGGAACTGCTTTGCTTCCATTTTGTGTTTACTATCTTCTATAGAGGGACACCCAGCTTTTGTTGGGATGTCCTGGAATACTTTGGGATAACCTGTGGTCTTACAATGATCTGGAAGTAGAAACCAGAGGAGGACTAAGCCCAATGGCCCAGTGGGTGAACACTCACCTTGCAAGTGCTGGGATCCCATATGGGCCCAAGTTTGTGTCCTGGCTGCTGCATTTCCTATCCAGCTCTCTGCTTGTGCAGTAGAGGATGGCCCTAAGCCTTGGACCATGCATTCCCATGAGAGACCAGGAAGAAACTGCTGGGTCCTAGTTTCAGATGGGCTCAGATCAGGCTCTGTGGCTACTTGAGGAGTGAATCAGCAGATGGAAGATCTTTCTCTGTCTCTCACATTAGTCATAAATCATGGCAGCAGTTAGGACAACATGACTACCTACCAATAGCCCTATGTTTTAGTGCTCTTGTTTTTACATTTTTTTCAGGTGGTCTTATGGGTACCTATTTCCGGTTCATATACTCAGTAAGGAGTTTTGTAATTGATTGGAAAAAGAGTTTATTCAAAAGAGGAACCACTGGCATTTGGTTTAATTGCCTTGGAACAGTTATATCCCATGAGCCTCAGTGATAGGCATCTTGGACAAAATTAATAAATAAGTTTAGTTTGCAGTTTGATTCAAATGCCAGCACTGAATTTTTTTAATATGGTGCAATATAGCTAATGAAGACATCTAAACTCTGGGGCATGTGAAGATCTGAAATGTATGACCTGAAATATATGATTTATAGAAAAGGCTGAGGGAAGGCATTTCACAATAACCATTTCTTTTAAAAGTTAGATAGTACTTTGAGAGCTACTCTCAGGAAATCACCATCGCTAAAATGAAAATGGCAGGCTCACAGAAGTCAGACCATCAGCTATAATAGCAGAAGCCTAGATTCTTGGATTAGAATGCCAGCTCTGTTGAGTACTGGTTATATCACCTTGAAAAAGCCACGTATCTTTTCTGTTACTCAATTTATTCAGGTATGCATTAATACTAGTAATATTACTTTTACCCTTTTTATATGCTTTTGAAGAAGTATGACAATATATGGGAGATGTTTGAAAACAAAGCATTACATTAAATATGCATTGGCTAGTCCCCAGAATATCAAAATGAAACTCTTAACTCTCCCCACCGCACTGTGTATGCACATGCATGCGTGTGTGTGTGTGTGTACACATGTGTTTGTATATGTCTCCCCAGTAAGATTTAGAAGTAATTTCTGTCTACACCCATTCCACCCTGAACGCGCCTGATCTCGTCTGATCTCGGAAGCTAAGCAGGGTCGAGCCTGGTTAGCACTTAGATGGGAGAAGTAATTTCTAATTTTCCTACTTTCAGGAAATTTTTGGAAACACATTTAAATAAAGTCATGTATCTGGGTCTTTTTGGTCCATTTTGAAAATTGAAGGGTTGAAACTAAGGCTGCTTCATGTTGTTCCTCAGTTCATCTGTGTTACATCTTGATTTCCACATATGAGGGTAATTCACAAGGTCCATTGAAAAATGAAATTAAAAGGTATTTATCTTAGTGCAAAAAAAAAATCCCACCCAGAAATCCATGTATAGTTTTTGTTGCATGAGATTTCATGATCTTTACAGAGATTCTTTACATGCCTTGCTTCGAAAAACTCCAAGGTTTTGCCCACTATTCTTGGCAAGGAACTGTGAATACAGTTAATATCAAGTAAAATGCTTTTCCAGTGTTTGACTTATAATTATAGATTAGGTGTAGCCTATGATACCAAGTAAAAGTGTGTGTGTGTGTGTGTGTGTGTGTGTGTGTGTGTGTGTGTGTGGCTGTGTGAAGATCGATATACAGACCCTGCCCCCAGGTGACTCACAATGACACTTTAGGGTGAAGACTTTCTCCTTGAAAGCAGTTGACCAGGAATATTTCTTCCAGACTCCTGTGCAAATTCTACCCTCGACTGATTAGCTCCTGATGCTTTCCATCATCTCGGAATCCAGAGCTCTTCATTGTGCTTATGAAAATTACACACGGCCAGTCAGGTTAAGGTAGAAATCTCAGTTCTGCCATTTGAGTGTGACAGGTGCAGATCTCACCAGCACCTTCATTCTAGGGTCCTCTGCTTGTTCTTGCCCAGCTTTCAGTCAGCCCTTCCTTATGAGAGGACCAATAGAGCCTTCTCCCACTGCTGTTTCCTGCCTTCCACTTACTCGTGGGCAGTGCTACAAGAACCTATCTTCAGTCTTTACCTCATGCTGATCCTGGACATTGCTTTATTTCTTCTTCAAAAGAAAAATGCAGAATTTGGATATAGCCAGTTGTTCCTATAACTTTCCTGAGGGGAAAAAAGACAGTGAGACTCACAAGTGCTAAACAAATTGAATAGGACATGTTAAAAATTCAAAAATGATCAGAATGGGACACCAAAATAATGAAAGGGCAAGGAAATACACCTGGAGTTTATTCTTGAAGTGGAATGGCATTGCTTGAATTCTTAGAGTCATAGGGAAAATTGTCCTAGGCAGGAAAAATAATTGAAAGAAAGACTAGAATTATCAAGAGGACTTGATATTCAACATGAATTTTCTGGAAAATAATTGAATCGCAGTTAGGTTACTTTGGTTCTTCTGAATGTCTACAGAATCCTATTGCACAATGGTCCCTCAAATCTGACTTTCTCATTTCTTGTTCAGTACATGCTGACCTTGCCCTGCTTCCCTTCCTATTTTTATTACAAAAGTTCTCATAATAGACCTTGAAAGGAGCTCTGAAGCCTGGCAATGAAATATGCACTTGTGAAATAAGCACCCAAAGAAGACAAAAATCCTATTTCACAAGGGTGTTATTGCACCTCTCTTTCACAGGTCCCATAGCAACAAGGTATGTGTCATGGTTTCTAGTTTACCTGCGACCCTAGTTAAATGAAGAACTCATAAAAGGGAACAATAGGGCACAGAATCTCAGTGGACTAATCCTGCCGAATTCTAGACTTGACAGAGAAAGAAGTGGGCCCCACCTTTGCCTCATTCATATATATTAGAGACCTGGTCTAGCAATGGTAATAACTTACACTCTGAAACAGATGGTTTGAAACGGAATGAAAAGAAAGGTAAGACATAGGCTAGGAAATTTTCGCAAATGCACCTGTGCTCTGACACTCATTTATATCCTGTATGTTTTGAAGGAGCCACGCTGTAGGAATAGCCCTTGCTCTGAGGGTAGGTGATATGTCACTAAGAGACATCTTGGTTAAGATTTCTTATAACTCTTAGAGCTTTATGCTTCAGATCTAATTCCAGATCCTTTCTCCACGCTTCAAAATTCCTGTCCTCCATTTCTGATTACATTGTGCAGAGCATCCAGTCCCAGTTCCCATTTGGGCTCATGGAAAAATCCTGGGAGCTGGATTAGGCACTTATGTATATTATCTCATTGAATTCTTACCAAAATCTAGAAATAATTTTTGTTCTCCATTTACAAGTGAAGATGTTGAATAGCAGAAACCTTAAGAGAATTTTGCAAACACATGGGTCAAGAATGCAGGAGTTTTGAATATATAGACAATTTGGCCTTATAGTCTCTGTTGTATGTATCCCCTATTAGAATGTATTTCTACAGTTTCCAAGCATGGTATATTACACGTTTCCCCATTCACAGTATAAAGGATAACACTGCTGGAAGACCCTGATGCCTACTTCTCTTGCCAAGGTTTTTGAGAATCAACTTCTATTTAGTCCAAGAGACCAGGCCAATTTGTGACTACTTTCGCTCTGTAATAAGCAAATGCAGAATCTCTGAGGGTCCTCAAAGTTCCCATCAATCTTTGGACATCAGCAAGAAATGCTTGGGAGCATGTCAAGGTCACTGGGGTCACTGGCTACTTCTCAGAGGCAGTTGTGCCTAAGACTGAATAGACTTGGAAGGCAAAAGGGAGTATTCACTGGGGAGTAGTGGCCAAGGCAGAGGTGACAATTAGCATGGCCTTTTCAAGAGACAATCAGTGCTGTTGTGCAAGCTCTGAAGAGAGTACCAGTACCATTCCAGATATTTAACAAAATGTTTTTGGACAGAATGTCAGTGAACCAGTTTGGATGAAAATCAAATCTAGGTTTTGTCTGAAGTGATTGAAGTATAGCAAATCTGGGACATCTAAATTTTAGATCTGGTGACATTCGGCTCAAATGACATTGCGTAGCAGAGGAAGTTGAAGCATTACAAGTGATGTGAGTTACTGTGTCCTTCAAGGTGACAAATCTGGACTAAATTCTCTAAATTCTAGCTTTGGCTCTCAGTCGCTCTCAGTCCTCTACTGACTCCCCTGTATCACCAGGCCCTTACCAAATGGAATCTGAGCATGCTGACAGTACACACAAGATGGAACCCACAGAACGTAACAGGCTGTGGACACTGGTAAAATGTCCAAGCATCTGCCTCACTGTTGTGAAAAGAAAAGAAAAAAGAAAAGAAGAGAAAAGAAGGAAGGAAGAAATTTAGAACTGTTATGGTGTTTAATGCAACATCTATAATCTTTCACTTCCTCTTATGTTGACAGATTTCTCAAACTCCTATCTGGTCGTTTAAATAACTGCTACTGCCTCGTCACCTTCATTTTTTTATCTTTCTTTTGTTTTCTGTTCTTTTCTCTCCTTTTTTTTTCTGAAATGAGGTGAACAATGAACTAAGGTATTATGAAAATATACAAAAGCTCAAATCCAAAATAAAAACTGATTCAGTAGGATTTCAGCATTTCATGGATATTTAATGATGTGAGTGGTTAGAGAAATACAGCTTTTTGAAAGACTGTTTTAAAGCACTAGGATAGTTTGGCTCCCTCCCTACCCTAAAGACCTTCATCATTTATGAGGTGAAAGTGAAAGAAGGAAAGTACTTGTAGGATATTCCTTTCTCTGGCTTGTTTCCTCACTTCTTTTAATTCATAATCTCTTATGTTCTATTTTTGCCATTCTTTTCTGTCTCTCTCTCCTCTACCTCTTATTTCTTCTCATGTCTTCTTATGTCTCATTTCTTTTTCTCCTCTTCGCACCTCTTCTTCTCATGTCCCTCTACACCAATTTACTCTCTCCCTCTGCTCTTTTTCAAATTCCTTTTGTACCATATCAATATCTACCATCCTTTCACTATTTCCTCTACCCACACTCTGGCCTCGATTAAATCATTAGGGTGAGACTGGCACAATACCCTATCTAGTGGCTAAATGCTCACCTTCCATCTCCTGGGATCCCATATGGGTGCTGGTTCATATCCCAGCTGCTCCAGCTACTTGCTTGTAGCATGGGACGTCCACAGAGGACGGCCCAAAGTCTTGGGAACCTGCACCTGTGTGGGAGAACTGGAAGAAGGTTCTGGTCTCATATCAGCTTAACTCTGGCCATTGTGGCCGCTTGGAAGAATGAACCGACAGACAGAAGATCTTCCTGTCTGTCTGTTCCTCTTCTCTAAATATCTGCCTTTCCAATTAAAAAAATCGTTAAATCATTTAAATAATTTCTCCATTTGGTCTTTTTCCTCTTACATCCAGTAGTCACATATAAATGTGAAGAAAGGGAGTTGGAAACAGAATGGTTTGGATGAAGCAGCCAAACCAGCTTAAGCAAACCACATGGGGAGGAGGAGGTGTAGGAATGGGAGCTTCGTTCTGCTTTTGCTTCAGCTCTTCTCCTTTAAACGCAGCTCTTAGTCACGAGTGTGGGCTGTTGCTATGATTCATCAGTGTAATTTTCCGTGGCCTCTCCTAACAAAAGCTAGGAAACATTTTGGGAGAAAACTGAAATCAAGACTAGATTACATTCTTTGGCAAAGCTGATCCTGCAAGTTAGCCAAGTAAACAAATGTTGACATTGTAATTAGCATACCTGACATGAGTGTTGTCCCCAGATTCAACGTCAGAGCTGTCTTTTACAATCACTGTTTACTACTTTTGATCAGAGAGCTCTTTTTTGCTTTCCATAAAACATTACAAATAAAAGATCATTAAGTGTTACCTGTGTTACCAGTGAAGCTTGGTGAATTCTTCCTCAGCTTAGTATAGAAATAAAAAAAACACTAAGCAGGTGCAAGCATGCAGAATTTTATTTAAAACAAAAGTAATCAAAAATGCATTGCACTGTGAAGAAGGGAAGTGAAGTGTCCAACTGGAAACAGCTTGTGCTTTCCGAAGGTTTTTTGTTTGCTTGGCTTTTAATTTTCTCTCATAATCATGAGCATAGGGGGAGGCATCAGGACCCCAGGTGTCTGGGCTGATAGAGAGGTGTCTTGAATGATAGTATTCAAATGACTATCTAGTCCTATTCTGGGACCATGGCCTACAGCCTCCCACTTCCTAGATCTGGGCAGAGAAACAGAAGGGAAACTCCCTTCACCTTGGTTGTCTTGGCAACTTCTAAGTCTTGCTTCAGGCAGCCAGCCCATCTAGTAAATGCAGACAGTGAACTGTGAGATGGGTTCAAGGAATGAGTACTTTCCTTTTCTCCTCCAAGGCCCTGGACTCAGCCTCAACCTGCATATATGTCTGTCATCAGCTAGGCATCTTAGTTCAGTGTCCATAGAAAGAAAGGAACTCTAAATAAGTCTTCTGGGGCAGAGAAAGATGCCATGAAGAATAGGATCAGAAACTAACATGAAACAGAATAACCACCAGTTTCAAAATGAATCACCTCCCTCTAACCAGCCAATACTGTGTAGCCAGGTGTGCACCCCAAAACTGGATCAGAGCCAAACTTAGGGACATAATAATTATTGGGAAGAGATTGACTATAAAATGTTTTAATATTGGGCAGTATCTACATATCTCTTCTTAGGGATTTATGATTGTAGATTAGTTGTTGAGATGGCTGTCTTGCTACAGTGATTTTAAAAGGACATTGCATTCGAGGGAGACCGAGTCAAGACATTAATGCCAAATATGTCATTTTGACCATTTAGTGAAATGCAACTCTTTGGAACTCTGGGCTACTCATTAGTGTAGGATTTTTCAGGGATCATTAGCTTAGGAGAGGGACATTTTTACTGGGAATAAAGTAGGCAGCCATCGTTGGCTTAGTACAATCTCTGTAGGAAAGTTCTTATTGGTCACACATAGCTGAAGTCACTTGATTTCCTAAAAAATCAATTATATGCAGCAATATGTTTTTGCAGGCTTCTGCTACCAGATGATTGCCCTGACCCTCTGTGCTCAGTGGTTTTGATAAAATATCCTGATGAAAGTAGCCAGATTCTTCTCAGGGGCAATGAGCAAGAAGATAGACTTTTGGAGAAAAGACGAAACATAGGATGCTACAGAAAAAGAAAAACCTCAGGGTATCAGCCAATGGGAGACATGTTGAATTAGAAATGTGTCTGACAATGCAAAATCCAGAGCCAGTCAGACTATGATAACAGAATCCTCAAGCTCTAATGGCAGAAAGGAATTTAATTGCAATTACTCCAAATGTGTGTCTGCTCATTTGAGTGATTCGTTTTGGAGAGTTTTGAGCTTGCTACAGTGCAAGACACACAGCACTGGGAGTCAGCAGAGCCAAGGGCTGCAGGAGAATGTATACAGCTGGCCTTTGAGTTCACTCTAGTCCTCACCTCTCTAGTCCAAGGAATCCCAAAGAACAAAGTTAGAATAATAGCATCTGCCCCTCTGCTACACAGGGTTGTTTAAGAAGCAGTGTAAGTTAATTGATGGAGAAATTATAGGCCAAATTTAAAGTTCTTTGCAATCTTGTTCTCTTGTTGCATGTCGATCTCTCTTGTGTGTGTGTGTGTGTGTGTGTACAATGTTAGTGTGAACATATCTCTAGAGTTCATTAGTATAAACCTAAATTTAGAAAGACTGATATCCTTATAAGAAGAGGGAATTTTGAAAACCCAGAAAGATGGAAAGAACACCATGCAATTGCACAGATACCTAAAATCACACAGCCAAGTAAGTATCAGACCCAGGGCTGCAGATGTAATGCCATAAGCCAGGGAACCCCCAGGGCTGCGACCAATTGAAGAGACCAGAAAGGATCCTTCTCTGGAGTCCCCCAAGGGAGCATGGTCTTAGCAACACCTTGCTTTTAGCCTTCCAGCCTACAGAGCTGTGACAATAAATTTCTGTTTTAAGCCACTCGAGTGGTGAAATTTTATTAAGGTATCCCTGAGAAGTGAATACATATGTTACAGATTTTATTTAACTCATGACTGAGGAAACTAGTGAGGTACTAAAGCCAATTCAAAGGAGAAGTCCGAAAAACCACAAATGTATATGAATAAAAGGATGGTGGGATGACTGTGCAAGTGCAAACACTAGCTTCTACCATGATAGGGCTAGGGATTCCAGTGAATTTCTGCAAACAGAACACAGTTTGCTTGTGTGTACACAAAATTATTTTTCATTACTCTCAGCTCATTTACAATCTAGAGAGTTGATAAAGTGTTCCTTTGGCAGTAGAATCAGATGAGAGGTGGTCTCTAGCCCATGGGTTGTTTTTCACTGAACGATGGACTAAAACAAAGTAAAACCAAGAAAACGACTCATTTTTCAAAACTTGAATACAAATGTTCATTAAAAAGCAAAAACGAAATGAAAAGGTTGGAAAATTAGGTTTAAGATTCAATATACACACTAATGTCTAGTATTTGAGAAAGTTAATCAACTCTGCTCCCATCCTTGCCCTCTGGTAATATGAGAATAGTACTAAAAATGCCTGTTTATTAGATAATGATGAGTGCTAAAAGAAATAATGCATGCAAGTTACTTGACAGTGACTGGCTTAACGTGTTCAATAAATAATTTTCATTATTGTAGTTATTATGTTGGAGTCTGTTGGGAGGATTAATGGAGGGGACCAATAAGAGCTTTGTACATTATCAGGTATTGTACAAGTACAGATTAATTCCGCATTTGTATTACCAACTCCAAAATAGGACCTGTTGTTTTAAGAGTGTGAGACAGAGAAGTTTCCAGATAGAGGAGTATCCAGTTTAGAAAAGGGAGGGTGAGAGTGGAAGCTTTGGAATGATGAGAACAAGTAAGAGTGAGAGGAGGAACGTAGAAGGAGGAGGGAGCTAGGAGGAAGATGGAACCAAAGCCAATTGCTGGTGACTGCACAATTGTGCTAAGTGCTGACCCTCCTCCAAATCCTTCGCTTGCAGTAATGACTGCCAGGACACATGTGAAACCTGTTAATGACCAAGCTTCTAAACCATACAGAGAGTTTTACAGAAAAGTCCCTTAATCAACTCCAACTCTGTCCCTTTCACCCTGAGACCTCAGTTGTGAGAACAAGCAGAGAAGTAAGCAGGGTGTGATTGCACAGGACAAATGGAATGAGAGCGCATTCATGATCGGGCGCCTGTGCCATCCCATTTGTGGGGCCAGCCCGGTCTCTTCATTATCTCATTTGAAAGAGCACTGCTGCCAAAAAAAGCAACCACCACCCGTTTGCCTTTTCAGCTGTGTTTCAAAAGTGCATTTGTGTCATTGGCTCTGGGTTTGAAATTGTTCATCAGATTTCCTCCCTGAAGGAGTTTACAGACATTGTACAAAGAAATTAATTAAGTGGATTTTCCATTTGCACAGTTTTAATGAATAAATGATGTTCCTATTTGTTTATCTGCTTTCTAATTATAACACAATTCAAAACATCTTGGTTTCCTGCTTTCCGACAGTATTATTGTGATGGTGGTGTTACTGCTGTTCTCACAGTGCAGGTAATATTATTTTTTTAGATAGATGCCAGGTGCAGTATTCCATATTTATTAAAGTGTGATCTGCATATTTTTCTCTTTTCATGTATTGCTTATCTGTACAAGACCAGAAAGTTAAATAGAATATTGTGTTTTAAACAGCCTGAGACAGTTTCATGGGCAACTTGAGAATTTCTGCTGTGATGTGGGGATCAGGCCTGGTTCATTCAGCTCGGGGTGCACAGGGAGAAGGCTTGGCCAACACCTAAGTATCCCAAGCTGCAAACAGGCAATGAATTCCAACAGGGAGATCTGACACTCAAAGTTGTGAGAAGGTGATAGATGTTAAAGGTGAAAAGATCAACATATCGAAAGTTCAGGGAGAGCAGCACAGAAGCAATAGGAGGAGGGCTCTGGACAGGTGATGGAGTGGCTTTGCTCTGAAAGTCGCAGGTGTTTGTTACACCAAATTCAGAGTTCTTCAGAAGGACCCTACCTGAAATGTGGACAGAGGTATCTGGGATCTTTTCTGTGTTTTCTCAGCATATAGGATAGCATTATATGCACTTCTGTTCACAACCAAGATTTTTGGTCTGTGAGTCTGTTCTGACTTTAGCATGAGACAATATGGACCTCCTATGATACGGTGCTCATGGGATCATGAATGGTGCTGGGAAGACACTTTTCTAAGGATGTATAATCTAGAGATTATAAATTGTATTTTTACCATAATTGTATTGAAACACCTATACCAAAACAAATCGCCTGATTTGTCTAGAGGGTGTGTGTGTGTTCTTGGCCTGCATGGAAGCTACACATTATGGTTGTCATGCAGTTCTGAGCTCATACTCCTTTCCTCTTTGTGGATCACTTACAAATCCAGAGGCAAGAGGGTAAGGGTATGGAAGATTCTTACTGCCCATCTCTGTTTTTATCTGTTGCTAACTCATGCTGAAAGGCAGTACGGGGATTTGGATAGAGAGCAATGCAGAATAAGACTCTCAAATCTTGCCTTCCCTAGCTGAGGGATACTAATAGCTGACTTCACTTCCCTGGCCTGTGTATCCTACTGTGTCAGTGTTCCATGGTTCTTCCTGGGATAGCTGCAGCATTTAAATGAGATAACATTTATGAGAAGTCTAGGCAATGTCTGAAACTTAATCATGAACCTAAGAAGGAGACAAAAGCATTGAATCCAAGATCTAAAGAACCTCTCTAACACCAGGCTTTTTGTGAATTGCTCTAACTACATAACCTTTGGTCTTTAGCATCTCGTTTATAAAAGGAATGTTCAGAATACAGAGCCTCCAAGAGCCTCTCAGTCCACTTGTGCTGCCCCAACACAACATCTTGATACAGAGTGAAATTTGTTTCTCACAGTTCTGGAGATTGGATGCTCTAAGATCAGGGCACCATAATATGGTGCCTTGTTTTTCATCCTCCAGATGGAAGAATTTAGAAGAAATGACAAAGAATAAAAGGGGGCAAACTTTATTCCTGAGGATGGAGGCCATTTTACTAAAGTACCTGTTCAAGGCCATGTCTCTAAGATTGATTTATTTTTATTAGAATAACAGATTTTACAGAGGAAGTAGGAGATAGAGAGAGAGACAGATGTTCTTCTATCCATGGGTATACTCCACAAATGGCCACAATAGACCAAACTGAGCCAATCCAAAGCAGGGAGTGAGACACTTCTTCCAGGTCTCCCACACAGGCGCAGGGACCTATAGACTTGCACCATCCTCCACTGCTCTCCCAAGCCATAAGCAGAGAACTGGATCAGAAGTGGAACAGTTGGGACATGAACCATCATCCATGTGGGATGTTGGTGAAAAAGGAGGTAGGATTTTTGACCCACCACATCTTTTAATACAGTTACATTGAGGATTAAGTTTCAACATGAATTTTGAAGGGTATAAAAACATTCAAACCATAGGAGAATTCTTCTCACAAGAGTATTGTGTAATTCACTAATTCCTATGATTCTCCACTGCAAATGCTAAGCTTCTTGATTTTCTTTTGGAAGCAGTCAATATCCTCTACTTTGAAATGTCCCTTTTTGCAATTTCCCAAAATATTCTAGCTATCCTTTATCTTCACAAGTAGAAGTTGTGTGTGTGTGTGTGTGTGTGTGTGTGTGTGTGTGTGTTTACTTCTAATCCTGTGTTTTTACTCTGAGATTTTCCTAATGTGGACGTTTTAGTCACTGTTGTGATTTTTAAAAATTTGTTTATATTCTTTGACCTCTTGCAAAACTTGGATCAATGATCTTCATGCTCTTCATATTTTATTTTACCTCATTCTGTTTATTAAGTTATATATTGCCAAAATTTATTATTGAAGAACTTCTTAAAAATAGTTGTTTTTATTTATTTGAAATGCAGAATTACAGGGTGGGGGAAAAAGAAAGAGTGAGAGAATTTTCCATTTGCTGGTTCATCCATAAGATAGCCATAATGGCTGAAACTTGGAAGTCAGGAACTTCATCCAGGCTTGCCATGAGGGTGTAGGAGTCCAAGGATTTGAGTAATCCTCCATTGCTTTCCCAGGCACATTAGCAAGGATCTGGATCAGAATTAGAACTGTGGGAACGAGGATGCTGGTACCACAGTTAGTAACTTTACACACTATACCACAGCACTGGCCCCAAAGGCATTTTTTAAAGTGGTAATAAAGACTAGGATTGTTTTGTTACCAGAGTACCGCCTTTGTAATAGGGTTCATTCAATTGGATATGTACCTGTTTAACTCTATTAAACTGCTAGTGTAACACTTCTGCTGAATGAAGGTGCCCCTCTCATTGCTTGTCTCCCATTCTTTAAGACATTTTACTTGCTTACTTACTTATTTATGAAGCAGAGCTTCCATGAGATGAGGGAGGGAGAAGACGTGAGGTAGAGATACAGACAGAGAGAGAGAGAGCATGTTTCCATCTGCTGTTGCATCTCCACAGATGGCTGCTACAGAGCTCCACCAGGCCAAAGTCGAGAATGGAAGGAACTTCATCAGTTTCTTCCTCTTGGGTGTCAGGGTCTCAAATACTTGGGTTATCATCTGTTTCTTTCCCAGGTGTGTTAGCACAAAGCCAGATTAGCAGCAGAGCAGCCAGGACTTTTGAACCATTTGCTTATTGCTGATGTTCCAAAAGGCTGGCTCTCATTAGAGCTCCTTTTCTGGAAGTCCACCAGTTATGCTTTCCCTACACAAGAAAAAAAAAATGAGCTGGTGGTGACCCAGAATTGTTCTACCTGCTGTAGGTTTAGGGAAATTAGGTATATATGTCTTGTCTTTGTGAGAGCAGTAAGCATTTAGGGAGTTACACAAGACTGATGTATGATTTGAAAAGGATGATACAGTTATTTGGAGAAACCAACCCTGATTCAAGAGTATGAAGGAGGGCTTTTTACACTCTGTGCTAAGTGACTGAAAGATGGGAGTTGGAAATGCTAGAAAAGAAATTATAAACTTTGGAAATTTGTCTTAGTAAAAAAAGTTTAAAACGCTCAGTCTAGGGGCTGGTGCAGTAGCACAGTAGGCAAATCCTTCATCTACTATTACTGGCATCCTCTATATGGATGTGGGTTCATGTCCCAGCTGCTTGCTTCCAATCCAGCTCAGTGCTCATGACCTGACAGAGCAGTGGAGGATGGCCTAAATCCTTAGGATCTTCTTATATCCACATGGGAAACTGGGAGAGG
The DNA here is from genome assembly GCF_017591425.1 of Ochotona curzoniae. NCBI lineage: Eukaryota > Metazoa > Chordata > Mammalia > Lagomorpha > Ochotonidae > Ochotona > Ochotona curzoniae. The sequence continues at coordinate 58,595,605 of NW_024466599.1, read as the reverse complement.
AAGCTCCTGGATCCCAGCTTCAAATCAGCTTACCTCTGGCCATTGTGGCTGATTAAGAACTGAACAAGCAGATGGGAGACTTCTTTCTCTGTCTTTCCTTCTCTCTCTGTAAAATTTACCTTTTAGGGCCTGGCGTGGTAGAATGGTGGCTAAAATCTCCACTTGCACACTCCAGGATCCCATATGAGTGCCGGTTCTAATTCCAGCAGTCCCGCTTCCCATCCAGCTCCCTGCTTGTGGCCTGGGAAAGCTGTTGAAGATGGCCCAAAGCTTTGGGACCCTGCACTTGTGTGGGAGTCCTGGAAGAGGCTTCAGGTTCCGATTGGCTCAGCTCCAGCTGTTGCATCCACTCGGGGAATGACTCATTGGATGAAAGATCTTGCTCTTTGTCTCTCCTTCTCTCTGTATATCTGAGTTTCCAATAAAAAAAATCTTAAAAAATATATTTAAAATTTACCTTTCAAATAATAACAGACAAATGTTTAAAAAAATTTAAATCTCTCAGAATTGCTCAAAGATAGAATACAGTACTTCAATATGTAGTGAATTCTTCATCAAAAGATGCAATAAAATATCTGAAGGGAATGTTATGATAAGAGTACTGAAATCTCTTTGCCATCACCTCTCACTCCTGAACAACGGAAATTCCCTAGTCTGACAAGTAAAGTGAAAGTTTCTTGAAGAAACACAACTTGATATCTCGTTAACTAAGAAAATGCTCCATAAGCAAGCAGCAGTGGGCCAGGGCTCACAGGCGATGGTGCAGAAAGAGCAAAGAACTTAAGACTCGTGAACACTCAGTTCTGTGTAGGACCATGGAATGGACAGGGAATGAATTTGGAAAACCTCAGATGCTGTACCTTGGCCTCTTTTGGGTTCTTCAGTGTGCAGATAGGCTACCATGTTTCTGTTGGTAGTTGTGTTCATTTCTGACACTTGAATTGTCCAGTGCAGGAATTTTGGACAAGCGCTGTGAGTCCAGTGTACCCTGGACAGTGGTGTCTCATGTTCTGCTGGGGAGCACCTGCCTCACACTCCAACATGGCCTGTGGAAGAGGAGGAATCAGCTATTAGAGCTGCAGGCCACTCTGGTGGCATATGGGCACATTCAAACACAGGTTCATGTCAGCTTTGTAAAGGACAGGACTAGATGTGGAAAATATAGATAAATCCATCTGGGGTTTCATCTGACATCCCGAAAGTGTCACAGACTGTCAGTCCTGGAATGCTATTAAAATACGCATGTATCTAGTGATCCAAAAAGAGTTCCAAAGCGATTACTTCACCTCCATTGTATCAAAGCAGCCACAGAAAAATCTGAATGTGGGGCAGGTATTTAGCTCAGTGTTTAAAACTGAGCTCACATCTCATTTGGGGCCCTCAGAGTTGAGTCCCTGTTCCACTTCAGATCCAGCTTCCCACTGACAAATGCTCTATAATGTAGCACATGATGGCCGTGGTACCTGCCAGTCGTGTGAAAGACCTCGATTGAGTCTAAGACCCCTGATTTCACCTTGATACAGACCCAAGTATTGTGAGAAACTGCAGAGTTATCTCTCTTTGCCTTTAAAATAAATGAATAAATAAGACATTCTAAAAAAAAAAAAGAAATCATTAGTCAGATGGCCTCTTGGTTAAAGTCTTTTCATTTTTCCCAGATTATCTCCAGATGTGAGCACAAAAACCCTTAGTGTGAAAGAGTTAATGATTAACCACATGGAATCTTAGATGAAAGCTTGCTTGAGACCAGTTACATAGGCTTTCTGTGTCTCATTTTTCTGATCCGATAAATGAATAGTGCAACATAACTCACCTCAACTAATTGATATTGGGATCAAAAGGAAATAGACCTAGTGGTTAAGTTGCCAGTGTAGGATACCCACACCCCGTATCAGAGCTCCCGAATCCTATATTTGACACTGCTTCTTATTCTAGCTTTCAGCTACCTACTCCAGATTCTCTGAGATAACAATGACAGCTTAAGCACTTGGGTTCTGTCACCCAAATGGGAGACCTGGATTGACTCCCAGATCCTGGCTTTGACTGTTTTAGGCATTCAGGAAGTGAACCAGTATATGGGAGCTCTCTTTCATCATACTCCTCATACCTCAAATAAATAAAGTCTTAAAAATTTTATGAAGGTGAGCCTGGCCCAGTAGCCTCGTGGCTAAAGTCCTCGCCTTGTATGCAAAGGGATCCCATTGGATGCCAGTTAATATCCCAGCTGCCCCACTTCCCTTCCAGCTCCCTGCTTGTGGCCTGGGAAAGCAATAGAGGATGACCCAAAGCCTTGGAATCCTGTGCCCACATGGGAAGCTCCTGGCTTTGGATGGGTTCAGTTTTGGCTATTGCAGCCACTTGGGGATTGAACCAGCGATGGGAAATCTTTCGTCAGTACAGTAATTTCAGACCTCTCTTCTCATTGTGAACTGTTTGAGAACAAGGATCATGTGTTTTGTGTGGACAGCTTCCCAATTCCTAACCAGAGGCAGACCTGGCACATACTCCCATTATGTATGACGATTAAGCACGGCTTCTGTAATTGGCCAACTCAAGTCCATGTTCTAAGAAACATCTTACTGCCATCTGCATGGTATTAATCTTATTCTTGATTTTTCTCATCATAAAATGGGCTGATACCTGTAAAGTATTTTACTGAACATAGAACCTGGCTCTAAAATTATTAGTCGATACTGTTGCTAAAGGTCAATAAATATTTGTAGGATATATACTCAAAATTGTAACAGAAAATTCAAATCTATGTGCACTTTTTCTTTGTAGCCCTCTGCTTTCTTCACTGCCAAGTGGCCAATCAATTCCCTGTGTTTCAGTTTCCTTGTCCTGTATGGGAGGATAATTTGAACAGATACTTTCCAGGAGGACTAAGAAGATGAATGTTTGTGTTTATAATGTTGCTCCAAGCGACCTGAGGAAAATTGCAAGTGAATAGTATTGTTCTCATCATGATTATTAATTGATCGTACAGCCTCTCATCAGCTGGAAGATGACTGATCCAGACTCTGGAGAAAGATTTATCACTTGCTTCCCAAACCTATGGATGCGCCTTTCATTAAATGCAATTATCTCCTAGCAAATACACGCATCTCGAGTCCACTGCCTCTTACTCAATGAAATCATTAAACCTCTTTCCAGCAAGGAGCCGTCAAAAGCCACCTGATGAAAAATGGCCATAGATTGGTATTTGAGTTTAATTATGCAATGCCTGCTCTTGCAGAGTCTCAAGATGCTGCTGCTGCCTTTGCTCCCTGCTTGGGTTTCTCTTCTCTTTCGTTTTGCTTTTTAGCCTGAGCTCCCTCGTAACTGTTTTAGGATATAGAACACAATTGTATGATTCTCCTTTTTTTTCTTAGGACCACTCTTCTACAGTAGGAGTTTGCCACTGTTGGGATGGACCAAGTAAAGTAGGGTTCACGTGGAGGCTGTCTGGAGCCCTCCATTGCTGAAATCCTTGTCATGAGAGGTAGAGGGAAGGAAGAAGAGAGAGTGAGAGAGAGAGACTCACATACTGATTTGTCTCTGTCTTCCAGAAGCCACAATTCAACACCTCGCTCAGTTTGCCTGGATGAATCATCAGAGTCCTTTTTTCATCAGCTACACTTAAGATGTGAGATTAGTAAGGACTAAAGGAGGAAATAAGGTTAAGATACACCGAACAGGGGGGTGGGAACTTGGGTCTATCTGGAGGAAGAGTAAAGCATTATAGAGAGAAAGGAAACTCCCCCAGATAAATATGGCCCTCTCAACCTCTGCCTCTCCTCACACTTAGGTCTTAAGGTCTGTCTGGGAGAGCCTGCTCGGTTGAGATGACTATGAATTGTGTTGGTAAGCCAGTAAAGAGTAACCTCTGTGAGCTGGCTCCACCATTGTGGAGATTTCCACAATGCAAAGATGTTTTGAAGCTGCACAAATCAGTATCAATGAAGTGGTTAATATATGGGAATATAGGAAACTAGAGAGAGCAGGGAAGCTGCAGAAAAGAAGTCATATCCAAGGGGATTATTAGAGGCTAGGAGAGGGAGCATTCATTTTCTCAATTGTTAGTCTATAGAACATTGCGTGTGCACCTGAGATGCTTTGCTGAACTTCTACAATGCAGGTCAATGCTCATGCCATGGAGCAATAAAGCATCATTGGATAATCTTTCTGACACCCACTCAGGATAGCTGTGGGTAACAATGCCTTGTCCTCCAGTGGTCCACACTCTTGGTTTCCTGTGATTGTGCTGAGTGGGTGTGAAAACATCCTAAATAGTTTGATTTAAGTGCAAATGTCCTTCATGAATAAACATTCTGCGTAATTTGAGTCTGATATTTGGTCACAAGCAAAGTGAGTATTAACAAAGTTCTGTGGAGTATCCTCTTGACTGATTTGTGGCAGAGGGTAAATTCCACAATATCACACAAACTGTATGCTCACATTCTCCTTACAAGAAGAAAAAACACAGACAATAAAAAAGTGAAATAAATTATCAAAGCTAAGGCAATCTTAAGTATAAATTGAAACCATGTGGGGAAAGGGAGGCACGGATTCACGTAATTGCAGTGAGAAGTTCTGTTTTACTAAATACGTGAGTGGAAAAATCAACTTCAAAAACCCAAGAACTTAAACTTGTCAAAACATTACTTCATTTTTTGCTTGATGGGGAAATTTTAGATTTTAAAATATATTGGCAGAGTACTTAAAGCTGTCACATCTCTGTCTTCCTTGGTTGTCATTAGCAATTGTATGTAGCATTTAGGGATAAGGGTCTTGTCTTCAACCGGAATATGAAGAGACTGGGAGCAGTGATTTTAGCTTCCACCGTTCTTTCCGCTTGAAATCATTGCTTCCTTAAATCTCTGCTCATTTTTGCATTGTGCAGTTTGCAAGCTATGACTCCAGTATTTCAAACATGTTCAAATATTAGAAATGCTGTCGCATGGTTTTGTTGTGGTTTACTGGGTTAAGCCATCACCTATAATGCCAGTATTCCATATGAGTGAAAAAATTCATGTCTCAGCCCCTTTACTTCCAATCCATGTACCTGCTGATAACCTGGAAATTGTAAAACAGACAGCCCAAGTGTTTTGGCACCTGAGCCCATATGAGAGATCTGGGTGAAGCTCTTAGTTTCACATTGGTCCAGCCCTGGCTGTTGCAGCCATCTGAGGAGCAAAGATAATTTTTCTCTCTTCTTTTCCCTCTCATTCTCCCTCTCACTCTTTCTTCTGAATAAACAAACTTAAAAAAAAAGATATCTTGCTGTTGGTAGACACAATGTAGAAGTGATGTTAATCTGGTAGGTTAAGGTTCTATCCAAAAAAAAACAAAAAGAATGATACACATTTGAAATCCTACATAAGAGATTGGAAACATGAGCATTGGAAAAGTTTTAAAAACTTCGATCTGGTTCTCAGGACAGGCATGGCGGTGTTCATGCATACTGAACCCAGGGAGATTTAATCTCTTCCTTGGCAATATCAGAAGAGACCCATAGAACTTGTTCATTGTACAACTTTAAACAGTCTTATATAGATTGCATATCATCAAGTACACTTTTTATCAATTCCCAAAGCAGTACCAATAAAAGGATGTATTAATTTTTCAATGGCATGGTTTCATCACAGTATAATTCTGGTGTAGCTCAACAATGACCGCTCCCCAAGCGCTTGTAGAATACTGATTCTGTGTCAGTATATCAGGATTTTGGATGCCCAGGACTACTGACATTTTGGGCTGGATGCTTCTTTGTTGTGAGGAACTGTCTAGGACATTATAAGATGCATAGTAGCATCGTCTTTCTCTATCCACTAGATGCCAGTAGCACTCTGCCCCCAGCTGTGACAATCAAAAATGTCCCGAGACGTTGTCAAGTATCCCGTGGGAGGCAAAACTCATCCCTGTTGAAAACTACTGCTCAGTCACTTCTCTAGTGACTGGATACAGAAAGAACAGAACCATTTCAAAAACTATATAAATGCAAACAATATAAATTTCTGACAAAAAAAATCTCCCTAGTTGCCAGCCCATGTGTCTTCTCTGAGAAAAAAAAATGACCTACGTAGAAATTGCTGTATGTGGCAAAGTTATTTACAGACTTACAACTCTGTAGGGGGCAGCAAAAGGCATTTTGTTGTATTGAGTTCTTCCTGGCAAGTCTTTTTGCCTGTATTAGAAATCTCTTCCTCCACAGTCATTTGTCAATTCATCCAACAAAGATTTCAGCAGAGAATACTGATTATCCCACACATGATGATGGCAGTTTCCTTCTCATTCTGATTACCTTTAGCCATAACCTCTGTCACTAACCACTGGCCACTGTTGGGGGTGGAGGTTGGTTAAGAGATTTCATTTATATAATACCCTGCTGCCTTTCCATAGTATTTCCATTTAACTGCCATGTGCCTGCTCCATATGGAATACACAGGAGGTCTGGAAATTCATGAGTCAATTAACAAGAATTTAATTAGTGCCTACGTTTTGTAAGGTAGATGAAGGAGAATAATGGGATACGTCCTTCACTTGACCATGAGCCCGTTAGGAAGTTAGGAATCTTTCAGAAACACTGAAAACATTTTATAGCAAATCAAGGACTATAAAAGAATACTATTTTGTATGATTTTCACAAAGCTTTACTGTCCACCTTATGATCTAAAAAGTCTACTAATATGTTCCTTTACAATGAGGTTTTTCTGCTCTCACCCATATGTTTCATTTGCATCTCATATGCTCTTAACTTGATCTTAGTTGCTACAGTTGATAAAAAAATGTCTTTGATTTCTTTACCATTTCCCCCACTGAGCCATGGAGTCTGTTCTTAACTCTCTTGTGTCAAACAATAAAATGAGGCAGAAGTACACTGTTTACCATTGTGCACCTTCCAAGGCCAGTTCTTAGCAGATCTGTATCATACTTCCTCTCAGGAGCCAGCTGTCCTATTATGCAAACCTCACATTATAAAACAGAGGGCTGAAGTACCAGCATCCCAAACTGAATCCTTAAACAACACTGAACTCAAGTTAACAGTCATAGGAGTGAGGTCATTTTGGATCTTCTATGGCTTAGAGCCCCAATTAACCCAGAGCACTGATGACCCAACTGAGCTCTACCTGAATTGCAAGCAAGATAAGTGAGTGAGTGAGTGAGTGAGTGTGTGTGTGTGTGTGTGTGTGTGTGTGTGTGTGTGTGGTGTTTTTTTAAAGGTTTATTTATTTATTTGAAACGCAGCATTACAGAGAGATAGTGGGGCCAGTAGGGGGAGAAATGGATAGAGATCTTCCATCTGTTCTTTCACTCCCCAAATAGCTGCAGCTGCTGGGGCTGGGTCGGGCCCAAATCAGTTACCTGTAACTTTGACTAGGTCTCCCATTTGTATGTGCAGGGGCACATGTGCATTGGGTGTCTTCTGCTTCTTTTCCAGGTGTTGAATCTGAGGTGGAGCAGCCAGGACTCAAACCAGCAGCTGTATGGGATGCTGGTGTAGCAATCAGCTGCTTAACTTGCTGTGCTACTGTGGCCTCAGTGTTTTTTTTTAAGCCACAGGATTGTTGGGTGAATTTTTACACATACACAGATTCCATAGGAAGTCAACACAGTTTTTATTGAAAATTTCTTTGATTTCTCCAACTTCCTGCTCATATTATAGGAAGGACTCTCATAGTCAAAATCTTAAATTGACATTCTCCATTCTTCTTTTTCTATCCTTGATGAATTGTCTTGCCTTTGAGGGAAAAATGGAGTAGCCTTTATATTCTATGGCTTGCGTTTCTCTTACTCTAGATTTTGAATACAAACCCTTCACTTTAATTGTGTATCCAGACAGATACAGTTTTCCTATTGTTGAGTCAATTCTGATAATTTTTAAGGAGAGATGTTCCTTATTTTAAATCATAAGGATATTAGAAGTTTATGATAAAGCTCAAAGTAAAAATGGTTAATAGTCATAGATGCTCCTACTTGGAGCTGTGATCCTAATTGAGGAACGTTAAGGTCAGGAAACGCCTGCTCATCAGCCATGATGAACTCCTGCAGGACTCCCTAACAGACTTTCTAGCAAAATGCCCCGTGTAAATCATTTTTAGGAGCCTCTGAATCCTGAGTTTTCCACCAAGTCTTTCTGAGATGCAGCCTGCTTTTTAAATATGAAATATTTAATTATCAGTCTGATCCCCTTATGCCAGGCTAATGCATTTCTTTCCTGCTTTATTGGCAGCATTCCGTGTTAGAGTCATTTATACCATGTGATGGCCTTTGCAGCCTTTACTTCCTCTCACCCACCTACCCAATCCTGTTATAATGTTCATTTGCTGCATGTGGTACGGTGGTTGTGTAGAGAAACACAATTGATATGCCGTCAAATTGCTCCTGGCAGAATAGTTTTAAAAGCTTTTAGAGTAGCTGTGCATGGGGAAGTTTTGTCTTCATGGAGTCAGTGTGGCTCATCTGTCTGTATTACATGTAGAACAGTTACACTGAACAAGAATGACATTTTAAATAAGAGTAAGTACTGCTTAACTTTTTAGTGTCATTCCTTAGAGCAAAGGACTTGTGTTTTTTTTGGGGGGGGGGACGGTTATTGTGCATAGCTCAATTTGTAATACAGGTTTTCCTTCTTTCTTCCCTGTTTCTTCCATCACTAATGGATAAGTGTCTGTTTTCCACTTCGTTGAAAGAATCTCTTTCTTTGGAGATGTTTGGAGGTTTTAATAAGGTATTGAGACTTGTTGATGTTGCTGTTGGCACAGGAGTGAAGGTGGCCAGATTTGTCTGGAAATAAGGAAATGGTGCTGGCAATGGTACTGAAGACTGCTGAATCTGACAGTTAATAATATGGACTTTCTTCATGTGAAATGCAAGGAATTGCACAACATCAGTAGTCTAGTGCATAACTGAATCCAAGGAAAACAAATGCCAGGTATTCACTGATGCGCATAGCGTGGCCCAACCCTTGGAAATAGTCAGCTGTCAGAGCAGAAGACCTTTAAAACCAGAGGGGAAAATATGGCAGGTTGTCATATGTCCGGTGAAGAGTCAGTCGTAGACAGAGCAGTGCGGTGAGAAGGCACGCAAGCAGCTCCAGAAACAAATGCTGAGCCGTGGCATCGAGGCAACTAGTCCCAGTCTCAGTCTTGGACTTTTATTTTATGAAATTTTATTATGAATGAACACGGTTTTCCCAAGCTCTTTGCTAAATTTGTGATCTCTGAATCTAGAACTTTGAATGTTTATGAAAATAAACTGTTTAGACCATAGCTTACAATAAGTCCCATGAGGAAAAATGGTCTTGTTTAATAAAGGCCAAGGTGCTTGTATTGTGGTACTTTCCTGTGATGGGCATACTGCTGTGAGCCCTGGTTCATGTCCTGGCTGTTTCACTACCTCTCCAGCTCCCTGCTGTTGTACCACTGGCTTGGCTTGACTCAGTCCTGGCTGTTGAAACTACCTGGGTAGTGAATTAACAACAGATGGTTCTGTCTCTCTCACTTTCACTAGCTCTGCATTTTAATAAACATTTTCAAAAACAGAAAAGTAAAACAAAAATAAAAATGAAAGTTCAATGTTTTCAGGCTTGGCATAGGAAATAGCATCTCCAGACAAAGGGGGATTGTCTCAGTGGCCTTCTTGTCCCCTGAGTAGAGATACCCCAGTATAGCCTCTTATCAATTATAGCTTCATTAGGTCTTCACTCTACTGTGGAAGGGGTAGAAATTGCACTAGATGCATCCTTAGCACTGCTGACAATGCTGGAGTAAAGAAAAAAATTAATTAATTAGGAAAAAATCGGTGACCTTTGTGAGTTATAAAAACACATGTTTTTGATGCTGTTAAGAGAAGCTTGCTGTAACATCCACTGCATCAAGAGAATGTAATATCCCCATTCCTATCGAGATATTTATTTCAGTGTATGGAATTGGATACGTGTATATCCATTCAATGTTGTTCAACTAAAAATCATGTTTCTATCCCACAGTTGAAAATCTCCCTCTCTCATGTCTGTGAATTTAAGGTCACATGGACCCTAGGCATATTTAGAAATGGAATTCAATTCTCAAAGGATGAGTATGATTTCTCTTGAGCTATACCTTACATTAAGTAATGAGTTTAAAAGGTTTGAGTGGGGGAATCTGACACTAACTTGCTAGCTATGGCTACTCTGAAGTTTAGCCTTCATGGCTATAAAATGATTATGAGATACATTGGAGGCACATTGTGGATGATCTCTGCTTACACTCCATTTTCAGGACTCTAATGGTTCCCCACAAATGGTTTTCTCTGATTGCTGCCAGCTTCCCTTAGTGTTTTTCACACATATCATGGGAAATGCTTATTTTGGCAACACAAGATCTCTCCCTTGTCTTATTCCTTCTTTCTCACTGTGGTGACTGTTAATATCTAATATGGCAGTGAGCTTCACCAACTTTCCCATAGTTCCTGTTGGTCCCAGTTTCAATATAATGACTGGCGGGATCCAACATATTTGGCAAAGATTTCCATGTTTGGTTTCTGGGATATAGTTTCTGCTGTCCACACTGCATCTTCTATTGCCAGTTCACTTCTCTCAGGCATGTGCTGCTCCAACCAGCATTGTTGCCACCACCAAAATCACTGCTAGAGCTGGCACTGCACCAATGCATCCCTTGCTCGCTGTTTTATTTCTGCTACATTGCGCTGGGCATTTGGGAAAGGATCCAGGGGGCAGGCTCAGGTGGTGATCTGACCACTTGTATGCCTCCTTCAAAAAGGCAGGCTGCCCCAATAAGAGTGAGAGGGAGGTGCAAGGTTGGGTGCTCTAAAAGTCAATGAACAGTCTACAGAAGGTAATTTGCGTTGTTTTATATTTCACTATAGACACTATGAATTTATAAGGTTAATTAAATTCATTCAGTTCCCAGGATCCTCCAAGATTTTTTATCTATGAATCTTTATGATAGAGATCCAGACTTTCTGAGTAGGTGCTTTAGAGCAAATGGAATAAACTCACTTCATTTCATGGAGAAGAACGAAGGAATCCTGATGTTTTGCTTGATGACATCCCATGTGTGAGCCTGTGCACCTGACCATGGACATGTATACATTGACCTGTGCATGTAGGCATGTACATGCATGCATGCATGGACCTGTGCAAGTGTTTGTGTGTGTTTATTTTCATATCTAATGCTATTGCTATGAATTTCCCAGAGTGGGGACTAGTTCTCATAATAACTAACCCCTACCTGAACCCCTAAGCGTGTACTATGATGCTAAGCTGCGGGATTCTGTTTCATGAAGACATTTTATAAAAACTCTTGCATAAAGAGCAATTTTTTGTCATTCAATTCCAAAGGATTAGGAACAAAACATTTACTATTCCATAGAACCTGAACTCAGCACAACATAAGTTACCAGAAAGGGACAAGGAAAATCAAAAGAAATGTAAATAAGTCATATGTTTATAGCTTGCCTTTTGTTTAAAAAAATGAAAAATTTTCTGTTGACATGTGTAAGTGTGTGTGTGTTGTTGTTACTCTTGAAATGCTGATGAAGTGTGCTGGAAGGTTGATGGGAAAGTTGTGCCTATGCGTGTCACAGCTCAGACCTTATCTACTTTACTCAAGTTCAGTGCCCTTTTGAACATGACTGTTAAGAACTAAGTAATTGTGTAATGAAAATAACTGGATTTAACTCGCTTTCCTGTACCTTCTCTGAGAATTCCAGGCCCAGGATGGGCATTGTGGTGCACCTGGTTAAGCTACTCCTTGGATTCCTAGGTGGTGTCAGAGAATCTGGAATCCAGTCCCTCCTCCACTTTCAACTTTCTGCTGGATGAGCCTGAAAAGCAGCAGATAATATCCCAAATATTTCAGTTCCTGACACACACTAGGAAATCTGAATGGATTTCCTGACTCCTAGATGTGGCCTGGCTTATCCTCAGCTGCTTTGGGCATGTGGGGAGTAAACCAGTGAATGGAAGATTTTTCTGTTTCTCTCTCTTTCTGTCACTGTTTCTTTCAAATAAATAAATGTATACAGCTTAAAAAAATCAATGAGTAAGAACAAAATAAGAAAACACTTTTTGAAAGAAGGGAAAGAATTTCTGCCACTTACATACTTTCCAAAAAAAAACTTAAGAAATCCCCAGAGCATCTAATGCAGACCATAAAACTAGCCATTTCTGCAACTCTGAATTCTTTGCCTCCTGCTGCCTGCCATCACTGTGGTGAACTTTCCAGAGAAATCCAGTTCTAGATTAGGTAGTCCCAAGTGGCCACTGAATTCTTTGCCTCTGATGCTTAGCGTTGAAAGGGTGTCACTTCTGTGTGTTAGTGTCCAGGCTGAAAATGCTGGCAGCCAACACTGCAGGGGCTGTTGTCTCTGTTGGTATCCCAAGGTTTTCCTGGAACAGACCATGCTCTTTTTGTTTCTCAGTGTTCTCATCTATTCTCATATCTATTCTGCCATTTCTACAAGGCTACAACAAAAGCTGATCAGTGGTTTTGATTAGATTAAACCAGTCACTCCAGGAATGTTCTTCTCTAGGTAATGGAATGCTTTGCACTGAAGTGGTCCTCAAAGAGTAGTGGTGGCTGTGCTGGATACTGGCCTAGTTTGGAGAGAGGGACCTCACCCTTTCTGGAAATAATATCTGCTTCGTTCCTCTATGTTACTGCCCAGCATTCTCTTTGTGTTTCTCTTTTTCCCCACTGACTCCTCTATTCCTGACCTCTCTTCTGGTAGACTAGCTAAATTAACAGGGCATGTGTCACTTGCAAGAGGTTTCATAACCAGGATGAAACTAGCACATAAAGTGGTAACACAAAAAGATGTGTAGCTCGTTTTTAAAAAAGAAGCCCCTGTGGTAGTAGCTTGCCTTTCATTTGTGGAGGGGAAAAAGGAATCTTTGTAAAGTTAATTAAACTTAAGAGTACATTAGAGGAGTGAGTGGTAATTTTGTTCTGGTTGCTTGGTTCTTCTGAAATATAAGAATAAATACCCCTGTAAAAACAGGACAGATTCTTCTCTTGACTCCCTGCTTCTCTGTTCTTAACCTTGAATATATGACTGTCTTGGCCTTCGGTTTTCTCATCTATAACATGGAGAAAATGTTAGTGTCTGTATCATAGGATTGTTAGAAAAAACAATGAAAGCTCTAGAGTGTTGCCTGGCATATCATTGGTGTTCAATGAGCGTGATTTGTGACTCTGACATTTGCTGCTATAATTATTATTATATATGTACTACCACCCATATTTAGTTTTCAGTTTATTTAGTTTGATTATTTTTTTCTGAAGAGGAATCAGTGCTTCTTTTGACTATTAAGCAGTTTTGTTTTTTCCTGTTGGTACTTTAAAAATATGGAAATGCATTTCAGAAGGGCCTCTCACCATGGGAAAGGTGAATTGACCATTGTTTTAATTAGAAGATCTATTTTCAGGCAGTGCTCTGAAGATTGGGGTGCTGTCCTTTGAAGAGCTGCTGCTAACAGATACCTTATCAAGGTGTGGGTTTCCATAATTCCAGCAGCCAGATTCCAGGAATAAGCTGAGCTAGAAATTGGAGTTTGAACATGGAGACGAAACTAGCCTGAAAGCATGACGCTGAAGCTGTCTTCCGAGGGTCACATTATCACAAATTCTATTAGTTCTTTCAGTCACATAAAGTTATTTTATTTCTCTGTGGTTATTTTGTGTATGTCGGGATATACCGATTTTGTTGAGAAACTAATCTTCAATGGCTTAATACCAAAAAAAGTTATTTCTCACATTTCTGATACCTGCAGAGTAGGAGGAGTACCTCAGGAAGGTGATGTGTTTCTTTTATTTAGGTCTCCAAAAAGCTCATTTAAATACATTTTATGAAAAAAAAAACACATAGGTTTAAAAAACCCCACCAAAATAAGCATAGCTCTGGAAACAAAAAATTTATTTACTAATTTACTTGGAAGGGAGAGAAAGAAAGAGAGGGGAGCCTAGTTGCAGGGTCCCAAGCTCTTGGGCCATCATTTATTGCCTTCCCTGGTGAATTGGCAGAACACTGGATTAAAAGCTGAATGGCTGGGACTTCGCTGGTGGTCCCATATAAGATACAGGCATCTGAAGTGGCAGATTAACCTGCTTCTTCAGAATGCTGCCTCTCCCTACTCCTGACCAAGCTTAGTTTTCAGTTTCACTGTCGGAACTTTTGAAAGTACCCTCTTATTGACTTAAATATCCAGGCTGACAATCACCAATCTGAAGTTTTTTGACTTCCTGTGTCTCTGATATTAAAAATATATAAGATCCCTTGAGAGTCTTTGTTTATGTGAGCTAGCTAGCTAGATAAATAGATCTAGATATATAGATATTTACTGTATTAGATACAAAACTGAGAGTAATAAAGTATCAATTCCTTTCAAAATAAGTCTGGACCTACCACATGCTTATATGAATAATACGTTGGGGAAAATAATCCTATTTAACCAAATAGAGAAAAGAGTAGCTTTGTTTCACAATTCTGCAAGTTCCTCTAATGTATCACTTAAGAAGAGCTGGATTCTCCCACTGCTTCTGCCTTTAACCTTTTGCCACATTGCTGATTTGTTCAAAATCTCTAGAGGAAAATCAGCAGTTCGAAGATGCATCGTTAGAGAAGAAATGATATCTGAATGGATCTCAGGTTATCGCAAGGGTCTCAGGGTCATGATTAACTGCTGATCTGGAATGTTTTCACTGTGGCTGAGAACAAGAAGTTGGAAAAAAAATGTGCTCCAGCCCTGAATGCCTCACCTCAGAAGGTACATAAGTCACCTTTCTTCCTCCCCCTTAGACTGCATCAGACAATGGATGACACAGTTAATGGTCACCACTGTTTGTACCCAAAGTTATGCATGTGATTCTGTGCCTTGCTCTTCCTACCACCACTTGATGCAATAATTACTCACTGAGTGATAGCTCATTGCGCTCTATAACATGACATATAATGATGGACATCAAACTTGAAGGAATGTATTTCAGAAAAGGATGTGTGAAGAGCATCTGAGGAAAAGTGGCCAGGTTTGAACTGTCCTTTATGCCTCTGTGTGACATCTGCTCTTGTTCTTCTGTATCTTTGCTATCTACCCTTCTGATGGAGTTGTATCCACCTGAGTCCTAATCACTTCCTTAAGAGAGTAAGTGAACTATCAGTTAAGACACCAGGGAAGGTGTGCACATCCCACACTGGAGTACTTAAGTTTGAATCTCAGCTCAGGGTCTCTATTCCAGCTCTCTTCTAATGTGTAGACTGGGAGGCAGCAGTGATGCCTCAAGTCATTGGGTTCCTGCCATCATAGTGGGCGCTTGGAATGTGTTTCTTGCTCCTGGCGTCTGTCCTGGACTAGCCGCAGATGTTGTGGCTGTTTGAGAAGTGAAGCAGAAAATGGCCTATCAGTGGATACAAGATCTCTTTTGGTCTCCATCACATTCTGTCTCTGCCCTGCAAATAAAGAAATATTTTTTAGTTAAAAGATCAGAAACTATTATAACCAGTTGTGAAGCTGCAATAAAATTTGCATCTCTATTTTCAAACCAAAGAAGGACTCCCAAAGAAACTCAAGTATGTCTTGACAGTAGGATGCTGGACTATCTGCCATTGCCCGTACCTGCAATATAACATTACACTCAACTAGCAGAATGATGGACATGTGACTGCGTATAAAGGACTATATAACTGTAGTAAGGAGGAGGGGGAGGACTTTTCGAGGGGGTGAGGGGAGACCACAGAGCCTATGGAACCACATTGTAAAGTGAAAATAATGTAATACAAATGCATTAAAAGGATATTGGTATTGGGTATCTTTTCTGTCCTCTCTTACAGATAACAGATACCACATGCAGTGCTGTCCCTCTGTGAACAGCTGTCTAATGTGCTGATCACTGTGGTTACCTGCTTAAGCTGCTAATTCTTCTAACACCTCAATGAAGCTGTATCGGGAAAACAGATTGAAATTCATCTTCTCAAACCTTTAAATATGGGCAAAATCTAATGTTCTTGCTACTCTAAAATGAGGAGCACAAAGAAAAGGAAAAAGAAGATTGACACTCTTTGCCTCAGCCCAGCAGATCATCTGTTGCTAGTTCTGATTTCTCTCATTTTGCTGATACATGTGCCAATCAGCTAGTCCACTAGGCGAAGGAATACTTGGCAAAAAATAACTAGATTGTCTGCACTCCTCCAATTCTTGTTATAAACTCATTTAGTCTTTCCAGGATATCCCTTTGGTTTCCAAGTGCAGAAATATGTTCTTCATCCTGCATTATAAAGCAAAGCTGTTTTTAATAAATGCTTCAATTTCCAAAAATGTCCCCATGTTTCTCAGGACTATGTCACTTATATTGAACCATGGTTGATGTGACGGATAACTCTTTAGGAGTTCTTAATAAGCCAGTTCTTAATAACAGTAATGGGACTGTTCCATGTGTCCACCAGAACCATGAACTCCAACCAAAAAGAAAGTCCTTTATTTTCAGTATCAGAGCTGACACGCAGGCTCAAACAGTTGGAAAAATCCCAGATGACTGTCGGTTAGATATGTGTTATATTGGATGTGATCATCAGTCAAGTGAAAATTCGTGCCTAATTTTTCTGTTTGTTTATGAAAACCATATCAAGTGGAGCTTGAGCAAATGAATGGTTTCTATTTTTTTCTCGGCTGTTCTGGAACTGTATAAATTGCCAGAATTAGTCCAGGGGAAGGTGGTTATTCTGACTTTCCAACACCTGCTGTGTCTGAGAATGTTTGCTGCAACCATAGAGAGAAACATGCATTTACAAAGGTGTGGTGTGTCTGTGACATTTGCTTTTATCGTAGTGTTGTCTTCATGGATGCGGATTCCTGTCATTTGCTCTGCCCTGCCCCTCAGGTCTGCAGCTGTGCAAGGTAATGAGCAAATGAGTGTAGGCTGCACTTGCCTCAGCCAGGGGCTGTCTTCCATAATGAAAGATCACATGTTGAAACTGAGCAGAAAGTTTAATAACTGTCTTTTGCATCCGTCAGAATCAAGCTCTCTTATATATCATCAGATTTTTTTTATTATCTACTACTTAGCTTGCTAAGCCTCTCATGAGGTCTTAAATATAAAATTGATCCACCCATCTATAAGTTAAAAAGCAGCTTATGAGCTCAGCACAATAGCCTAGTGGCTAAAGTCCTTGCCTCACACAACCGGTATCCCATATGGGCGCATGTTCTAATCCCAACAGCCCCATTTCCCTTCCAATTCCCTGCTTGTGACATGGGAAAGCAGTTGAGGATGGCCCAAAGCCTTGGGAACCTGCAGCCATGTGGGAGACCTGGAGGAAGTTCCTGGCTCTGGATCGGTACAGCATCAGCCATTGTAGCCACTTGGGGAGTGAATCATCAGATGGAAGATCTTCCTCTCTGTCTCTCCTCTTCTCTGTATATCTTATGTAGTAAAAATAAATCTTTTAAAAAATTTATTAGGAAAATTTAATTGAAAGATAAATTATTTACAGTATTTATTTTTAGATGGATAGCTTTTTTATAATATGCATTTTTCATGAACTTTTCAACCCCCTCTTCCTCTGCTATATATTCTGGATACTAATCCTTTGTCCAATGAATAATTTGCAAAAATTCTCTACCATTTTATAGGTTTTCTTTATACATTGTTTATTATTTTCTCTCCTGAAGCTTCTTAGTTTGATATAATTCCTTTTATCTATCTTTTCCTTTGGTGTCTTGTGCTTCTGGCGTCTTATTCTAAAAATAAATGCTTATAACAAAATCATGATTTTTTTTTCTCCTGGAATTTGACTGTTATAAGTAAAGATATTACTGAAGACATTTATCCAAGTTTTTGTGTGAACACCAGACGTTGCTTCTTTGGCATAAATCCCTAACTGTGTGATTTGCATGTTTAGTTTAGCTTGCGTGAGTTTTTGTCTATTTGTTTCTAAATATTTTTCAGAAAAATTCTGAGTTCATAACAAAGTTGTGAGGAATGTAGAGAGATTGTCTGTAGATCCTTTGCCCCGCTCATTGTTTACTTTTTATAGAAATTACCAGACTGCTCTCCAGCTTGCCTGTAAGATTTTACATTTTTATCTCAAAGCAAAAGTTGATCCAGTTTCTCCATGTTCTCTCCAGTATTTGGCATTTTTGCTTTCTTTTTATAGGCTTTATCCATTTTGATGAATATGTAGTAATATTTCAGTGTGGTTTTACTTTGTTTGCATAATGGCATGCTGGTGGTGTTCAACATTTCTTTCAAATGATTATTTGAGGTCTGTCTGTGCTATGGGTTGAAATCTGTTGCCTATTGTCAGATTCTTTGTTTAATGGTTGAAAAAAATTGGGGATTTGTTTGTTTTTATTGAAAAGTCAGATATAAAGAGAGGAGGAGAGACAGAGAAGAAGATCTTCACTGATTCACTCCCCAAGTGGCTGCAATGGCCTGAGCTGAGCCAATCTGGCGGTAGGAGCCTCTTCCAGGTCTCCCATGTGGATGCAGGGTCCCAAGGCTTTGGGCTGGCCTCCACTGCTTTCCCAGGCCACAAGCAGGGAGCTGGCTGGGAAGCAAGGCCGCCTGGATTAGAGCCAGTGCCAATACAGGATCCTGGCACGTTCAAGGCAACGACTTTAGCCACTTCACTATCATGCCAGGCCCAATGGTTGAAAATTTAAAAACATTTATTTATTTGTTGTCTCTTTGAAAGGAGGGAGTATGTGTGCATGAGAGAGAGAGAGGCAGAGTGAGAGACAGACATACAGACAGACAAAGATTACTCATTCTCTGGTACATTACCTACATGATTAAAGCAGCTGGGTCTGGCTAGGCCAACACCAGTGGCAAGGCAATTCATCAGGATCTTTGACATGAATTTTAGGGATTGCAATCACTTGGGTCATCACCCTGTGGCTTACTGAATACATTAACTGGAAGCTGGGTTGAAAGGGGATAGGATGCTGGCTTTAAAAAAAAAATGTCAGCTTAACCTGCTGAACCATAGTGCCAGCCCCTGCTGTTGAGTTTGGAAATGTCTTTTTATGTTATAGATATTATTCCAAGTATTAATTTTTGTGATATATTTTCTATTGCTCTGTGTCTTCTCTTGCAGTCATCTGAACAGGCCTTTCTACAGAGCCAAAGTTTTTGATTAAAAGAAGTATTTATTTATTTCAGGCTTTTTAGACTTGTAATGGCAGAGAAGGTGTGACAGAGGGCAACCTCCCATGCGCATTAGCAGAACTCTGAGTCAGAAGCAGAAGAGCCACATCTGTAAGCTTGGACACCTCCAGCAGTGTCTTAGCCACTCTGCCAAATGCCCACACCAAGGTTTTTCAACGCTGACTTGTTTCTGTGTACTTAACAAGTCTCTCACTCTCTCTCTCTCTCTCACATACTGTCTCACATTCTCTCTCTCTCTTTCTCTCGTCTTCTGTTTACTGGTTTATTTCCCAGCTGCCCACAACAGACAAGCCTGGGCCAGAGCAAAGCATGCAGGCTGCAGCTCCATCTGTCTGTTTCCCCTATCACATGGGAGGAAAGGACCTAAGTACTTGTGCCATCATCTGCTGCCTTTTAAGATGCACATTAGCAGGGAGTTGGATGGAGAGTAGAGCAGCTGAGGCTCCAGTTGGGATGTATGTCACCAGCTGACACTTTGTCCTGCTACACTATAAAGCCTGCCCCCAACTTTTGATTTTGCAATTCAGTTTATTCATTTTATTTTTCACTTTTGGGGCATTATTTTTGGTGTCAAGTCCAAACTCTTGATCTTACACCAAGTCATAAATATTTTCTTCTATTTTTTCTATAAACAAATTGTTTCACTGAAGTTGTAAAAGTTGTAATACATTTTGTGCTAATTTTTATATAATGTGTTGTAAAAAGTTCAAACAAGGTTTATTTTTTTCATGCAAGTTTTACTTTGTCAAGAACCCACCAGATATATTTGTATATATCTATTTGTAAGTCTTTATTCTGCTGTAGTGAATTATATATATACGTATATATATATTCTTTCTTCAATATCACAGTCTTGATTACAGTAACTATATTCTTCCCTTTGTACAACTTTCTCAAATGGCTTTAAATCTTGTGTTTCTATTGCCTTCTTAAAATATACATTTTAGAAAATTGCACCTATATCTACAAAATAATTTTCTGGGATTAATACAGTATTTATGCCAAGTAGTGAATCAATGCAGAGAGAAATGACATCTTCATTATATAGAATGTTCTAGCCAATGTACACAGTATGTATCTCAATCAGATATTTTCATCTAAATTTCAGTTGGACAAGCATTTGGCACAACCATTGGTAAACCAGTTGGGATGCTGCATCCTATACCAAAGTACCTGAGTTTGAGTTATGGCCGTTCAAGTCCAACTGTCTGCTAATGTGCACCCTAGCAGGGAATAGTTGGATGCTGCCACCCATCTGGAGAACCTGGACTGAATTCTAGATTAGATTCAGCCTGACCCAGCCCCAACCCTGACTGTTACAGGCATTTGACAAGTAAAACCTGTAGCTGAAAGACCACTCTCTCTCTCTGTCTTTCAAAGAAAAAAGACGTAAAATTTTTAATGGTCGGGCGTGTGTGGTGTCACAGTATGCTAAGCCTCCTTCTGCGTTGAAAGCATCCTTTATGGGTACCAATTCAAATCAAGGCTGCACCATTACTTTTTTTCTTTTTTTAAGATTTACTTGTTTCTATTGGAAAGGTAGATTTACAGAGGCGAGACAAAGAGAAAGGTCTTCCATCTGCTTGGTCACTCCCCAAGTAGTAGCAACAGCTAGAGCTGAGCCCATATGAAGGCCATGAGCCAGGAGCTTCTTCCACTTCTCCCATGTGAGTGCAGGGTCCAAGGGTTTTGGGTGATCCTCTACTGTTTTCCCAGGCCCCAAACAGGGAAATGGATGGGAAGTGGAGCAGCTGGGACATGAATTGGTGCCCATGTGGGATCCTGGCACTTTCAAGATGAGGATGTAGCCACTGAGCCCAGCCCAAGGCTGCTCCTTTTCTGATCCAGCTCACTGCTTGTGACTTGGAAAAACAACAGAAAATGGCCAAGGACTTGGACTCATGCACCCACGTGGGAAATCCAGAACAGGCTTTGGCTCCTGTTTTTAGACCAGTCCAGTTCTGAGCTGTTCTGGCTTTTGGGAAATAAATCAGCAGATATAACATCTCTCTCTCCTTCTCTCTCTGTGACTCTGCCTTTCAAATACAAATAAATAATGGGATGATAGGTCATCCAGTTATTATCTGGCGAGATGGAAAATTGCTTGGTATGGAAAATCTGCACGTATTAGTATCAGAAGTAGGAATAACTTTCTTTTGGGCTGGTGTCTTCTTTTTCCTATGCCATTATTGTTTCTTGTATTCTTCTGCTATATTTCTAAGATGTGAAGAAAAAAAAATCCCAGAGAAGTCTCTGATTTAGTTCACATAGTGCCTTGCAAAGTCTGCCTCTTTCAGAGAATTGCTACATTTATTTTATATATAAAATTTCCACAAATGTAGTTGTATTTAGCTAAAGGAGTGTGAGAAAGTATATGCATTATATCTTTCTCAAAAGTGGAAATCTTTCTCACATATATTTAAATTTCCATCTAAACATCTTAAGTTTCACATGTATTTTGCTTGTTATTAGAAGCATAAAAATATGGTAGTAAAATAAAAGGAATTCCTTTATCTAAGAAGTTGTCCAATAGGTTCCAATATATAATCCCCCAATCATAGAGAATGATGCAAAATTTTTATCTGTATGTTTTATCCAATCTGATGAAAATATAAATGTATTTGAATAAATCCTGCAGAAGTCATTGCATATAAATTTATATATCACCCTAATAAATCTGGCATTTCAAAATTCAAACACTCTAAACAGTGGAAAAATATTTTTGTCAAGCTGTTTCAGGAAAATATGTAGAAGATAGAAAAAGAATATACTTTGATTAGTTATTAGCATAAATTTTGGAGCTCTTATAGATAGGCAAGCAATTAGATTGAATCCATTTGTGGCCAGAAATATTTCTGTTCTCAGAGCAACACAACAAATCCTATTTATGTTAGCCAACAGGTGTACTGTTCTTTATAAAGTAGAAGAAAGATTATTTTGTCACCTTTTATTTTATCCTAGCCATTTCTTGAGAGATTTGAGAAAGGGTAAATAGAGACAATGAAGTACATAATTTTTTTCCCTTATAACTTTCCTTGAATATGGACTAAGATGTACATGGATCCAAGGTTTAAGATTATTGTTCTAAGTGAAGTTGTGGTTTGTTTGTTTGTTTGTTTGTTTGAAGCAAAGCATCTATCCAATCTTTCAGCATACAAGATTACTGGATCTTGTATTTTGCATGGAAGTTGCCTTATGTCAGACAGAACATATGATATTTGTCCTTTGGGGATTGGCTTATTTCACTGAGCATAATCGTCTCTAGTTAGGACCATTTTGTTGCAAATGTTTGAATTTCATATGTAAACATGTATATAGATACATTTATCTAGAGGTACTGTATAATGGAGGCAAATATACCATGAAGTGGAGATACATCACAGTATGCATCTCTACTTCTGAATAAAAGATGGACTCCTAATAAATCTGTTAAATATATCTTGGCAATGGAATGCTGGACATTCTACCATTGTCTATACCTACAATGGCATAATAAACTTAAATTTAAAAATGATGGAATTTAAAACAAATAACTGGAGACAAATTATCTTCCTCTGGCTATATCTACAATTTCTGTTCATTGGTAATCAGAAATGAGCTGTAATGAATGGGAGTTGTTCCATGCTTTCATTAATGCACTCGGTGGGTTTTGCATTCAGCTGTTAGGGGGCAGGCATGGGAAATGCCTAAAAAGAAAATAGCTAATAAGTAGCAGTAGCTAGAATTGCTGGTCCAGCCTTAGGAGGTAGTGCTTTGACAACACAGAGATAAGTAAAGCATATGAGTGTTTGTGTGTTCACGTCACTGATACAAATGTGCTTACTTTTGATTCTTTACCAATATGCACTCTGCTTCTGATGATCCAACATCACTGCCTCGAGGGGAGAAGCAGTGAGGCATCAGAGAAGTGTCACTGGGGCGGAGCGTGGTTGGGCAGAGAATGGGAGGAAGGGAACTCAGCCGTTTGTTCTCTGTACTCCCATCACCCCCCTCTCCCATTCCTTACTCTCAAGCAAGGGAAGGTCAAAGACATGATCCTGAAAGAAATTCTGGCCATAAAAAGGAACAAGGTTTTATCAAAGCTGTTAGTTTGAAGTCAGCAACAAACCTTGAGGTGTAGGCATACAGGGAGAACTTGAAAAAGGGAGAAAACATACAAATAACCTAATTCAAACCCTGACCTGTTTAAATGAGCTGTATCTCATTACTCTCAAGAAGGGCTTGGATAGCAGATGAATAGGTGCAGTTTTTCTTCCCACAAGGTCTTATGTCTGGTCTATTTCTCTTCTTCTCTTAACTTGCTTTTATACAGTTAATAATAATTAGTAACTTTGGGTGCACGTTAATATTCTTTGAGCAAATCTGTAGCCCAGACTTCTATCCATTCTGATCACAACAGCTTCTCTTGAGGCTGAACAAGATATATGCCTTTTGTGACAATTCCTTAGGTCATTTAAATGTATGTTGGTAATGATAGCTGATATACTAGACTATTTCTAATTTGAATGATTCCTACAAGCTAAAATTTCTCAGCCCTTCTCAACAGAAGTATGTGACATCACAGAATTGATCTGAGACTTAGGTGAGATGAACCTTTGCCATAAGCTTAAGATTTAGATTCCTCCACTGTGCTCTTCCTCTAGCCATGCTCTGCTTCATGGGATGAGGAAGCTGTGAGGTCGAGGGACCTGCTCTTTGGGAATTCACGTTCCTAACCTATACCAACACTCTGAGTACCAAGTCTTTGTCCAGACAGCTCTGGGGGTTAGAAGCCTCCAGTCTGGTAATAGGGAGTGCTAGGGTTGTGTCCCTCATCAGGGCTGCTTAGATCAGCCATTTGTAGGAAAGGGCATGTGGGTAGAGCTTGGATATTGGTGTTGGATGCCCATTTTCATGCCCGTGAATGCCAGCGTGATGCAGTGAGTTCTGGAAATGAAGGTGGAAAGGGAAAGGAGGCAGGCCTTCCTATGAGAACAGGGGATCACATGTTAATTCTTCAGGCTCTGCCAAGTGTAATACTTTGGGAGATTGGAGAAGTCCAAATGGGACTTAGTCTTGCCAGATGTTATAAAGATAATTTTTAAAAAGGATGAGAAAATATTTGACAATATGCTTGCTTCATTGAAAATATTTTACATATAATATTTGGGCCACTGTATTCATCCTTTGTTGGGTCCTAAATATTAAGATACGGTCTGTGCCTTTCCCTAATCTGGCTCTGGGCCCGGCAGCCTTCTTAGGTGAGCCGCAATAGTGAAAGTAAAAGGTGCTGGCCTAAGTTTCCTTTTACTGACTTGGTCTTTGCCCAGGAGAAGCTAAGTTTTCTGATTCTTCTTTCTGCTTCCTGTAATCTTATTTGTGACCTGCTCTATTCTTGTGTGGTACCACATAACACAGTGAGTAACACATGGATTTGTGTAATAGATATAATTTCTGTACCTGGATCTACAATTTTCTGCTGTGCAACTTTAGGTGAAGCTTTGTTTTGTTGTTGTTATTGTTGTTGTTGTTGGGGGTGATTAAGAGGTGAATTTATTTTCATACCAAAAATAAAATCTTTGCATATTTTTTATAATGTTTTAAAAAGGTGGAAGACCTTAGTTTGGAAAGAATGTAGACAGTAGCTATAAACAAATACTGAATGGAAAAATGTCCATTTCACCATTATATATAACAATTTAAAATAATCACCGCTTATTCAAACTGTAGTAAAATGTCATTAATAACCATTGGTTTCACAAATTACAGAACATTCTTATAAAACTAAATTTAATAAGTTACAATACAGATATACATATTTCTTTCATTTTTATTCCTCTCTTCTCTTTTTAAATGTTAGCTCCCAAATATAAGGGAGAGCAGTGACATTTTTCTATCTGTATAGGCTGTGTCACTGGGGCTCTTCAGTTGTATTTACTTTGCTGTAAATTGTAGAATTTTCTTCTTTCTTAAAGCTGAATAATATACTTTAGTGCATATATGACACATTTTCTTTATTCATTCATATGATTATTGAAAATTCGGTTGATGCTAAATGTTCTTGCTAAAAGTGCTGCTGTAAACAAGATGATGCCCTGAAAGTATTATTTTTCCCAATTTGTTGACTGTGTCTTCACTCTTGATAGATTGCTGTTCAGAATCTTTTGAGTTTGACATAGTCCTAATTGTTTCATTTTTCTTCTATTTTCTGTGTTTTGTAGGTTTAAATCAAGAAGTCATCTTCTATGACAGTGTCTTGGAACATTTCTTCTACATTTTCTTCCAGCAACCTCCTAGGTTTAGGTCTTAAATTCATGTCTCTGATAACTCCTTGAGTTAATTTTTGTGCAGGATGAGAGATATGGTTCTAATCCCCCTCTTCTGGAGTATTTAGGTTTCTCCAGTTACAACATCTTGTAATCTGGAAGCATGGATAATTTGACTTCTGCTTTTCAAATTTTGGTGATTTCTTTCTCTTCCCTAATTGTGCATGTTTCAGTACTATGTCGAATAAAAGTGGACATCCTTTTTGCACTATACTGAATAAATCTTTTCAGTGAGATGTTGACTGAAAGTAGATATTCTTCTTCTGCCTAGACTTGAGAGGAAGTACTTGCAGATTTTCCCTATTTAGCACAATATTGGTTGTTATTTTGTCATATATATCCTTTATAATTTTGATATAGGTTCATTCTGTACTTAATTTATAGGAAGCTTTTTTCAAGATATTTCTTTAGCTATTGAGGTGATAATACAGTTTTTGTTTTCCGTTTTGTTGTGTTATAGATGACCTTAATTGATTTGTTGACCATTCTTGCATTTCTGGGATCGATTACACTTGATCCTTTTGATTTTTGTTGTTCTTGTTCAATTTGCTAGTATTTTGATGAGAATCTGTGTAGTGGTGTGTGTGCTTTGTATTTGTCTTTTTAGTATCAAAGGGATACTGGCATCATAAGAAATTTTTGACTGAGTTCCCAACTTATTAAACATTTTGGAATGTTTTGGAAAGTTTTTTGAGTTACTTCCGCTCTGCCTTTGTTTGTTTGTGGAACTCAGATAATCAGACCCTTATTTTTTCCTTGAGAGAAGACTTTTGATTATTGCTTCAGTCTGATTGTTACAGGTCTATTTAGGATATCTGTATCTTTTTGATTTACTCTTCGATGACTGTATATATCCAGGAATTTAAATAGTTCTTCATAATGATCTCTTATGATCATTTGCATTCCAGTGGATGATGTATAATGTCTCTCTTTTATTTTTAATCTTATATATTTGGGTATTTTTTCCCTTGACAGTTTGGACAGAGGCTTACCTATTGTTTCAAAAACAATTTTGTTTTGCCAGTCTTTTAATATTGTAAAATTTCAGTTTCATGTATTTATATTCTGATCTTTATTATTTCTCATATCCCGTTGATTGGGGGCTTTGGTTTGTTCTTGTTTTTCTATCAGCCAGATGCATTATTTGATCTTGAGAGATTTGTCTTTTTTTCATGTATGCACTCAATGCAGTAAATTGCATTGTTGATACTGCTTTTGCTACATCCCACAAGTTTTTGTATGTTGAGTCTTCATTAATTTCAATCAAGCTTTTGAATTCCTTTTTGATTCCTTGATGACCGATTAATTGTTCAATAGTATGTTGTTTCATTTTCAACTATTCGTGAATGTTCTTTTGTTCTTCTTGTTGCTAATTGTTGTATTCCCTTACAGCTGAAAAGATGCGTGGCTAAGTTTCAGTTTTTTGTTTTTGTTTTAATTTACTGACTCTTGATTTGTGGCCTAAAATGTGGTCTATCCCAGAGAATGTTCCATGTGCACATGAGAGGAGTGTGCATTCTGTAGCTTTTGCAAGAACCACCCTGTAACTGTCTAGGCAACATTCTGGATTCTTTTGAACTTCAGCTTCATTTTCTGTACACTGGAGACATGGCTGATAGAAGACCAGATGAAACGAGGATGCATGGAAAAGAGCTTTGCCCAGTGTCAGCAGTGACAAGAATTCAGTACGTAATTACGTCCCTTTGTCAGATAAGGCCAGCCAAGGAGAAAATAAGTTCACAATCTAAATACGTAAAAGTCAACACTTCTTTCTTCTTTCCTCCCATCTTTTGTGTTTCTGAACTAAAACAAATGAATTGTTTCCAGCTTTCTTTTTGTGATACATTGTGCAATATTTCTCAGTTTTGAGTGTGTGTGTGTGTGTGTTTCTGTGTGGCATATCCTTCATTCCCTTCTATCAAATTGACAATAGTCTGCCGTCAGAAGGCTGAGTGTTCAGGAGAGGACTATTTGCATTTCTCCCTTTGCCAATTTATCTTCTTTTCCAGCCAGCTACCACCTGGTCTAGTTTCTCTGCAATGATTTCTGGAGGGAGTTTGGTCCTTAGTATTTCATGCTCCTAGCCAACAGCACTGGTGTGCTGGCAAGGGGAAGTGCAATCTAATGAGGTTAACTGGGCTATATTACTTCCTATTTGTAGTGTTTCACAACAGGGCTATCAGCCTTATTCGCTACCCTTTCCTGGTGGACTGGGTGACACATACCAAGTGCTTTGTAAATGACTGGTAAGAGAAGTGAATGCTGAGTGTTAACTAGGAAATGATGTTTATTGTTGCCCTGGTAGATCTGTAGTCATCATATCATATGTGCATTTACTGGTTACATGAATAAAAATAGAAACAAATTAAACGAATAAACGAATGAATTGTGAAGAAATATATCCTGGGTGGTTTGAGTCCTATGTTGAGGCTGCTGTGTTTACCTGTTTGTATACTGGTAGTACTCAAGCTTTCTGTTTATCAGTTTTCTTCTTCAACGGAACAGGCTCAGGTATATGCTATAACAGAAAAAAATTGAAAAAAGCAGGTGTTCTATGCTAGTATTGTCAATTCCTGAGGATTGTTCTCAATACAAGTTGTTGATTAGGCTTCGTTGTGCATGTAATTGTCATTAAAAACAAGTTTTGTTTTCATTTCTCCTTAGTCATCTAATACTGCGTTTGTGTTTGTAGGACTGAATGATCCCTTGTAGCATTTTAGTTATTGTGTATACACTGATGGAGCAATAATGACTCCTCGTGAAGACCAGGACACAGCCCAGTTTCGCACACTATTTTGCTGGATGGAGAATGAGGCCTTTGGAGCCCATGCAATGGCTGGAAGTGGCTCTACAACCCTAAAAATGAAGCTGCTATAACTTTCAGCACATGGACAGTCACAGACGATTTACAGCTGTTAAGTTCCCTGAACTTCAAACAAAACAAAACGGGGCCAGTATTCCAAGGCTTAGAATTGGAAAGAGAAACCAAGATCTTACAAAAGTAAAGCACTAGTTGACAAGTTTTAGATGAGTCTGTTGGTTAAGGTCCATATTCAGGTACTGTGATAAAGAAACCAAAACATATTTGACATGTGAAAGTAGGTGAGTGATGCAAGGTGGGGAGACCGCCATGCTCCAGCACCTCATAATGAGCCAGTCAGTTGTCCTTCCTCCATGCAGCTTCCATGTATGAGTCCAGTAGCCTCTGCTCTTATTGCCAGTTCCAGGCTGTAGTAGTGGGGACAAAGGATGTCTGGGAGGACCTTTGCATTTATGATCATGATGCTGACATTTCATGCCTGACCCCATATAAATTCCCTTGCCCCAATTCCAGTCTCATCTATCAAAGCGAGTTGGTAAGTGTAATCACCAGCTAAGAGGCACTGCCTGGGTAAAATTCATGAACTTGTAAAAGGGATTTAAAACTGGTAGGACACAATGGAAGCAGATGGGTGTATTCAATTTTACTTTCTCTATTCTAATGCTGAGAGCACTGGTTGCGAATAATGAGAAGGAACAGGAGATGCTATGTAAAACAGCAAGGAAGAATTCATAAAAGTTAAAAGGTCATTGGTCAGATGTCAGACCTCACAGATGTCATGATGGGAAATGTTCCACTGTTTAAGGTTACTCAAGGACCCCTGAAGTTTTAGTGTGTAAATTATTCACTTCAAGTGTAAGAATGCTTTGGCTACACTTAAACTGGTGCTTTTTAGCCTGACTACTAACTAGACTTCTCTCATTCCTTCTGTTTTATACCTTAGATGAGCGACCTTGGGCCTCATCCTTTTTTTTAGCATTGCATATTTTATTCCTCCTCTTCTAGTTGGAAAAATTATTTCAATATTTTGAGTCAGTTTATGCAGGATCTCAGTCACTGGCAAGACTATGGGGATAATTTCTTTTTTTTTTTAAGATTTATTCATTTTTATTGCTAAGTCAGATATACAGAGAGGAGGAGAGACAGAGAGGAAGATATTCCATGCAATGATTCACTCCCCAAGTGGCTGTAATGGCTGGAGCTCAGCCAAAGTCAGGAGTCAGGAGCTTCTTCCAGGTCTCCTCCACAGGTATAGGGTCACAAGGCCTTAGGCCATCCTCAACTGCATTCCCAGGCCACAAGCAGGGAGCTGGATGGGAAGTGGAGCTGCCAAGATTAGAACCATACATTAGCTGCTAGGCTATCGTGCCAGGCCTGCTGGGGATAATTTCTTAAGTTAGTACCTTAGGAGTCAGGGGCAGAAGATATGCTATGTCTTATATTCCAGCTCATTGCGCTTCAAAGTGTGGGATCTGGTTCCCTCTACTTACCTGCCTTAATTTCATACCTGTCGCATAATAAATGCCGAAGAATCTAGGCCACTATTGTTCAATAACCAACAAAGGATGGCTTCTGTGATTATGCTGATAGTTGATTGGCACATGTGCCAGTAAATATAAAATCTTCTTTTTCACTCCCAGTATTATATATAGCTTAATTGAATAAGACAAATAAAAATGCGAAATTCATATTAAGATTTTGAAGTTTATATTTCACCATGTTCATCCCCAGTCTGCCATTCTTCTCTCAAAAATGCAGATCTGTTGCTCTCTCTTTCCCATTATCTTGTATACTGTTTCTACTACCAAGTTTTTGGATTGTGTATCTGAAATAGCTCTTAAATTTGTTAACATCTCTCCATTTAAAACAGCACCAATTAAATGTGAGCTGTATCACATATTACCAGGACTACTTATTTGTTTGTTGAGATACAGAGAGAGGGTAAGAGCAAGAGAGGGAGAGAGAGGGGGGAAAAAGGGAAAACTCCTTTACAGTGTTCATTTCTCAAATGTAGAAATTATCCTTAACTGAACCAGACTGCAGTCCGGAGCCAGAGATGAATCTAGAACTCCCGTGTGGTAAAAGGGACCAAATAATTGAGCTATCAATGCTGCTTCTTGAACTCTGTGTTAATAGGAAGCTGGAGGCAGACTCCAGAGCTGGGTTAGAAGCCCAGGTGTACTAACATGGGGTGCAGGTATTTTATGCAGTATTACTATCTAGGCCAGATACCTGTCCCTGACCTGTACCATGGTTAATAGCCTCCCAGCAAGTATCTTGGCCTCCTTTCCAATATTAATCTGATCCTACCGCCTCCAGTGTTACCCACTGCTTAACATCCTTCGATGACTCCCCAAGCTTTGAGGACTAGCAATACGCTGTGACAGTACTTTCAACATTCTGTATGTTCTAATTTCTCTGAACTTCTCAAGCTTGATTTTACCTCTTCCCCTTGTCTTTTATAAGCTAGATGCTGCAGCTTTGTTCTAGTTTTCAACCCACTATTTTAGGTTATAAAATCTTTACACAAGTTCTCTGTGCCTAGCAGGCTGTTTTCAGCTAATCTCAATCATTCTTTGACCACTGTATCCTAGCTCTAATTGCCCCACTATGAGCTCCTGCAACACCTTAGGAAATGCCTGTATGTTATAGCACTTTTCAGAGTTAAATGTTATATTTATTAGTTTAATTTTTTTTATTAATGTCTAGCTAATTCTAGATGATAGTGCTTTTCTGAGAAGGATACACATGCATGTTTTGTCATTACTATATCTTCATTGTCTATCACAGTGCCTTTCCTGATGGCTTTAAATATTAGTACTCACATGTGAAAATTTCTTGTTCATTATCTGTTGCTTTCTCCCCACATCAAATATTTATTGAGACCTCTAAATACTTGGCTTTATATTTGGAAATGTGTTTCCAGAGCTGAGGAAAAGCAGGTAAGATTTCAGTTCTCATGCCATTCATTCTCAGGGCAAAGAAAGAGAAACCTATATTATAAACAAATAAATAAGAGAAACTGTACATAAATGTGATGTAGAAAATAAAATAGATTAATCTGGGAGTAAAATGAGGATTTAATAGGACATGGTTTTTGAGGAAGAGTGGAGTTGGGCAAGAATGCATCTTGGGCATTGAAGATGAGAGAGTCAGCCTGCTATGGGAAGGTAGGGTGATTTCATGAGGGTTCCTGGCAGAAACTGCAGCAAATGAAGAGCTGTAAGGTAGGAAAGAGCCTTCTGTGCTGGAGAAACTGAGAAAGATGCTAGCAGGTCATCATGTGTAAGATTTGCAAGGGGAAGATTTTTAAGTTAAAGGCAATACATCTTAGAACCACTGAGTAAAAGATTGGAAGGTGTCTTAGAGAATACCATTTTTCTCAAGAGAAAACATTAGCGTGTTAGCTGGGACAATTGCCATGCAGGACTGCTGTCGCTTTGCAGCTATGTGTCATGGTTGGCTTTGCTTCTGCTTCCCCTTCTACTCTAGAGGTGTGCCTTTTACACAGACCACAATCGGAAGGGTATCCCTGGGATTGTACAAATGGAGACCCTGCCTTCTTACCACCATGGAATGCCTCCAAGCTTTATACATTCAGAAATGTCACTCATTTCCTCCTCTCTCAGGCACTGTCACATCTTCCAAATCTCAAAATAGGCTGACATTACTCTTGATTAGGATTTTTCATTATTTTATAGGATATGGAAATGAAGACTTGGTAACTCTAGACAAATGAGTAAAAGAAACAATGACTCCATGTCTAGTATTCTTTTAACTAAAGTGCAGCTATCACTCCTCTACATTGCAAGCAACTATACTTGTTTTTGACAAAATGTAAAGCATACAGACCAAATCAAAAGACTGTATTAAAAAAAACTCCTGATTTTCCTCTGATAAGTTGCAATTTCTGTGGATAGCATTTTCATTTGATGGTGCTTATCTGTGCTTTGAGGGGAGTTAAGCGTGAAAGTCCATCTTTTGTTCTTTGCCGCCTTAGGCAAATAAATTTAATTTAATGCAGTAAACATTCTTCAGTGACTCACTATAGCCAGATGCTATTGGTAATATTTATATGCCAGATGCGTCATGTATTATCACTCAGATACAAACTGATTTATTGCCTTTAATTCTCTATACATTCATGTGAGTAAATCACTTGATATCTACAAGGAGATGGGGATAATTTTCCTATTTTGCTTTATTTAGCTGATACATTAGTACAACTTCAGCTTCTTATTTGTTTAAGGTAAATCTTAACTAAAAGTAAGATATGGTAGCTTTTGCTTATGGATAGTATGTGTTTGTGTGCAAAATTATTGTCAGAGGCATTTTGGGGAAATCTTAAATCATAGCAAGTTGCTCACGGGAGAGCTTTTTCTTATTTCTTAACACCCAGAAGCCATTCAAAACACATTTTATTGCATGAGATGGATAATAATACCACCAGAGAGTATAATAATAATAATAATAATGATAATAATAATATCCATAAAATAGCTATTTATAAAAAGTCATCCAAAGGACATTATGCAAAAATCATGAAGTGATGACAGCCTCATGAGGAAAGGGCACAGTCCATCCATGTGGATTATCTGAAGCAGACAATGTTCATTTGCATTTGTCCATTCTGTGTCTGTATTAGGGAATCAGTCTCATTAACTTAGTATGTCACTGACAGATGCATATTTTCTTCATATATTAATGTGTTCATTAATTGGTGTAAAAAAATGATGATGTTACTAATATCAAGTGTGCCATCAGAATGCTCACTACTTTGAAAGTATTTTCCCATTGTTTTTCAAGGTGATAAAGCCATACATGTTGGAGCTGTAGCTCTATAATAATAGAAGAGTTTTTGATGACTTGAAACTTGCTGGAATCCGGGACTTATTAGAAGGAAGAACAGGGCCAGATGTGATGTCTTGACTAGCTACCTGTCCTGCTGTAAGCATGGGGAATTCCATTTGGGCGCCAGTTCATGTCCTGGCTGCTCCACATCCCATCCAGCTCCCTGCTGCGGCCTGGAAAAGCAGTAGAGAGTGGCCCAAAGCATTGGGGCTCTGCACCGATGTGGAAGAAGCTCCTGGTTCCTGGTTTCAGATTAGCTCATTGAGACCTGTTGGGGAGTAAACCGGCAGATGGAGGACCTTTCTGTCTCTCTTTTGTAAATCTGCCTTTCCAAAATGAATCAATAAGTAAATAAAATCTTAAAGCAAGGAGAGCAGTCACAACTTTAGTATTATGAGGTTTTAAAAAATAGATTCACGTATTTGGAAAACAGTTACTGGGAGACAGATCTTTCAGTGCTGTTTTATTCATTAAATAGCTGGAACATCTAGGGCTGGGCCAGGTGGAAGCCTGAATCCATCCAAGTCTCCTGGTTAGGTGATGGTCCCCAAAACTAGTAATATCTTCTGTTACTTTCTCAGAAGCATTAGCAGAGAAGTTAATATGCCGCAACAGGGACTTGAGCCAGTGCCAGTATAGGATGCTGGCTCTGCAGGCTGTATCCTATACAGTGGCCTCAATGCTGTGACTTTTCTATGAAGACTTAAGCTGAGTTGAAAATGTGTGGTCAAGAAGAGAACCTTTGAAGTCCTGCCTGAACAGAATTTAATTTTGTATGAACACTTGCATGGATGAAAATATATCCAAAGTGCCTAAATACTTATGTCTATCTATTCCAAACATTAGTTTGTTTTGTAGGCTGTTACTCATGGACAATATAAAAAGGCAAGCCTCAGCTCAATAATTGTAATTTAGTAATGATTGTGTTCATATAGTTTAATGACTTATGCAATTTTTTCATTAGTGCAATTAAGAAAATCTGTTTTCCAATGATTTGCTTTATCTGACGCATTTAACCAAGACGTAAGAATTAACCTTAAACATCCTATCAGCATTTCAGTGAGTTTTCTGGAGCAGGGTTCCTTTTTACCATTGGTATGTTAATCTTGCTAATTATGCCCTGACAAATTATCCCCATACTGGCTAAACACAACAGTGTTTATCATCTCAGTTTCTGAGAATCCAAAATTCAGGTAGAGCTTAGCTTGATCTTCACAAGGATGCATGTTAGTAGGAGTCGTAAGCA
The DNA here is from genome assembly GCF_017591425.1 of Ochotona curzoniae. Lineage (NCBI taxonomy): Eukaryota > Metazoa > Chordata > Mammalia > Lagomorpha > Ochotonidae > Ochotona > Ochotona curzoniae. Next base: position 58,561,237 of record NW_024466599.1, on the reverse strand, counting down.
TCTTTAAGCTTGACTGAAGGAAACTGGCTTCCAAGTTGATTCATGTGGTTGTTGGCAGGAAGCCACCCTTGTTTGCTTGCCAAATGGGCTGCTCTGTAGGTCAGCTCACGACATGGTATGTGGCTTCATCAGACTGAGCAAGTCAGAGGGCAAGACAGTGAGGACTAACAAGGAGGGTGTCCTTTGCAACCTGATCTCAAAAGTAACACCTCATCTCCTTTGTCATTCTATTTGGAAGCTTACCACTAGATCCAGTTTATATTTAGGAAAAGGAGATTACACAGGAGTGTAAATACCAGGAGTCAGAGCTCAGTGGGAGAGATTTCGGTAACTTTCATAAGCAGTGACGTTATGAGATTTTGATGATCAGCTTCACGCATACTAACTACATTGTAAATTACTGAATAGGAAAGAAATATGGGACATAATGTTTCCCAGTCCTGTTTCTCCAAGTGAATTCTTTATAAGGAAATGTGGTATTTTAAACTATCCTTTCTCAAACTCTTCAGAGAACTGCTGCCAACTCTTATTTGAAACCAAAGTGATGGACAATTAGAAGGCTTCCTTCTGTTGGCTGCAGAGCCTGGGTCAGTGAGATGCAGTCTATTGTGTATGCATAAATAGGTGAATCTTCTTTATTCTCACCACTCATGTAGTCTAACTAGGTATTCTAATGAGGAATTACAAACAGGGTATCGCAAACCAAATCATTAGAAAACTGGAAAAGCATGGTCCTTTCTAGAATATTGTTTATATGCTAACATATTGATGGTTAATGAAGCTAAAATTCTTACAGGAAAAGATATTAGGTGAAACTAGGGCTAGTCATCATAGCCTAGTGGCTAAGTCCTCACCTTGGACAGGCCAGGATCCCATATAAGTACTTGTTCATGTCCTGCTTGCTCCACTTCCTTTCAGCACCCTGCTTGTGGTCTGGGAAAGCAGTAGAGGACAGCCCAAAGGCTTGGGACCCTGCATGCACATGGGAGACCTGGAAGAAATTCCTGGCTTCTGGCTTCAGACTGGCTCAGTGCTAGCCATTGCGGCTCTTGGGGAGTGAACCAGTAGACACAATATCTTTCTGTCTCTCCTTGTCTCTTTATATCTGCCTTTCTAATAAAGTAAATATTTAAATAATAATAGGTGAATGAATGACTGAGTGAATAATAAATAATGGAAGATGCAGCTGACATTTGGCTCCATTCCTGAGCTAGCTCCCAGTGGCCTGGAAAGGCTACTGAAGAGGACCCACATGTTTGAGCTCTCGCACCCATGTGGCATACCCAAAAGAAGCTTCAAGGTTTAGCCTGATTTGTGGTTGTGGGCATTTGGGAGTAACCCAGTGAGAGGAAACACTCTTTTTTTTTCTCCTCCCTCCCTCCCCTCTCTCACTCTCACTGTCATTGTCTTAGTAACCCTGCCTTTCAAATAAATAAATCAATATTTATAGAGAAAAATGATATTAAAAGTTGTGTTGGACTGTAGTGGTAGCTGTTACTGCTTTCAAAAATCCTTTATTCATTAATGAATTTGGAAGTTGAGCAGATGCTTCCATTTCTCTCATTTCAGTCAGTGGCCCATTCAGCAATTGGTATTGGCGTCCACATATTTCTATGTAATATATATCGCATATGGTCCAACGCATTAGAAAAAGAGAGAAACTTACAATAAAAACATCAGATCACTGGCAGCAAGCAGTATGCCTGGAGCTTGTGGTGACTTCAGCATTATCAGAATGTTGATAGCATTACATCTGTTGTGTCTGAAAAGTGTTAGGAAATGGTGCTAATTTATAATGTAGGAGGAGGGAGGTGAAGAAAGATAGGGTGATGAAAAATAGTACACAGTAGGAGATAGTCGGCTATATAGTAATTTGTTAAGCTTTATTCACACCATATAACAAAGTGCTGTCACAGGTTTCTGGTTTGGTTTATAAATCAACTCGGCATTTTGCTCATCTGTACTTCATATAGAAATGGAGGAATATTCTAAAGAGACTTTCCCTTATGTTACAGAAAACATTTTTGTGCTTCCAAGAAACATGTGGTCTAACCCAAGAATGAATGCAGTGGTGGAATAAAGTGAGGCCTCTGGCCATTGCTGAACTTTATCACCAAAGGCCAAGACATAAGGCAGGAAAACAGATGAAAATGGGAAGTGACAACTTCCAGCGAGGACGGACAGAGAGAAAGGGGGACAGATGATAGGGGACAATGAAGGGAATGGTGCTTAGAGCTAGCAGGTGCTTTTCCATTTTTAAAATCTTGGCTACCTCTATCTCTGAGAACCTTAGAGAGAGAAAGAAAATAAGTGCCTTTTACCTCCCTGATTTCTGTTCCTTTATCACAGCCCATTTACTTGCATGTACTTTTTTTGTCTGCAGGTTTGCATTGTCCACATATAGTACATGATTAATGCGGTTGGGTTGGATTGAGCATGTTCCCAAGACACAAAATAAAAAAGTGTACAGGGTGTACAGAGCCTTGAGGACAGATAGTTTATTCCTGCACATTCATTCAGGACAGAGAAGGCAGTCGTCCTGCAGGATCCCTTGGAGCTAGTTCCAGGTATTCTGGTGGATGCCAAAATCTGAGGGTGTTCAAGGTTTTTTGCATAAATTCGCTTGAGATTTGCATATTACAATGTATATCTTCCTGTATACTGGATTTCATTTCTGGATTATTTCTACTTCCTAACATACTTAAAATTCTATGTAACCAGTTGCTCTGGTATGTTGTTTCTAGTGTAATGACGGCAAAATGATACCTTACATGTTCAGTGTAAAGGCAATATGTTTTAAAGTATTTTTAAAAGATTTATTTCTTTTTATGGGAAACACAGATTTACAGAGAGAAGGAGAGATGGAGACGAAGATCCTCCATCCCATGGCTCACTGCCCAAATAGCTACAATGACTGGAGCTGAGTTGATCCAAATCCAGGAGCGAGGAGATTCTTTCATGTCTCCTATGCAGGTGCAGGGTTCCAAGGCTTTAGGCTGTCCTCTACTGCTTTCCCAGGCTACAAACAGGGAGCTGGATAGGAAGTAGAGCAGCTGGGACACAAATTGCACCCATGTGGGATCCCAGCGGTGCAAGGCAAGGATTAAGCCACTAAACCATTAGGTGGAGCCCTAAAATATTTTTCATCTGAGTTTGGTTGCATCCCCAGATATGGAGCAGGTGACACACTTAGTTTACAAATCCTGGCAGTAATTCCTGCTCACCTTGAGTTTTCTTCATCATTGGTTGCTCCTTGAAGATCCGACTTGGGGAATCTGTCCTATTCCAAGATGCAGGGAGTGCTGCAGTCCCTCTGCTAACACAGAATTCCGAGAAGCAAAATATATTACTATATTGGAGCATTTTGTGGCCTGACTTCTTTTAGAATACTACTATGTGCTACTTCTGGTGAAACATTCTTTTTCATAGCCTTAGTTCACCATGATCAAGACACCTAGACACCTTGATTAGGGTAGCTCAACTACAAATAATATCTGGCTGTTGTTTTTTTTGATTTTGGTTTGGTATAATGAACATGGACTGCACATACTTTACTTCTGAAAGGCTAGAAACAAAGTTGAGACACACAAAAATTCTGGTTAACAATGAGTCATGACCCCTAAAATAAAATAGAACTATTCAGAGCATTAAGATTCAGTGAAAAATCCTACCATAATTCAAGCCACCTAATGAATCTGGTCTGAATTTATACATTGTAAACATGGAATTTCTCATCTTCAAAAAGAATGTGTCCTTGGCTTACACACTTTGAATATTCATGCAGTCAAGGAATTTCAAGTTCCTTTGGAGGTAGTCTGGCTTAATCACGCCATTGTTCACAAGATGGGGAAAGGTCTTCATTTTGTAGATAAATACCAGAAATTTTTTTTAAAAAAGATTTATTTTTATTATTTTTTTATTGGAAAGGCGGATATACAGATTTGAACTGTTTACCACAGATCATCCAATTACACACTGGCAAAGCTGAAGTTAGAGCTGGGACTTCTTCCTTCTGACGCTAGATTTCTTGCACTCTACCATAAGCCATATCTGAGTAAAGGCCAAAAACATCTGTCTGTAAAGGGGACCTCTTACCAAATGACTTTTTCCTTCCCTCTTGCTTTCTTGTCTTTCCATTTTTTTAAACTTGTTCCTCTTTGATTTCATTAATGAGAAAAATGGAACAAATTTTAAAATTGGCTGAAGCATAGTAGTTTGCTGAAATATTTTCAAAACTACCATTTTCAGGTTCTTAGAAATTTAGCCTCACATCCACTCAGATTCACAATGCTATGACTTTTAAATTATTGTTATGTTGGGGGAAAACGTGTGTGGGGAGGTTAGTAAATGTAGGGCTGAGTCACTGATGTAAAGGTACTTTGTCTTGAAGTTATTATCTGTTCCTCAATTCTTAGTGATTAATCCTCAGCTTTTTGTTTTGATTCATGAAGCAAGGAAAAAGAAAACCTTGATTTTTAGCTTTTGTTTTAGTGATTTCAATAGTAGCAACTCATTGGCAATTTAGAAACTTTTCATGAACAACAAACAAGGAATATAGTTCGGAATTAATTCTTACCTTATCTCATTGCATTCATGGGACGCCAGTGTCCAGTGTGATTCAGAAGGGTGTGTTCCTGGTGTTAGGGCTACGAGTTTGGACATTTGGGCTCTGGTCTTGGGGAGTCACTGACAAAAAAATATGTCTTTTACTGAGCACCTATATCAATTGGGCATGTAGGTGTTCCAACCAACCTATGAGGTCAGATTTGTTTATATCCAATAGTTTGACCTCAAAGACACTGAGTTTCATGCTACAGAACTTGTAGGTAATAGAAATAGGATTCCTGGATTAGTCTGACTTGATAACACAAGTCAACATTTTTTTTCCACTTCATGACACAGGTCAACATTTTTTTCCCACTGTCTTTCGCTCTGTGTTCTTGTGCGGGGAAAAAATCACTTGGTTTGTTTGGGTCTAAGATTTTCATCCTAATATCATGGTGTTTGGGGTTCTTATTTGTAAATTCCCTCACAGCTTCAAGGATGGCAGAAGGTCATTTTCCCTTTTCTTCCCCATCCCTTGGGCATTTACCTTTCCCACAGCCAGCTGTTAATCATTAAAAGTGAAGATGGTACTTAAAGTAATGTCTGGCCGTGAGGACACAATCTGAATGCTTGCTTTCTGACCTCCAAATCTGTCTGCTCATCTAGCCTGTGGAACAGTATCAAAGGGGGTGGGAGAGGGACCAGGGACTTTAATTATATTTTTAAACAATGGATTTCCATTAAAATTGCATTTTTCTACACCTCTGGAAAATTACATTGTAGATGAGATAAATGCAGCCTGGAATTTAAATGAAGGTTATCTTTAGGCTGGTAATCTCATTTGCTGTTTAGCAATTTTAATTCAAGTCAAAGCAGAGTAATTAGTGCCCTCAGCCAATTGCCATTCCTCACTGCTTTGTGGCTGTATTTACTGCTGTTAAGACAAGACTACTCGTGCAGAAAGTATAAGTCAACACACTAAATTATTAAAGGTGGCATACATCAGCAGACACTTCCTGTGCATGCTGATGCTCTGATTAGGTAGACTTACACTGTCGTGGCCAGGGAACATTGATAACCAGCATGAGACAACACCATTTTGGGGAAGACAGAGAAATTAGCTCATGGATTTATTCTTATAGCAGATATGCTCTGTTTAGCTGTGGCTTAAGGTATTTATAATTTGAGACAGGTTTAGCAGTATTTAAACTAAACATTTTGACTTATGTGATGTAGCAGGTCCCCTCCTGCATTTACATATGCAAGTCAGGCTGAGTATACTTAAATGTCTGTGTGAGTTCATAATAAAGCTTAAAAATCAGGCCCAAGCAGATATATTCAGAGGGTTAAAAAAAAGGATTAGGGATCCATAGGTTGGAGAATTCTATCTAGACTCCTTTTTAATTTTGTTTGTTACTTTTCTATGTGCCACGAGTTGATATTTAAGCTGATGGAGTGTTAAACCTGCGATTGTGAAGTGAAATGAAAGAATGCTAGTGTAAAAACTAGGGGGAAAATTAAATACAGGAGAATGACAGTAAGTGCAAAACACAGGCAGGAAGGAAGTTTGGGCGGCAAGTATCACTAAGCTCCTGAGTCTGTATTGCGGTTAAAAGAAATTCGGCTGCATCATGGAAATAATTTTTCAACCTGAATAAATATTTAATTTAAAAATAGGAATTTTATTTACTTGAAAGGCAGAGTAACAGAGGGAAGGGAATAGAGGAGGGGGTCTTCTTTCTGCTGGTCAGCTCCCAGCCAGGGCTGAGCCAGGCAGACACCAGGAACCTGGAATTCAGTCTGAGTCTCCCAGCTGGGTGCCTGGACCCCCTGAGCCATCCTCGGCCATTGCTAAGTGAGGTCACAGGCAGCTATTCCATGCAGTCTAGCCTGTTCCCAAACACATGCTCCAATAGGAGATCTTGAAATTACACATGGCAACTTAACCTAAAACATCACAGTCTGGTCCCTAACTATACTCTTCAGATGACAGGAAATCTTCATTTACTTGAGAAAAACAAATGTGTTACAAATGCTTAAAACCATGTTAATATGGATTATGTAGATAAATAATATAAATATGTGTTCTTTTAATGGAAAAACAAGGTATCTCTGTGCGTTCACACACAGAAACATATGAGAAGCTTCAATCAGTTCATGGAACATTTGAAATACCTTATAATTTGATTTTTTCCATGGACATTTTGGAGCATGTGTGTGTGTGTATGAGATCTTTACATGTATATATGCGAGTCTTCAAAATATGGAAACTGAATATTATGAAAAACTATGTATTTCAATTTTTTACCAAAATAAACATCTTTTAATTTTACATATCATGAATTATTTGAAGTGCCTATATGTGTCTTATTATAGTTTAGATTCCTGCTTAAATGAAAAAGTTACAGGGCCCAGAGTGATGGGTTAGTGGCTGAAACCTCACCTTGCATCTGTCAGGATCCCATATGGGTGCTGGCTCATGTTCCAGCTGCTTCACTTCCCATCCAGCTCCCTGCCTGGGAAAACAGTAGAGGACGGCCCAAAGCCTTGGGACCCTGCACCAGTGTGGGAGACCTGAAAGAAGCTTCTGGCTCCTGGCTTCAAATCAATTCAGTTCCGCCCATTGCAGCCACATGAGAAGTGAAGGAGTGGGTGGAAAATCTTTCTCTCTGTCTTTTTGTACATCTGCCTTCCCAATAAAAATAAATAAATCTTTTTTTAAAAAAGAACAAGTTATATTCAAAATTCAAATTCAAACTAATTCACATCTATTTCTCAATTTTGGTGCCAACTAATGTCTTTAATGAAGAATATATTTAGTTTCATTTGCTTTTTATATTTTAAGTTCCTTGAGAAAAGGGATTTTATCTAGTTTTAATTCCCTGCTGCAAATAGCAGTCCTTTCCTTGAAGATTCTCAGTAAAAATGTGTTGAACTCAATTATGTAAAGGAGCAGTTGACGGTTCTTGACAATAGCTTTTTAAATGTGTGAATATTCTCCTGGATTTGCAGTCCATATCTTGATATCTGCTTCTTTTCTACACTGCAAAAGGACTATAAACATTTACAGACAAATCTGTTGCCTATTTGAAAAAAAAGTGTACCGCTCAGAACATTTCTGAAGAAATATTAGCATTGTAAATTTGGCTTTCATGCTTCAGAGGAAAAAAAATGCAATCGCAGATAGAACATAATCACATAGTATTTTGGTTTGTGAATCTTGATCTAACAACTTTGAAAGGTATACTAAACAATTCCATTTTAAACAAGGATAAAATGTATTTGACAAATCAGGTCAAAGCTTGCGATCTTTGCCCTTCTGAATGACCCTTAACAATTTTATGAAGAAAATCAAATGTTATGGTTCATTCGAGCTCATGGTAGGAAACCAAAACATTTCTCTCTGGAATCGAAACAATATAATTTAGAATATAAAACATTCAAAGAAGACAAGGAAGAAGTTTTTTGTTTTTTGAAAATAAAGTAGGAAACTTAGTAGAGCAGCATGAAAGATGTTGCTCCTTATTTTGCTAGCAGCTTAGAGCTAGTGTTGTTTAGGGAACCTTGAGTCACAAGCCAAATACTATGGAAGACAAGTTCTGCACATTTTACTTCTTAAAGCTATTTATAGTCCTGAGAAAGTGAATTCATTTTATCATAAAATGGTAAACACCATCATCATATGGAATATTAACAGTTCAGTTGTATTGTAATTTGTATAAAAGTCTTGACTTTTGGACTTGTCGTGTTGTCTGTTCTTACAAAGATATTTTTAAAAATTTGTGGGAAATTGAACTGAAATATGTTCATTTAGATTTAATTTTTGAAAGCCATGTTTTTTTTAAAAAATATATATACACTTTCCTTTTCTATATTTCTTTAGCAGAGAGGTAGACAGACATATATATCATCTCTGAACTAATAAAATCAACTTTCCCTTCTTCCTCATTTTTCCTTACACCCTGATATAGTCTCCAACTTCGAGAAATGTTATTTTTTTTCTAAAGATTTGTTTAGTTATGTTGGAAAATGTTAGATCTGCTGACCACCTAAGAAGGAACACAATGGCCCAGCACAGAAAAGAGTATAGATGGTGTTTATTCAAAGAAGCTCCATTCTTGGGCCTTTCTCCCTCGTATGGTGGAAAGACAGAAGTGGAGAGGAGAGCCAATGAGGAACGGAAAAGTGAGAAAAGAAGCGTGGAGTGGGCTTTAAACTCCTCTAGACAGGAAGCTAAAGCGGGTGTCACTTAGGCCCTTATCAGGTGAGAAATGTTGGCTTGTGTCCGTCATTGGTGCAGCAGTGGTTCTACTGCCTCAAAGGCAGACAGGATTTCTGCTGTCCTTTCTGGGTTCCAGTCTGAGGTCAGTGATGTACCAGTTTTGAAGCAAGTTCAGCCCTCTTCCCGTAACCGTGGCAACCATTAGAAAGACAGATATAGAGAGAGGATAAGCAGAGAGAAAGATATTCTATCCACTGATTCACTCCTCAAGCGGCCGCAGCAGCCAAACTAAGCTGATCCAAAGACAGGAGCCATGTCCCACATGGCTGCCAGGACCCAAGTACTCGGGGCCATCTGCTGCTGCCCCACAGGCACATTAGCAGGGAGCTGGATTGGAAGTGGGGGAAGCCAGAGACTTAATATGCATCACCAAAACACCAGCTCCAGGAAATATTATTTTTCAGAGTAAATTGGCTCCTATGACGTCTCTACAAAAACAACTTCAGTACCTGCAGTGTACTTAGCAATTTTTAATAAAATTCATTAAGGCCCCAGGCCTTTCTTCTCACTCACTCACTATTTTCAGTCCTCAAGCTACTGGTTATTTCTTGCTGTATAATGTGTGCACAAAACATTTTCTACCTCTGACATCCTCTCCCTTCTTTGCAGTTAATGCTAGTAACTATTCATCTTTTAGATCTTTAAAAATATGTCATTTCCTTGGCATACCCTGTTATTTTCTCCCTGAGATTTATATTTAGGATACTTACCAAAATCTATAATTAATTATGTAACTGTGTATTTCTCACTTAATGGCTGCTGAAATCCTAGGATCTGTAAAGGTAGGGCCCATGCCCACCATTTTCACCACTGGAAACCTAAATCTTAGCAATTTGCCTCACCTGTGGAGTAAATTAGCTTGTGAACTTCATGCTCAAATGAATAAATGAACTGTTTATCTGCTTGATCATAATATATTGCTTCTCTTCTCTCCTTTAAAAATAATAATATAAGTTATTTATTGGAGTCTAATCATGTGTACTGAGAAATCAGCATGCCTTACCCTGACTTCTCACACTGTGGTAGATGTTATGACTCCAATCTTAAAAAAAATTAAAAAAAAAACTGAAAAACAATCTGGAGTCTAGAAGCCTGCCATGATCTGTTGTAAGGCACAAAACTAATCGCAATGAAACCAGAGTTCTCTTCTGAATTTGCTTGATTCCAAAGGCTGCACTCACCCCTCCATACCAACTGTCCCTCAGAAAATTCAACTTCTTCTGTTCAAAGTTCTCCATCATTTTAGCAGGTGTCTGCTCTTGAACCTTCACCAAGTATGAAGCTAACTCTTGATGGGCACATCAGTATTTTGGGGTTCCATCTGCCTCCAGTGCTTCACTCTGACATAGAGTTATCTTATTGTCAAGAAAGTTTCATTAATAGAGTCCTGAGCTAGTTTGCATATTGGCTTTGTGGTCTAGGGATGTATCATCATTTGTTTAGCCAGCAAAGCCCAGGTCTCCCACGTTTGGGAATAACCTACTACCTAAATTATTTGATATACAATCCAGGAATAAGTTCTCAACCTACAATATGAATGGACTCGTAGCCACCCAACTCTACTTATATGACCTTCAGTGAGCATTAATTGCCCTGCTAATAGTCACTCCCAGGCATTTGCTGCTATGGCTGTCACTGCTTGGGACACCTGCATTTTGTATCAAAGTGACTGAGTGCAAGTTCTATCTGTGTTTATGACTCACCTTCATGCTAACACACCCTGGAGGAAGCAGAAAGCAGGCTCAAGTGCTTAGTTCCTTGTCACCTACCTGTGAGACTTGGAATGATTTCCATGTTCCTGACTTTGGCCTGGCTCAGCCTTGTTGCTAAAGGTGTTTGGGGAATGAACCAGTAGATGAAAGATACCCCACCCCTCTCTCTCTCTCTCTCTCTCTCTCTCTCTCTCTCACACACACACACACACACACACACACATACACATCCCGTCCCACTCGTCCCCTCTCTCTCCTCTCACCATCCTCTCTCTCACTCTCACTTTCCTACTCTGCCTTCCTCCCAAATAAATTAATTAAAAACCACTTTTTAAGTAGTCACTTTGAAAGACTGCAAGTTTCATGGTATGAGTAGAGAACTGGGCTTTGCCTAACTAAGCAAATTTAGAAAAAAAAAAAAGGTCGGGGGGGGGGATATGTATAGCACAGAGCTTGGGGCTGCTAATGGTTACTTTGTCCTCCTGTCAACACACGTACACAAGAATGGGCAAAAACATTAATACTGCAATAGGGGAGGAGCTGCTGGTGAGCCCATGATAGAATCACCATCGTTAAAATTCAAGTATGATACCCAGAGCATCCAAGACACTTCAGGAAATGATCTCGCCAGTTACATCATGGGTGTCTTCTGTTCTTACCCTTGTGTGAGGTCTTTGCTCTTTCAGATTTATAGGAACATAGGAGCTTCTGTAAAGTGATTGCTTTCAAACAGATTAAATTCTGAACAATAATTTCCAGAGAAAGGGAAAGGAACTAGTATCAATAAGATGAAATGAGTCAAAGTGAAACTCTTACATGAAAATTATCCAAAAAACATGTCTGTGTTGGGTGGATAGAACTCAGGCCTAACAGACTTTAATAGTCGCCCCACCTCATTTTCTGAGACTGTCTCTTGTTCTTATGTGTTTGAACTTTGCACTTTTTAAAATTTCCATGTGTAACTGTTTTGAACCAATCAAATTAGAATCAAATTTGCATGTGAAATGCCACACGACGAAGCCATGTATTCTCTTTTGAAGCTGAAACATGAAACATCTTTCTTTGCCAAGCTAATTTTATGACTGCATCCCAAAGTACTTGCAAGAGGATTTATGTTGACTCTAGGTATAAGGCTTATTGCCTGTGATGTCATCGCTCAGTATTGTGTTTACTGATATTTTTCTCATATGTCTAACATTGGTTTTGTTTGATTTTTTTTTTCGTAGAGTAATTCCATCGTTTAGAGCTCCATATATGGAAAAGTTCCTAACTCTTTAATTCAGAAGTTAAGACAATTGACACATCCATTTCCAACTATCTGTTTGAACCACTTGGCTAGCAACTTGGAGATGATCCTTGAAATTGAAGAGAGTCAGAAAAGTTTGAGGAATTGATGACTTCCTGGGCCATGATATCTCCCTGTTAATGTAGCAGTTTACCCTCCATTCCTAAAATCATCTGTATCCTGACCATTTTAGTCAAAATAAACACAAATTTTCCCGAGGGAAACAACCTGTTAGTAAGAACACAGACACAAGTTTGCCCAGATTACTGCTGAAGTAGTAACTGCACATAAAAATGGAGAGCCTAGAATGGAGAAGATCACTTCAAAGCAAAAAAGCAAGAGCAAATACTGAATAATGCTTTGTAGCTTGGTATATATATTCCTAAATATTCTGATTGGCTCTTACATCTCAGAGAAATCTCAGAGATTTCTTTGCCATTTGCCATGACTGGGAAATGTGTTAGTCAACTTCATCAACAAAGTTGGTGTATGGTTATTTATGGCTCCCCTAAACAGGTATATAATCAAAAGGAAAAAAAAAAGATTATTGGCTCCTGATCGGCTTAGACAATGTGGAACCAAATTTGAGCCCATGTAGCAATTCCTGTTTCCTCTCTGTGTGAAGAGAAGGTCAGCAACTCAGCAGACCTGTCTCCCAGGAACTGATCAAAGTCAACCCTAGTGTTTGTGGGTCCTCTTCATTGTATGCAGAAAGCTAACCCTCCTAGACATTTTTGGGTAGTTTTGTTGCTTAAGTAATTTGACACTCTATTTACTTTCTTTCACCAAAAACTGGTTTGCAAATAAGCATACACTAGACAAAACAGTAATGAATACAACTCTGCCATTTTGATCTTTTTTTTTTTAAGTGTATTTGTTTGAAATTCAGAGTAACAGAGCAAGTGGGAAACACAGAGAGAGAGATGGAGAAAGAGAGAGATCTTCTATCAGCTGTAAAGGACAAGGCTGCAACCAGCAGTAAGGTCTCCTTCCGGGTTTCCTTCATGGGTGTCAGGGGCTAAGTACTTGGGCCTTCTCTGTTGCTTTTCCCAGGCCAGTACCAGGAGCTGGATGAGAAATGGAGCAGCTGGGTCTCAATCTGGCACCCAAAAGGGATATCAGCATCACAAGCAGTGGCTTTACCTGCTATGCCACAATGCTGCCCATCTCCATTTTGATCTTTGAAAGAAAAAAATGAGAAACAACCTGTATGAATCAAGTACTTTATCTGCAATATCTCATAAAGTGACTCTTAATACTCCCTTTCTACACATGAGAAACAGACTGCCAAATGCTACTTGGTAATCAGCTTAAGTCTGCAAGGGATGCATGGTTGAAGCTCACATACAAACCCAAGCTGTATCATTATCAACCCATGGCTCTATTCATTCACTTTACATTTTATTGTATAATTGATAATTCATGGGGAATCATCAGACCTGACTTCCCTTGTACATGTGCACATGTGTTGTGTGTAAGCCAAACACATAACAGTATTTTACCAAACAGTAGCCTTGGCTTTCTTTCCTGCCTGTTCCCCAGCCTCTCTTTGGATGGGTGCCGTGTTATTTAATGTCATAATAAAGATGCTATTCCCCCAAAATGAAAAAGAAGGAAGGAAATCTCTTTTAAAAACAATTTACTTTTTTTGGAAAGGCATATTTACAGTGAAGGAGAAACAAAGATCTTCTATCTCCTGGTCCACTCCTAGAATGGCCAGAATGGCCAGAGCTAAGCTGAAGCAAAGCCAGGATCCAGAGGCTTCTTCTGGGTCTCCCACAAGGGTACAGGGTGCCAAGACTTTGGGCCATTCTCTGCTGCTTTCCCAGGCCCTAAACAGAAAGCTGGATCAAAAGTAAGACAGCCTGGGCATGAAGCTTTGCCCATATGAGATGGCAGGATTTGCAGGTGGAGAATGAACCAGTTGAACCATTGTGTCAGCTCCAGGAAGGACTTTCTGTCCCAAATGTGGGCCTATCAGCTTTTACATTTAAGAGTATGTGGGCATGTTGTACCAGATTTGGAAGAATTCCCTTTTGTCTTCAGGGGAAAGTATTCAGCAAACATACCAAGTTCGCTCGTTTCCTGTGTGCAGGACCAACCTGGTGCATTTGTTCTTTGCCTTCCTGTGCTTTGCTTCCGAGGAGATGCTTTGCCAAGTGGCTGTTATTTTTTCTAATTGCCCAATTTTCTTTTCTCTGTTAAACACTAATTAAAGAATGAGCACAAGACTGCCACCTTTTTGAAGACAACATTAATCTCCTGCCCTCTCCATGTCTTAATGGACCTAATTTATCCCTCTCATCCATTCTTCTTCACCACCTCCACTAAGCAAGGAAAACACCCTTCTCCCCTTCACCTTCTCATCACCCTACTGCTTTCCTGCATTCGACTTCCCTCCTCATTTCAGTTATTCTGCATAGCCTGGTTTATGTTTATTTTTTATTATCAGCAGGGTGTCCTTATTACTGAAATTGTCCAGTCTCCTCCCTCTTTCCCTGCTTCCGTCCCCTGCCCCCGCTACCCCGCTGCATACACACTGCGTACCTGGGATCACTTGATGGATGAATCCGTCATGCAGCACCCGTCCTGCAATAGGCCTCAGGTGCCCAGGGCATTTGTCCTGGTCTTAGGAACCAGTGATCTGCAAGAAAACCCACGCATAAATTGGACATTACAATAAAATGTGGTACAAGTAACCATACAGAGGAGAAGCTGTTGGCTCCCATTCCAGGTTAAAAGACACGAAGCGCTTCCTGAAGTGGCTGACATTTGGATTGATTGATCATCTGATTGCAGAAAAATAGGTCGAATCCTAAATCTCATTTGCGTTGGTCACAAACTTGCTAATCAGTGATTCCCCTTGCATTTCCCTTCTACACTCAGTAATATTTCCATTAAGAAAGCATTAGGTATTTTGAAATATATTGATGAAAAGAATAGTATATTAATTGTAACAGTGCAAAGCCCAACTAATTAGTGCAGCCATAAACTCCTGAGCAAAGAATTTGGCTTCCAAGGAACTGTATAAAGAGCTACCTACGAGTACTGAGCTGATTTTGCTGGTTTTTCAAAATTTGTAAGGCTTCTCCTAGAAGTACATCACACCCAATAATGATAGCCTTGGCTTTCTGACGTTGTGGACATTGTTAAATTAGAAATAACCAAGCAAAACAGTATGAAGATTCTTGGAAGAAACATCCTTACTGAAGGGAAAAAGTGACCCCTAATGTTTGAATAATGAAAAAGAAAACATAAACCCAAACTATGGAAACAGTAAGTAACTGCTTTGAAGCCTAACAGACTCTAGGAATAAAATTGCACATATTGAATATCATAACAGCAAATGTCATCCCCAAGCGCTGACATTGGCACTGATTAGTGTTAATAGTGGTTCACAGTGACCAGCATGGTAGCAAAGCAAGCTAATCCTTCACTTGCTAGTGCTGGCATCCCATATGGTTGCCAGTTCATGTCTTGGCTGCTCCACTTTCAATTTAGCTCTTACTTATGTCCTGGGAAAGCAGCAGAGGATGGTTCAATTCCTTGGGCACCTGCATCCAGCTGGGAGACCTGGAAGAAGCTCCTGGTTCCTAGCTTCAGATCAACTCAAATCTGGCAGTTGTGCTCTTTTGGGGAGAGAACCAAAAATGGAAGACTTCTTTCACTGTTTTTCCTTGTCTCTCTGTAAAATTTGCTTTTAAATATAAATAAATAAATAAATCTTAAATAAGTAATAAGTATAAATAAATACAATTGTGATTCACCAAAGTCAACAAATAAATGTTTATTTAGTACAAGTACTAATGTTTATTTAGTACACAGTAGCTTAGTGGCTAAAGTCCTTGCCTTGCACATGCTGGGATCCCTTCTGGGCATCAGTTCATGCCCCAGTGGCCTCACTTCCCATCCAGCTTCCTGCTTGTGGCCTCGGAAAGCAGTCAAGGATGGCCCAAACCTTGGGACCCTGTACCAGTGTGGGAGACCTGAAAGAGGCTCCTGGCTCCTGGCTTCGGATTGGCTCAGTTACATCTGTTGAGGCTACTTTGGGAGTGAATCAGTGGACAGAAAAATCTCCATTTCTGCTCTCTGTATATTTGAGTCTCCAATGAAAATAAATAAATCTTAAAAAAATTTTTTATATAGACTAAAGGAACTTCATTTCAGTGATTTAGAAAGTAGGATAATTCATGGTAAAAAATGTTTTCTTCAAAACGATGTAGTAGAACAGTTTTTCTAAACAGGAGTACATTCTCATCAGAAATTGCGTACGTGTTTAATACCAGCTGCCCTAGTCTTGAAGTAGGCTGGTCATCAGTTTCTTCTATGTGTAGTGTGTGTGTTAACTTACTATCTTTTACAGTTTCCAGGAAAGGCAAACCTTTGATATTAAAATCCTTCTGTATTTCTTAAGGCATGCTACAGATAGAAGAGGGACCTGATCATTTCAAAAGGGAAAACATAGCCTTGTGTAAACAGAATTATTTTCCCACAGCATTTTAGTAATCTTATAAGAAATGCTTGCTTAAAAATGCACAATTCTGACATTTTGAATATGAAAAATAATAGGCACAAGATTTCTAACACTGATACATGACAATGCATTTAAAGCATTTATCAAGTACTTTGTATAGATTGTCAGGTGACTTTAGATAGAGCATTTCATGTTACAATGAGTTGTGATTTGTTCATCTTCCTGGTCATGGCAATTCATGTTGAGTTTTCTGTTCTAACAATTGTCAAGATAAGCTGCGACATCAGTGCCTTTTCCCATAATGATCAGCAAAATTTTCTTAATAATATTGAAATCTATTAGTTTTATGCTCACAGCATTATAGAATGTAGATCTGAATGCATCAGGAAAGGTGGCCTCATAGCTCCAGAATTTGAGCTGGATGATGTGTCATCAAAGTTTGAGCAAGTGGGGCCAGGTGCAGTAGCCTTGTGGCTAAAGTCCTTGCCTTGCGTCCTTGCCTTGCACACACCAGTGTCCCATATAGACACCAGTTCTAATTCCAGCAGTCCTGCTTCCCATTCAGCTCCCTGCTTGTGGCCTGGAAAGACAGTTGAGGATGGCCTAAGACCTTGGGACCTTGCACCCGTGTGGGAGACCCAGTAGAGTCTCCTGGCTTCAGATCAGCTCAGCGTCAGCTGTTGCGGCCACTTGGGGAGTAAATCATTGGAGGGAAGAGCTTCCTCTCTGTCTCTCCTTCTCTCTGTGTATCTGTCTTTGCAATAAAAATAAAATCTTTTTAGAAAAAGAGATAAGTTGAAGTGCATGTAGTTGAGTCTAAGGACTCTGGAATGGAAGGAGCTATATGCATCCGTAATATAGTTAGCTCAATGACCTTGCACATGTTTCTTGCTATTTTTTTAGGTTCAGTTCTCCGGACTGTGAAATAAGAATATTCCTAGTATCTGGTCACAGACTTGTGAGCTTTTTGAGTCAGAGCCTGGCACACAATGAGCATTCAGTAAATAGAGCCGTTAGTATATCCGTGTTGGTTTTCTAATGCATATAAACTTCTCTCTGACAACGGGCAATATAGTTAAGAGTACTTAGCATCATCAAATTGATGCTACATTTTTTAAATAGTTGAATTCATTTCAATTACAGACTAATAGGTATTAGCAGAAATGTTTAATTATATCATGTACTAATGGACGATCACACACCCTGAAATCCGAAGTTGGTATTATGTAAGATTGTATGCTAAGTATTCACAATCAGGTTTGAATTCACTTATGCACGGTGCATTTAGGTTGACATGATATGGAGGTGATCACAGATGAAAATGATAAAATCCATGTTCGGAATCTAAAATCAAGCAGTGAGCATGAATCTTGACTTAGAAAACAGCCCAACACCTTATTTTCTGTTCACATATGATTTTATGCATATGTCTTCTGCAATGCCTTTTTAATGAAATAACCCCCTTCCATGTACTTTGTTCAGTATCCCTGTATGTCCCCTAGGTTCCTCACAGTGAGAAAGAATTTACCTTAATCTGTTTAATTCACCCAAATTGCTGAAACCAACTAAAGCACTGTCAGATTTTACTGTCTTAATGCAAAACATTGCTGTAGCATTTCATAATTTTTAAGGAATTTATTTGTATTTTCTCTTTTGCCCCAATCTCATTGAATGAATTCAGCAAGCATCAAGAGTTCTATTTAGTGTTGCTTTAGCTTTGAACGTGTACTGCCTAATGTGTATCCAAGACACCAATCTGAGTCAAAACCGCTCACAGAGGCACTGCCTGCCGATTCTATTATAATATCTAAAGAATCAATTTCTGCATTTTCTTCACCTTCATCCATTTTATTTTCCTAACACCTGATGTAGAAAAATTTTAACAAACACAGTAAAAAAAAAAAAAAACCTGTATATAACTGAAAACAAATTTATTACGGAAATCAGTCTTTCAAATGTCTATGATTTTATTTAGGATTTCTAGCCCTTTTTTGCTTGGTAGTTAACAGTAGTTTCATTTAAAGCCTCCAGTTTTCTAACTTAAACACATCAAAATAGGTTTCTCTGGGCAGCTATGTTTTTTTTTTTTTATTGTTGCTTACATTGTATTATGTAGTACAGTTTTATAGGCGCTGGGGATTCCCTCCACCCCTCCCATACCCCTCCCCCCATGGTGGATTCCTCCACCTTGTTGCATAACCATAGTTCAAGTTCAGTTGAGATTCATTGCTTGCAAACACATGCCTAGCATGAAGTTCAGCGTCTTTTTGTCCAGATAAGTTCAGTGGCCTCTTGGGGAGACCTTCTATGGTCTGAAGATAGGTCTAACAGAGTAAAGATCAGCTATGTTTTTAATTACTCTAGATTTTATATTCACTGTTTACATTTCTATGGTATAAAACATAATTGTCTATTCCTTGCCCTACAGTACATCAAGTTGAATTTTAAACACAGTCAACAAAAACAGCCTCCAAAATCACATCTGTGTAATACTTTGCCTTTCTTGTGACTGATTTATGCAAAGATAATCTGTAATGCAGTCCTTGTTTCAAAAAATTTCTGTGAAAGTTGTCCACTTAATTGAATTCCCTTGACTTTTTCTACTACCTTCAAGATGCTAATGTCTCAGACTAGGCTTGAAATATGAGGGGAAAAATCATGGTACTCCTACACCTCCAGTTTTCTCGAATCATCTCAAATATTTTTTGACACATCCAATAGGTCTACTTCACGAGCCTATAAAAGTATAAGACTCTTCATCAATCCTCCTGTGACATCTCTTTTTTTTTTTGCTTCAGGGCAACAGGGCATTTCCCTTATATGTGCTTCATCTCATCTTTGCATATTTTCAATTTCCCTCTTGTAGTGTCACCTGAAGTTCTGGGCACAGTTTCATCTGTCACAGACAATCACACCTCATACTGGTTTCCACTGTGTTTGCTGCATTTGCTTGGCCTCTTATGACTGATAATTAAAACCCACTATACATATGTGTTGAAATTTAACTAAACATTTTCTCATCAGGAGTGATGTCAGTGGTCAGGGCTAGGCCAAACTGTAGCACACTGGCATATGGAAGAGCCAGGGTGAGGTACATACAGATCATACTGAGCTAGGTTAGGCTGTCACACCTGGGATTGGGAATGGACCAGGCTGCAAGATCCAATGGCAGAGGTCAAGCTGAGTGATAGGTCAGGATGGGTTGTAGCAAACACCAGCACACACAAGATTTGTGGCTGTGATTGGACCTCATCTGAGAGCCAAGAGGATTCCCTAGCTGGGCTACATTCCTGTTAGTGAGTGTAAAAACTGGAACGATGATGGCAAACTGGGCTGGATGTGGCTGCAGCATCCCTCGGCATGAGTATGGACTATGTCTGGTGGGGTGCCGGACGGGCTAGTCCCCAAAACTCACTGGTGCTTGCAATAGCCGGGATAGGTGAAGGACAGGCTAGGCTAGGTGTCTGCACCCACTGAACCATGTATGAACTGGGTCTGGGACTGGGAAAACAGGGCTGGGCTGTAGCACCCAACAGTAAGAGCTGGAGTAGGTGTGGGCTGGTCAGGTAGGGCCTTTGTATCTGCCAGGACAGGTGGGTCAAGTCAGGCTAGGCCAAAAACCTACTTGTATGTGAAAGATCTGCCACTGGGAGGTGACCTGATAGAGGAACTTGGGAACTCCTCTGTCAGGATGCAGTCCCTACAGGTGAGCACATGAACCAAGGCTGGGAGCACCCCAGACCAGGACAGTTTACAGTACCTACAGGCATACGTGTGGGTCAGGTCTGGAGGCCAAGCTGGGCCAGTTCTTAGCACCTACTGACAGATGTAAGAACAAGAATTGGGAACAGGAAAGGCCAGATTGGGATGCAACACCAACTAGTTCATATTTGGGCTAGGACTCTGAACATTTCAGGTTGGGCTAGGCTGTAGTACACACCAGCATGAATATGGGCAGACTGGGCTGAACCAGGTTACAGCACCTTCTGGTGAGTGTTGAGATGAGGTGAGACATGTCAAACTGGATTGCAGCATTCACCAATGCTTGTAAGACCTGGGGATGGGGGTTGGGTAGTGGGCTGAGCCTGGTAGGGGGGCTGCAAGGACTCTGATTCTGGGCTTTTGTTCCTGCTGATGAGTATGAGAGTTGGGACTAGGGCAGATGGGAAGGACTAAAAAGCCTGTTGGACAGCATATGAGCAGGATTAGGAGAGCCAGGCTGGGCCTACCAACCATATCCACTGGTTTATGCATGAGCCCAGAGAAAGTATAGACTGATCAGGCTTTACCATAGCATCAACTAGCACCTAGGTGCTGGGTCTGGGGGCAAATCCTACCAAGCTAGACCACAGAACCAACTGCAAAGTGCAAGATCCAGGGCTGGAAAATGAACCTAGGAAGGAAATTGTAGGCACCCTTCTGATGGACTGTAGTTCCCACCAGTGAACATGAGAACCAGGACTGGAGGTAGGCCTGGCTATACAAGCAGCAGCATCTGCCAGCACGAGTGTGGGTTGGATAGAAGGGATAGTCAGGCTGAACTAGGCTCCAGCACACATTGATGTGTGTAAGAGAAATGTGATGCAGAATGGACTGGACCAGTCTGCTGCATACACCATCAAGTGCAGAAACCAAGCCTGGAAACAGGCTTGGTGGGGCTTACTGGGGATCTCTCTGACTAGGCTACCAATCCCATTGGTGTGCGTGAGGATTGAGCATGTGATGGCAGGGATGGGCTGAGCTGCAGCATCCATTGATTTGTGTATGAGATGGGACTGGGGACAGAACTGACCAGGTGACCGCAATCACCAGTATGCATGTAGACTCATGTGGGTGATGGACTGAGCTGGATCCTGTATTGGCAAGCATACACAAGAGCCAGGTCTGTGATCACTTCAGACAAGGTTTCTTTGGGGATCCCCCACCACCCCCACAACTGGACTGCTTGACTCAGAACTCCAAACAAGGGGAGAATCACAGGACCTGTGGTCTGACCATGGAGTGTCTGTTTAAGAACTGGGTATTCTCAGTTGTTAAAGCTTGTGCTGCAGACAGCATGCCCAGGTGCTCATCGGGGAC
This sequence comes from Ochotona curzoniae, assembly GCF_017591425.1. NCBI lineage: Eukaryota > Metazoa > Chordata > Mammalia > Lagomorpha > Ochotonidae > Ochotona > Ochotona curzoniae. The sequence continues at coordinate 58,539,860 of NW_024466599.1, read as the reverse complement.
ATTATAAGCAGTTCATTGAGGCCTGCAGAGGATGTCTAGTATGATGGAGAGCATAACAAATTGATCAGTTCTCCCAGGCAAACTTTGACAGTAAGTATCTGGGCAAGTGGAGACGCTAAGGTAGATTATATCAGCCAATTGACTTTGGAGGGATTTCCTCAACCTTGGAGCAACAAAATCAACAGTATCTCAAAACTATCAAAATATTTAACCAGTACCCTCAGAACATGCTTCATGTTGGGGATGCTGGGGTAACATCAGGTAGCCATCGCCCATGCCTGGGGACTGACGTGGCTGGGCTGCTGCGAGTGGCCCTCTCCTCTTCTCTCCTCACTTTCCCCAGATTCATGAAGAAAGACAAGAGATTGGAGGCATTGTCTCATCCACTTTTCCCCATCCCTTGACCTCTCCACCCTGATTGGAGGTCTGCAATGGCATGTGTCCTTCTTCACTATGTAAACATCATCAAAAATACAGTAAATTTATTATTAAAAAAAAAAGAAATTGTTTCACTGTAGAGTTACCCATTTTCTATGAGTATCTAAACATCAGGAGCATAAGGTTTGTTAACAAGAGCATCTCGTTCTGTTGCTATGAGAGCCTGCTGAAGCCATAAACTTGGATTCAAGTTTATTAGCTTTGACAGCTCTCTAAGTGCTGAGCTACTGTTCTCTTTAAATGACTAGGATTTTCTTACTAGGACACAAAGGAAGTTTAAATTCTGTCAGGCTAAATTCTTACTGAGGAATTTCTGTCCAGTTCCTTGTGCAAAGAGACTGCTAAAGTACTTTCCTCCATCACTCAGAAGTGTACGAGCATGGATGAATTTCAAGAATGTGACGAAGCTATTTTTCTATAGGAAGAAGTGAGAAAAAAACATCCTCTTTGCAGGTTAGCATAGTTTAGTAGGGAAAGTCATGGGTATATATAAATGATTTTAAATGCAAGGTAGATTACAAATGCTACAGGAGAACTGGAGGGCAGAGTCCTTTCTCTAATGACTTTCAAAGTGATACAGATTATGAACATCTTAACAGATCAAGAGAAGAGTAAGTAACAAGGTGACATGCAAAGTAGTTTCTGGTCAGATTGTAAATAGAAGCAGATGAACACCTCTTAAAGAGAAGAGTATTAGCAAAAAGTAGTGTTTGAATTACATCTGGAGTCCTGAGACGAGAAAGCTTAAGGAGGTACATACAAGCAGTATCTCAGGAATTTTATTATTTGTTCTTCTGACCTCTGATTCGTTAAGCATTATTTTTAATCTTCTGTCCCTTTAATTACAAATAAAGCAAACAAAATAAATGTATGTGTCCTGTTAAAATCCAAGTCAAATTTAATGTGACCATAGTATGAGGTTGAATCTTCTCTTGGGAAATTTTTCAGACCTTGTATGGTGGCATCATAGATCCAGGCCTTGTCCCCTAAATCTCCCCAAGCCCTTAACAGAAGTGGTTCTTAGACAAAAGCCCCATGATACCGCAGTTCCCCCACATAATCATAATCTAAGTAATGCTAATCGCTCTGAAGTCCATTAGTCTACAGCAGTCTTCCACAAAAGAACTACAAATAAAAAAACCTCAGGTAAAAAAGGGAACTTGTTCACATATGTGTGTGTTTTGTTTTGTTTTGTTTTGTTTTTAGAAAGAGTTCCTTGACACCCACCCACTCCTACCCACTCCAATTTGGTTGTAAACCTAGCAGGAAAAAATATGTACCCTCCTCAAGCTTATAAAAACAAACTCATAACTTGAAAATCTAAGGGAAATCAACTTAGAGACAATCCACTATTTTATGGTTACCTATTATTGTCATCAAATACCAATGAGAACATGCTGTTTTCTCCCCTTGGCTCTCCTTCTCTCACTCTAATGGTCTTTCCCAACTGACTTTTCGTTTATTAGCACTTCATTTTGTTTGAAATGCTGTGATCTTAGGTGGCCTCTCAGAGCATGGATTCACCGTGTAGGCCTCATCACTGTGAAAAGAGTTGGCCAAATGTGGACTGCTTTGCTCCAGGGGCCCCATCTGCTTTGGTCTGCAGTCCAGAGATGGATGATGCAGCTGGAGCTGATTTGGTGACCGCAGATCAGCTTAGAAATTAGGATGGAATTTTATATCTCATAAATCCAGTCTGTAAGTTTGAGGAGGCAGTGTATATGAGCACTGGTTAAGTGAAAAAAAGACCGTTTGCCAACCCAGTGACTGTTCTAGAAAAGAGAGACTCAGTGTGAATCCATCTTTCATAAACTACTCCTTTCTGCTACAACTAATTCCCCATTATGAAATTTGCTTTCATCTCTATTTGCCTCTTTCCCTAAATCATGGAAGATTTCATGGAAGGAGTGAAGAAACAGATCAAATATTACACTATTTTGGTTTGGTTCTTCTTATTCTAGATATCACATAAACTGCCAGAGCAATCAAAAAGATAAAGGAAAGGATGAAATTATACCAGACAGCTAAAGAACATTCAGATTAATGGTCAAAATGTGTGTGAGACAGATGCTTTTGCTAGAATGCTTTTTATAGGTTTTTAATTTTAAGAATTTAATTATGCAGATTTAATCACCTCTAGTTGTACGCTTTAAATTGAAAGTGTGTTTTCTATATAAATTTTTGTATTGCCTTATAATAAAGTGCTGCGTTTAGGAATGCTAACTTCCTGCAGCGTTCAGATTCCTACAGGGCTTCACTTTACCTCACCATTGTTGCTCAGCCAATCTCTTTCACCATAGGATTATAGAGAGCTAACCAGTAGCCATATTCTTTGCCCAGATCAAAACCCGGGGGCATTTATATGTTGGGCAATATGAGTATAAGGTAAAATAGGAAGCAGGAAAATGCACTAATGACAAAAAGCCAGGCAAGAAAATTAGCACAGGTGTCTCATTATATAGCCTTGATCTATACAATGATCTGATTTTTCCTGGTTTTAAAATTAATTTATTGCACATGGCTAGCAGAATGTAACTGTTGCTGGAGGATTATACTGCTATAAAAATATGGAAGCAATGGAGGGAGGGGAAGGTACGGAAGGGAAAGAGGATAGAAAGGGGGGTGGAACTCCTATACCTATTGAATGATATCATGGAAAATAATGAAAAATGGATAAATAAATAAAATCAATTTCTTGCCTCTGATGTCCCAGATTCTACTTACAAGAAGTAAATGAAGTATTCCTTATAATGATCCCACTACATTTGCTTTCCGTTATATCTGTATCATTCACCTGCATTATGTGCTATGGCAAGAATATACCAAGCTTCCTTAATATTAAATTCATTTTCTGTGTTATAGTTACAAATCTTACTCCTAAATACAAAGACAAAAGCAAGTCTTGAATCTTACTTTTAGAGACCCAGAAACTAAAGTACAGGATGAAGCAATTTAAGACCTTAGGGAATTCAATAGACTTGTCTGAAATGGTTCAATTAACTGGCAGAGTTAGAATTTGAACTCTGTTCTTCCAAAACCCCTGTCCAGACTCTGGCTAATGCTTCACTTGACTGTGACAGCTGGAAAACTATTCAGTTGGAGGGTAAACCTACCTGTTAGATTTGGATGTGAGGAAAAATCTGGAGTGTATACCTTCTCTTAGTGAATAAAGCTCATAATCTCCAACAGGCAGGGGCATTTTATGCCTGAATCTGTATGGTTATAATCTCAAAGCAAGTGACATTGTGACACCTTTAGATTCACAGATGCCATCCCTACTAATTTAATGGTGGTGTTACTTCCTGATAGATCCATTGTAAGTTTAAAATCTTATAAATAGGAAATTTAAGCATCAGTAAGCATCCCCTACTAAGCATCAGAATTTAATTTTACCCTACCATGAATGTGCTCAGAGCGAATACATTAGGCTCCTGTTTGGCAAACTCACCTAAAACTAAATCTGTTTTATAAAGAAGAGGTGGTGAATGTCTCATGTACTTTATAGAATACAATACTGAAAGTGAAAAAGAAGGATTACTCTGTATCACTAGCCTCAGGGGGAAAAAAAAATTCAAATTCAAAGTCATTTCTCCTGAATGTGTTTCACTCTGGCACCATTGTAAAACTGAAAAATTATATGCCAAACTTTTGTCAGACAAGGATCATCTGTTTATATAGTAGATCCATACAGATGTATCCAGAGTCTTATGTTGCTGGTTTTTGTTGTTATGGTTGTTTAATAAATTAACAGGTACTGAATTTTATTAAAGATAACATTTATGTTTCTATATATAGACTGCCTACTGAATCTTCCTAAGCTCTTTTGGTAAATTCATATTGCTTTAAAAGAGATAGTATTTGAGAAAAATCCTGGAGATTGTCTTTATCATATTGTTATGCCTCTCTCTCTCTTTCTCTCTCTTTCTCTTAGACAAATGTGATATTTAAGATGACTATCATAACAATGTTACTATCTATCCATTGAATTTTCAAATTTCACATTTCAAACACTCTGGAAGAATTGTTTTGACATCAGTCTTCCTCAGCCATCACAGGTTTTCTTTGAGTTTTATTTGTGAAATGTGAGGAAACAGAGGAATTGGGTGGGGCAGGTAAGGGGTAAGTTGTACTTAGTCAATCCAGATGATAAAGAAAACACCAGAAAGTCGAGATCTAGGAAGATAAAGGATGGAGTGCGACCATTTCAGAAGTGAACCAACATACTAAAGGCTTTCTACCTCTGCCTTTCCTTCTCTTTCTGTCAATACACCTTTCAAATAAAATAATCTTTTTTAAAAAGAGAAAAAAAAAAAGAAGCAGGGCATCCAGCAGTGCCAGTTCCGAGCCAATAATAGGCACCTAGGGCTCTCTCATATCCTATGGCATGTCCTAGTTTTCTTACCTTTAAACCTTGCTTATGTCTTTGTGTTTCTAGAGATTAGAACATTGCTTCTATTACAAAGAACACAGAAGCAGGGCAATCCAACTGCTTTCTGACACAGAGATGCTCAGTGTGTGCCAAACACATCTGCATCGTAGCCAGCCCACCGTCTTCAATAATGGATGGTGTATTAGTGTTCCATCTTGAGGCAAGACATTCCGCTGAGTTTTAAGAGCTAGAAAAGCTAGCAATGACATTGCCTGCATATGGCTTTATCTCTTCACCAGGAACACACTCGCATCAGGCCTCACTCAATTCAGTTCCACACATCTGCTTTCACAAATACTACCAGTGACTTATCTCTAGTTCCTAGATTGTTAAAGCCTCTTAGTCAGTTGATCACACCTTCTATTATAAAGCTTATTTCTATTTTTCTGCCCCATCTAGGTGCCATAAAAAAACTGATTTTTTTTTAATGTGAGACTTGTTCAATGGCAAGATCATTCTTACCTGACCCTAGCCCTAGCCCTATCCAGATAGTGTATAATAATTCAGTCATCCTGCTTGTATCAGAGTGCCACATTCCTCACTGTCCTAATCACTATCCTGTGGATCCAGTTCCAGTATCCTGGTATCTTTCTTGAAGGAAGCTGCACAATAAACTCAACATTTGTTTCTACACATAGCCTAGCAGGTGCCGTGGAGAACAAGACTACCTCCTTAGGAACCAGTATCACTGTCTCCAGGTGACAGCTGTCAGCAGGCACACTTCCAGAGCTTTGTTCTGGCTAGGAGTTATTTTGGGGGGGATGGGGGAATGAGCACATTTTCCTATATGGTGACAAAGGAGGACAGGACACCATTTTCTTAACTTTGTTCGTTTTAATCAAAATTGGAAACACAAGTCACACTTTCTAGGCAGAAATCTCATTTGTGTCTTTGGGCACTGCATTGGGATTTGGAACTTAGGTTCTTAAGATTTATGACTGACTGATGCTGTGAAATCAGTTGTTTCTGGCTGCAAATCATGAAATCAGCACTGAGTTGGCTATAAAAAATGAAAGTTTTATGGTAAATGGTTTAAGAAAAATGCAGAATATGATTCCTTTGTGATATATATGTTTTATAGCAGCAATTCCCTATTTTTAATTTTTTTTGGAAAAAAATCTCCATTGGTATGGTAGAAAAATATCCTACAGTAACTTCAATGAAAATAACCATGTATATAGAAGAACATATAATGACTCTGTCAGTCTTATTCTCCCACTAACTGAGCCATAAATCTGAGAAGATGATGCTTTTTTCCCCTGCAGAACTAGATTTTTATTAAAATAGTTTTTTTGTATCCCTTTTAGTCTTGAGTCAAAGCAATGGGATCCTACATAAATAAAATTTGTTAATGTAGGCCAAGCTAGGACAGAAATCAATTTCAGTCTCCTTTGAATATACCATTAGTGTTTATCTGATGGTGGATTCATGTTGTTTTTAGGTGATCACTATAACAATGACAAAAAGGTAATTACATACTAAGAATCGTTCTTAATCTCAAGTTAGAAAGCATGCAGCATTATTCTTTTCCTATACATCAAAGTTTCCTGAATTGCACTTTTAGTTCATTATCTGCAACAGTGGGTCCTTCAAAAGCTTAATAATGTTTTTCCTCATTTATTATCAAGTAGCCATCAAAATATCCATCTGTACAATGACCTTTGTGACTTCAGCTAATGGGACTACATGCTTTATGGAATGAGACTGCCTTGCTAGGGTTAAAGGGAAACTTGTCACTTGGACAGCGACTGTTGATCTCTCTTGATGAGTCTGTGATTTGAATCTATTTTTAATTAGGTAAATACATAACTGTGACTTCATGACAAAAGGTATGATTCAAATACAGCGTTTTTGATGGGTTGGAGGCCTGTATCAATGATGGCTAAATCTTGAGATAATTTAGCAAGAGTTCAAGGTTACACAGGAGCTCTGAACCTGGAAAGCTGATATTTGGGCATATTTGTCAAGAATACATTGGCACAGGTGACAACTTATTGGGTATTTGCTTATTGTTTTTGTCCATCTTGCTAGATCCCCTTCAGTCAGACACTGTTTACGTGAACTCTTAGTGGAACTATCTCCCTGGAATTATGCCCAAGCTATACACTCATATACAGTAGCCATGCTTTCCTCTGCCTCAATTTTTCCCATGTCTGCCTTTATCCTTCTTTGTCCCATAGTTCTAAATTTGGAATCCCTTTCCACATAAAGTCACCTCATTAAAATAAACTCTGATGTGGTTGAAACAGAACTGTTATAAATATATCAGCAAACAGGAAAAAAAAACCCTTTTTACCTTTAATGCTCCTAGATTCCAAATATTTTAGCTGTATGACAGGAGTTGGGAAAAGACCAAAAACATGTCTTATTACAAATAATAACATCACAATAATGGACAGTACTACAGTACTATGTTTTCACATCATCGATTTCCATACTTTCCTGTTGCTGTCTTGGTCTGTGAATCCAAGTGTGTAATCCAATCTGTTGGTATTATTCTTGAGTTTCTGACCACAGGGAACAACTCATGAATAAGTGCCATTTTCCATTTATAAAAGCATACACAGAAGGCAAAATCTGGGGCACTTTCTGGAAGATTTCTTTCTTAGGAGGAAGCTACATGTAGTAGCATTGTCTGTTTACTTCTGGATAGTGTCATATATAGTTACAAAACTTGGAATGATTGTAACTACTTTTTTATTATAATGATCAAGATGAAGAAAACAGAATTTCAGGGATGCTTTGTAAGCTCTACTCAAGATATATTCTCAAAACTCAGCCAACCTTTTAGTCTTCCACTTCTGTGTACCAATAAAATCCCACACCCACCAAGCACCAAAAATCAGTGTTTGATGTAGAAGCTGACTGGGCTGAGCCAATAGATTATCTCTATTATGAATTTGAGGTCGAAATTGTTGTTAGCGATGCTCTAACTGGGTTGGAATCTAGATGGCAGAGCAGGGTAAAGACACATTTAAACAGACTGAGAGATGCTCTAACTGGGAAGCTGGGTAGACTGCCAGTTTGGAGAGCATGTTTTCTACCTTGTACATGTGCAGGGGAATCTCAGCAGTGGAGCAAAGTGGAGCACAGATGTGGAGGAGGCATCCCCAACAGACCATCCCTCCTCCTTCACTCACGTGTGGAACGGCCCTCTTTTACTGTCCTTGGGCTTCAGTCTTTCAGGAATTTGGAGGGTTTGTTTATGCTTTGACCTAAGCATTGACTGATGCAGGAATGGTTCATTTGCACTTCATTTTTTAAATGATACACAGATGAGAAAACACAATGTTGTTTAAAGCAAGCTGAAATTCAACCTAGATTTTTCTAATTTTGTAGTCTTTGTTGCTTTTTTTTTTTCATTTCACTGGCATGTTAAGTGACTAAGAAAGATCAGTTCATCTTCATTATTCCTAAAATATTTTGTAGCCATTGCCCATCATATCAGAGATAAAAGAATGACTCTTCAGCTGCTTTATAACAGCGTTGGTAAAAATTTCATGGAATGCACACTGCTAGATTCAAAAACTTCATGGTAAATTAGGTAACAATCATGACAGATAGGTATACGTGAATATTGATACAGAATATTTTTTTAGCATATTGAAGACTTACTGGCCTTGACAATATTATGAAAATTCGTAATCTTTGTTAAATAAATGTCTGCTGGTTTGCCTGCCAGTGCACGCCCACATAGTAGCTGAGGTGACATGCAATCTCGTTGGAAAGCAGCATCTCTCCCCTGGAGTTTCACTGTGAGTCTCGGTTGAAGACTGTCCAAGAGGATTCGAAGCTTTTTCGCTCAACTCAGTCCTAGCTGCTCTGCAGAATGACTGCTCTCTTTCTCCCGCAGTGACCATCCCACCAGTCTTCCAAATTACTTTTAGCTTATGACACATAGATTCCAAATTTAATAAAAATTTACTCAAACTTTATCTGTGATATGATAGAAAATCTGAACCTTAATTATACTGACATGCATTTGAATTAATGCTATGATATTTTGCTAGAAAGGACATCTTTTAGTGAGTGATTATAATTAGCAGTAAGGCTGAAGAACAGCCTGGGAGAAATAGCTCCACAGCCAAATATCAGCCATGACTTTAAGACAGCTAGCCTTTCAGGAGCTGAGTGCATTGCTAACTGACAGCAAAGCACACCTAGAGTTTGAGTGAATTGTTTTTGAAGAGCAATTTTTGCACATTAGAACAAGAATATTATTGTGTTCAAATAATATTGTGTTATCTTCTATGAGACTTCATCAGGTTGTTTAGGTGTTTAAGGTTGCTGTTGAAGTGATAAGACACTCCCCTTGGAGTAAATCACCCTTTTCATTATTCTTTCATTCTCATATACAAATAAAGGATATTAAAAGTTTGATTATGCTTTAAAGGAAATATTACATGTAGAGGAAGCATAAATGTCAGAAGGTATTAAATTTCTGCACCAACTTTCTTTATACCATTGCCTTTCCCACCCTACTTTTTGGTAGTGTATCAAAAGAAAATGCTTTAGTCAATATTTCATTAACTTATCTTCTATTGTAATCTTGAAATCTTCCCTTGAGAATGATTCTTTATTTTTTTCATGACTGCTCAAGGTGAAAAGTGGGGATCCTGTCATTCTGAAACCTGGACTGATACTGTCACCAATAGTTTACTTGAGTAAGTTATGGTGGAAGTTACTCCTGGATAAGGCCCAGGCAAGCTAGTGGTGAACTGGGGCCTGGGAGTCGTAGAAACCGGAAAAAGAGGACACAATGTTTCTGCCCTGACTATGCAATTTTGTGATGAAGCCACCATAGATAAATAGGTGTGACCATAGTACAATAAAACGCTGCTTAACACAAAAGGTGTTTAAAAATCCAAAGTCAATTATGTATAAGATCTGTTGTTAAAAATAAATACATCCATTGGCACATAGAGTTTGATACTAAGCCCAGCTCTTAGCTGTATTAAAATTTAAAATGAACTGAGACTGTGAAGATTATTAACTCCTTTTTTAGTCTTGGTGACTTTTTCACATTTTCGATTACTATTTTTAAATAATATTGTAAATGCCAGTATCTGTACACATGAAAGAAGTTTGGTTGGTAGAGGTAAGCTTAACACATTTATTTCCTTAAAAGAGAGGTTCCAATAACTAACCTTGGAAACAACAATGCAGTTCTGTGTGGGCAGAAAGCCTGGCACCATCCTAAACATCCTAGGACATCTTTTCAAGTTTGGAGCTCACATCTCTGTTCTTCAGGAGCTATCCTTCACCTTGTTCATAGCGGAGTGGAAGCAAGTCATGGCCAAGTATGGGGCTGCAGGGCTGATGAGTGCCAATGACAATAACTTAGAAGTCGTGAGAAGCAGAAGAAATTGTATCTATACTTTGCTGTAAAATAGATTGTAATTTAAAATATATTTATAATTTCAAAGTACACTAAAGACTGCTGTGTTTTCTCAGTGGGAACGCTGGTAGAGAGTAGTGGGAGTGCTTACCTTGCTTCCTTTGTTGTCCTTAACTCCAAAAGGAGCCTTGCATTCTCCAAAGACGTATCAAAGCTGGAGTGAGACAGAGTGAACTTTGTCAGTGTCAGTAGCTGGAGAACAGGTGCTATATAATTCTCTGTAAGTCAGCAAGATGTTGAATATCACATACACTGTGAAGTTCTAGGAGCTCGGGTCAGTTTTCTTGTGGGGAAGAATTTTTAACACGCAAACATGAATGTAGAGATGAGTATTAGGCAAAGAATTCAGAAAAGGAGGAGAAATCTTTTGAAGATTCTATGACCATAGTAACATGATGGCAAGTTCAGCTGTCGCTTATCCTGCCCTTTCTTAGGCCTGCCTTACCATTCTCCCTCAGTGCGTGCTCTCATTTATCCAATCGATGACAGCTCTTTGGATTCCGTGCCTGTCCCTAACTTCTGTTTTGTGCATCTCTGAATCTTCTATCTAGATGTCTAGATATGGCCATCTGTGAGTTTATCTTCATGGAAGAAAATAATTAGTGGAATTCCTCCACTGGCCCCACCACTGTTATTGGGGTGGAATAGAGCATTGCCATGAAAAAATGGGAAAAAAATTCCATTTCTGATTGCATAGTCTCACTTTCTTAAGATTATCTGAGGTCCCAGAGCAAGTGACAATGGCCACATAGTAAGCAGGGAGACGTGACAGGTTTGTGCAGTCATGACCCTCTAGCTGCTTCCTGGCCAGAAAATCATTGGCTGTGTATTTGCATTTGCAAAGACCTGGCCTTGACAGGAAGTAGCTCGTTCCTGGACTTAATTGATATAAGAAATAGCATTACAAGGAATTAATTAGAAGCCCTTGAGCCTTGACAAGCATTTGTTACAGGCTGCTGTGCCTTTTCATTATGAAGCTGGGGAAGGGGATGAGAAGCAATGAAGATGTTTAAGAGGCAGAGTGAAAGAGAATTTGTAGACAGGCGGGAGAGAAGCTTCTGCATAATGATGGCTCACTCAGGGACAATGCAGAGCCTCCCATGGGTCATGAGACATTTCTTGACAAATCACTTGCCTTAGCTTTTAGAAAGTGAGCCTCTTGATTTATGAAACATGCCCTGAGACTGGCATATGGGATAAGAAGCACTTTGCTCAGAAAGAGAAATAGAGAGACAGAATGAGAGGAAGGATCACAGTCTTTAGTGTAAGTAAAACTGACTCCTGAGGCCACGGGACATGATCAAAGCAGAAGAAATTATCAGATTCTTGTTGGAGACCTACTCTATTGAATTCACCTCTCAGGGGTGAAGCAGACCCATTAGCATTGGACACCTGCTGGCAGAAGGGGAAATGGCATGCTGGTATGTGGGCCTCCTGAGACCAAGCATTAAAAATCTTGGTTCACATTAAAAACTAATTGTCATGAAAATGTTGGAGAGGGTTTTAGTCATCTCACAGTGGATGAAGTAGGTGAAGAGTTTAAGTAACATAACATTATAAATTTTTACTTAAATCAGCCAACTCAGGATAATGATATATATACATATATATATATATATACAGTGGTTCCTTCTACTTCAACCTGTGTATGTGTTTGTAGAGTGCAGTCATAGTGCTGTTTTGAAATGCCTCTTCTGGATACAGTTCTTTCATGACATTCGACAATGGATGTGACCTGAAAAGAGTGCTCATACTCAAGCTGGGAAAAAGATTCTTGTTGTAAAAACAACTTTAGGTCCAGAGTTGAGACAGGTGCCTATCCAGGTTAGTTAAGCAAGATCTGAGTGATTGTCAAAAAGTCATTTGCTTATTGTGAAAGTGTGTGAGTGTATGTGTGTGTGTACATATATAATTATGTACATTGTAAATGCATTTATGTGTAAATGTATTTCTGCTTGAATCAAAGTCTCAGGAGAAACTGAAATAACCCCAATATATATATGCAATGGCCTCAATGAACTGAGCAGATATTATACAAAGATGAATAAAGTTTCCATATGAGATAATTGTTAATGATGTAGATTGAATGGATTTTGTGTTAGGATGTCTTACACAATGCATGAAGTCATCTGAATTCAAACCAGGATTGAGAACGTACATGGTTCCAGTACCAGTCCTTTGCATCTGCCCAGATACAATCTGTATCTCTGATGTGTGCAGCTCAAAGATAGTACTATTCCCAACTCCAGTCATCTCCTCAGATGTGTGTGCCCTCCTGTAACTCCTCCTCACCATATTAACTTTTCAGATTATCTGTAAGTCTAGTCTTGAACAATCTACCCCATCTCTGATTTTCCCAGTATATTCATTTATATTTTTAATGCATTCCAGGTGCATTTATCACTTGACCCTCAGAATAATAATCCAGGAAAAAAACATTTCTTCTCCCTGTAACATCTATGACTTCATTTATCCTTGTTTTCTTATTAATCCTACTGTCCTTGTTACAGTAGTATAATTTATAGTTCCAAAGGCCAGAGGGGTTAGTGCACAAATGTGAGAAATCATTCAGGACTTCAAGGTAGAAACAAGATTTAACCTAGGTTTTCAGAAAGATAGTGAATTTGTTTAAAATCATCAATCTGTCATGAAGACAAGAAGATGTGAGATACATTTCCCAAAGTAGTATCACGGTGAGTATTTTTAGGGATTTGTCCTTTGCTCATGATGTGAAGTTCAGTACCACTTTTATGAGCTAGGCAAGTCCATGAGCAACGTCTGTAGACATCTATTGTCTGTCCTTAGTTCAAGTGTCAAGGTTGGAGAAACACAGAAGAGAGCAGTCAAAGTCCAGTGTAAGTTGAGGCAAGTGAAGGAGTTCTGATTTTGATCTAACCCAGGATAAATGCCTTAAAGAGAAACCGGGTGGTACCAGATACTCCTGAGGAGAACCTCACCTTTCATGTCACCATGACCATTCAAGCCATGTGTGTATGTGAAGACATGCCTCAGGGATAACCCACCTTGTCTTCAATCCTCTCACTTTTAAAGGACAGTTATAAAATTATCTCATCATCCAACTTCATACTTAACAATCTGGAAATTGTTTTCACTGTAAGATGATTGACTTTTTAGAGTTATTTTTTAATGAAAGCACTTCTAATGCACTGCTGTACTTATTTACTCAATGAGCAGGAAAATTGAGAAATGTCGGTTAAATGAAAACTTCATTGACAATTTCTTGATCATTCCTTTGTAAATGGTAAACAGAGTAAGCTAGGGGAGGTGGTAGGAGGTTGTATTTATAGTTAGTAAGCTGAGGTTTAGATTTAGATATATATAGATTTATTATGTGCTAGATAAGTGGCTGAATACCCTCCCTACTGCCCTGCTTTCCAACTTTCTCTCTGCATATTATACCTATGTCCATACATAATTTTGTATTCTATTTTGTAAGAAAAAAGCACCTGTATGGGTCTGTAAGTCTGTGGTAAGGCATTCTGAAATCACCTAATTACATGGCTTTAGGTCAATGCCATCAGTCTTCAGGAATCAAGACTATTTTGTCATCATCTGTTGATGACAGCTAAATATTTGGCTAATTAAGCCCTGTAAGTTATAGATCAAAATCTCTTGATCTGGGATAGGTTATTGATCTCGTAAGTGTCACCTAAATAAGTCAATCAGCAGCTGCACCCCACAGCAGTGAAATTATGATGCATCTTAAATTTCAAAAAGAAAGTGGATGTTCTAACAATTTTGAGTGACAGAGGAAAAAGGTTGAAATCAAAACTACCTTGAAACTTTGGCCCGCTTCTAAGATTCTCTGAATCCCGTATCAAAATGAAATAATATCAAGTATAATTGCGACAGGAGAAGATTTTTTTATATGCACCTTTCAGTTTCCTTAACTCTAAAAACATAATTTTGAACTTAGGAATTTAGTGTTTTCTCTCATGAACATTGGATTTAAAGGCTATTGTATTCAAGGATGTTCACTGTGGCATAACTCTTGCTGTTTGCACAACCTGCAAATGATCCAAAGCCCAGAGTTATAATTAAGGACCTTGTTACACCATAAAAGATTTTCAAATTTTAATCTATGACAGCCCACACAGCACTCAGGGCTTAAATACTTTATTGACCAGGCTGGCAGGCTGACTCCTCTGTTCGAACTGGGAGAACCCAGCTTCAATTTATCTCTCCCACGCTACATATTTGTAGTCATAAATCTTTTGCTGGGCTCTTTGAACATTAAAAATAGCCCAGTGCTGCTGGCTTCTCTGTTGGTGCTGGGAGAGCCAAATCAAAGGTGCCAGCCTCCTGTGGTCTTTTCATGTCTCACCGTGGCAGAAAACGTTTACATCTGTTTTGGCCGTCCTGGTCTAAGTGTCAAATCCAACCACAGCATTTGCTGTTCAGAGTTGATTTCCATCTCCCCAGATGTCTCCCCTATCTACATAGCAAGACTGAGCAGCAGAGTGGACACAGCAGCCAAGATGGTCGTTCATTGTGCTACACCTGCCCCTGCTCTCAGTGATGACTCTGGGTGGGTACCGCTTTTTCATTTCATAGGGACCTCACTAGATGAAGCAGAATGACCATGCTGGCACGAGTGCCAAGCCTTTCAGTTCTCATGCACCTCTGGAGGATAGAAGGTGAGGAAACAGCGGAGGCCAGGGAAATTGCTGTGGAAGACAGTACAGAGCAGTTTCAGGCTTGCCCCAGATCAGAACAAGGCTCAAGAACTGGAGGTTGACATAACAATTGTTAGCCAAGCTGTTCAGAGAAAAGAGTAACATGTTCCAATTATAAGTTGCATTATTGATATCCCTTTTCAAGCACAACCATGTTCTTTGGTTTGGATCTTTATTAAAGTGGTGATCAGAAACAATCTTTATGGGACTCGTTCTGTACCCCATGACAGAATGTCTTTAGTTATCCTGTTAGGAGCCATGGACTTATGGGCCTTAGACTTGGCATGCCTGATCAGCCTGTTGCATTGCAAAGCCTGCCTTGGGCAAGCAAGGCCACAGCAAGCAGGATATTGGGCCGGAACATCCTGTGTAAAGCAAGTGGAATAGAACCTCCATCCTTGTTCCTGTTCAAATAATTAGTTCCTCCCCTGTTTCAATATAGATGATTAGTTCCTCCCCTGCTTCAATGAGGATAATTACTTCCTAGAAACCCCCCTCCTTTCCCTCCTCCCCTAAAGAAGAAGGTATATATATGAGGAGTAAAATAAAGAGCAAGAGGCACTCTTTCCCATCAAGTTTGTGTGTCCGTGTGTTTCTTGGGCTAGCGGCCCGGCATTCCCAGCATTCTCAGTCCACCCTCAGGGTTAGAGCGTCATGTCCTGCAGGTCGGGACATTATCCTTTTTTGTCTAAGACCTCTTCTTGTTCCCTTACCAGTTTTATGGATATATAATTGACTTCTAATGAACTGTGCATATTCTAAGAGCATAATCTGGTAAGTCTTTCAATTTGTGGTTGTCATGAAGTCATCACCATAAGCAAGATGATGACCAGATCTGTTACTGCTTAAAGCTTCCTTACACCATTTCTGTTCCCTTCTCCCTGTACTATTGCATGGCCTTCCCCAAGCAATCACTCCTCTGTTTTCTGTTCCTGTAAATTAAGATGTGTTTTCTAGACTTTTCTGTAGATAGCATTGGATAATATATGCTTTTTGTGCTTATCTTCTTCCCACAAATATAATTGTCTGTAAGAGTCATCCCTATTGCATCATGTATTCATAGCATATTTTCCCCCTGCTGAGTGGCATTCTATCATGTGGATATACTGCAGTTTGTTTACTCATTCACCTGACAGTGGACATTGCAGATGTTTCTAGTTTGAGGTTGTTGCAAATAAAGTTGCTATGAACCTTTGTTCTCCCCATCTTTGCTTTCACAACTCCTAGCTAAATACAAAGGCACAGAATTCCTGGATGAACATATTTTCAGTAAGAGCAATACCAAATGAAAGCTGTATATAAAAAAATTTCTTAAGGAATTGCCAAAATCTTGTCCAAAGAGGTGTTATACAGAGAGGAGGAGCGATAGAGAGGAAGATCTTCCCTCTGATGACTTACTCCTCAAGTGGCCACAATGGCCAGAGCTGAGCTGATCTGAAACCAGGAGCCAGGATCTTCCACCAGGTCTCCCACTTGGGTGCAGGGTCCCAAGGCTTTGGCCCGTCCTCAACTATTTCCCCAAGCCACAAGCTGGGAGCTGGATGGGAAGCAAGGCTACCTGTATTAGAGCCAGTGCCAATATGGGATCCTGACACATTCAATGCAAAGACTTTAGCTGCTAGGCTACTCCTCCAGGCATAGGTTGTATTATTTCATAAATCCTCAACTGAGAGTCCCAGTTTCTTTATATTCTAGCTATCTTTTTATTTGAATTATTTAGGGAACATGAATCTAGCCTGTATGGACATCTGCATCAAATATAGCCTCTTATCTTTGGCTACGTCTCAAAGAAAAAAAGATTTGGGCTGCATAAAGTAGGAAAGTGCTTTGCTTTCCAACACTACTGGCCTTATGTTGACAGGAATTATATACTCTGTGAGATTCCTGGGAACTCAAGAAAAATTTGTGTGTTATCATGGTTACATCCATAGAATAATAAGTTAACATGGTTTGTAATTTTGGTTCTATTTCCTATTTTGTAGACAAGAAGGAAAGCAGAGGTAGTTTGACTTTCATTTCACAGATGTTTGTTCTGGGGGCAAATTTTTATGTAAGGAATTACTAGCAACTGCTCCCAGGCATGTGAACTGATTCAGAATCTGACTGTCTATACAAAACCCAATTTATCAGAGTAGGATGAGAGTGTAAGGAGGCCAACTCAGGCTTTGGACAGAACCATCTGTTGCATTTATCTAATTTTAAATACCTTAGAATCATATTGCCTGGTAGAATCTTACATATTAGAAGTCATCTGTTCCAGTAACTCTCAGATTATACTTTTATCTGAACTCTTGAACTGTAAAGGAGGAGGAAAGGTAGTTATCAAGTAAAGTTGATCTTTGTTCATGTATTTTATAAGTACAACTTCTATCCAAGAGTTCCCTTATAAAAGTCTCTGCACTTAATGCCAAAAAAAAAAAAAAAAGAAGGAAGGTAGGAACAAGAGAGAAATAGAGGAGAGAGAGAGAGAGAGAGGGTATAGATGGTTGCACAGACAGATAAAGGGAGAAAGAGGAAGGAGATATGGCAGGGACACTCACAGTCAGAATCTAGGTGACACCTCAAGAGGACCTAAGAATAGGACCTCCTGTTTGAGATCTAGTTCATTGTTCTAGATGGGGCCAATATGGAATCTTCTAGAACCTAGATTAGTGCTGTTTTCATTTGACTATGTGTAGTCTTTAATTTCAGGATTAACAAAGTGAATAAAGAAATCCATTCATTTAAGTGTAGAAAATGTACTATTCTGTCATATTTGTCACATAAGCCAGTCTCTCATCAAACCATCTAAACTACCATAGCAGAATACACTAACTCAATCACTTACACTTACTTCTATGTATTTTTGGTCACTTTACCTATGCTTTATTAAGGCACACATTGTTGGAGACAGAACAGCAAATCAAAGCAAATAGACTTAACCAGAACACCAAGTCCTTTGGTGATTTAGAGCAACTGATGGCTCGTGTATGTGTATGTATGTGTGTGTAAGAGAGAGAGGGAGAAAGAGGGAAAGAGGAGGAGAGGTAGGGAGGGAAGGAGAGGGAGAGAGAATGTTTGGATGCTATGGACATTTTCCAGATGATCTTTGCAATGAGTGTGAGAAAGGTCTTCAAAAGGTATTAAGTATTATGCCAACAAATCCAGCAATTCCTACTTAAATTGAAGCATCATGACGTAGGGATGGAACAGAACTTAAAAGCCCTTAAGAGGCAGAAAAGTTAAGTAGGTGGGATCTGATGTAGTTTTGATCTGTTATCCTACCTCTAAAACATATTGACCAAACCGGGGGATGCCATAGCATGTACTAATAACCCCTGAGAATAGAACAGACCTGAAAATCCTCCTCAAACAGCTTCCTCGTTCATTTATCCATGAGCCATGTGTCATTCATGCATTTAATTAAACAAATTTTGGTCAGGATATAAGCAAAACACTAGGCATAATGTTTTTCAGAATTCCTTATACAGTCTAGCCAAGTATGAGGATCCTTAGATGTTACTCAATATATATGTCTTATTAATAGATGTCTTCATTAAGTCATTCATCATTTTGAAGTTGTAGATGAAGTTCAGAGCACACACAAGATGTGTATCAAAAGATGTGTCTGTTATACAGCAAGAGGAGAGAAAGAAATTTTCCATCTGCTGGTACACTCTCAACATGCTTACGAAAGTCAGGACTCAACCAGGCCAAAGGCAGGAGCCTGAAATCCCAGCCAAGTCTCCTGTGTGCATAGCAAAAGAAGAACCAAGCATTTAGACATTATCCACTACTTTCCCAGGTGCTTAAGCAGGAAGCTGAATGAGAAGCCGAACAATCATGGCTTAAAGCAGCTCTCCAGTATGAGATGCCGGCATTCCAAGAGGGAGTTTAAACCCCAATGCACCCCAATACTGGCTCCTTACATGACATTTTCAATAACTATCCAGCAAGAGATATAGTAAAAAGGGAATACATCTTTGTTACAAGACTGCCAGGTACAATATTTTCATAATATATCTTGCTAAATCTAATCTTCAGTTCTGTGCCATTGAATGATTATCACTCCTCTGGAGATAAAATAAGTAACTTTCCCAAGGGTTATAACCCAGATTAAGATTTTGATGCAGTTTTAGCATCAGGGTTCTTGTGCTTGCCAGTATCCATGACAATGATTTTATGTATTTGGCATTAATATTTAGAAAGGAAGTAAGGACAGAAAGTAGAAGTCA
The DNA here is from genome assembly GCF_017591425.1 of Ochotona curzoniae. Taxonomy (NCBI): domain Eukaryota; kingdom Metazoa; phylum Chordata; class Mammalia; order Lagomorpha; family Ochotonidae; genus Ochotona; species Ochotona curzoniae. Next base: position 58,520,684 of record NW_024466599.1, on the reverse strand, counting down.
GAGTTCTACTTGTAAAATGCTGATTCTGACTCTTTGATGAGTTGTCCCCAGAATGAACTCTTCTTAAAGCCTCCTGTCCCCCAGCTCTTGGGGTACGCCAGATGGAATGTTACTGGGATGTAAAGAGGATTGCACCCAAGGCATGAGGGCCATTAAGATCTATCACAGAAAATGAAGAATCAGCCATCCTCAGCATGGTGCTCAAGGAGAAAGACTGTGATTTCCTGTTGCCAATTCCACACCAGATCACACATCTCAGAAGATAAATGAGGACAGTACCTTGGAAACTCTTGTGTGCCTACAGGTGGGAGGCAGGTGGGAAATTCTTCACCTGCCCCTAAACCCAGCTTGTGTTCAGGTGACAAAGCAGGCGTTTTAACTGTGCAGAGTTAAAACAAACAGAAAATTATAATGTGCACAAAAGGATTTTCCACACTGCTGAGCCTTGCAGAATGTTCACACTTGAGTTCCCCTTTTTGAATTCATTATCTCAAGGCAGCAATTGTTTTGGAAAGCCAGTGCAGCTGAACTGAAAATGTGCTGTTATTACTTCAGGTTTCTGGGAATAACTTATGATGGCTGTGGTGTTTTGAATAAGCTCTTCTGTTTGCAATTTCTTTGTGAATGAACTCTGCCATCTATCCTGGTCATTGATAAACATGAGATCCTTTGTAAATTATAAAATCAGAGCATAATCATTTGTTTTAATAGCATGTGTTTGGGGAAACAGTATGTGAAGTAATTTATTATTACAAGGTACTTCAAACATTTTGTGGAAAGTAAAATTACATATAAATTTGGCTCTGAAAAATTTTCAAATTCATGCCTAATTTTTCATAATATACATTGACATAAACTTTGTCATACTTCTTATACATATTTTTTCAAAACGTTGGCAGTAAATTTTAACTTTATTCATTACAAAGTTTCTGAGATACTTGTGTGTTTCCGCTGCACTTTCTTCACTTGCCTTTTCCAGAATCATTCTTTAATTTGAAGGATTTTAAGCAGTGGCTGAATATCTAGACATATCCACAAAACTTCTTGTGTGACCAAATTCTCACATATTCTTTCTTTGTCCCATCTAAATTCTGCGTGCCACTCAGTGTTTAAGTTCCTGTCCCTTCTCTAAGGATTGAGAGACTAGCAAAACCTTGACACCTATGACAACTGTTTCGTTAATCTAAAAGCCAAGTAAGTGCTTCTTTAAGATATCCCATTTTGAAGTCTTGACTAGAACATTAAAGTTGTAAGCAAATTTCGATGATTATTTCTTCTATATATTTTGCTTCTCCAGGTCAATGGGGATCTTCTTTAGTTCCAGGGCTGTGTAATACCTAGTATTTCAATACTTCACATAATATTTTCCTTTCTGTGAGACAGAATTCAGACAGAATCCCATTTGCTGATTGAACAATTAGTTGATAGAATTATGCTGTTTAGTAATCATTTCTTAAGGGTGAGAAATTCATGTGATCTCATTTCTTCCATTTCCCTAAACAGCTGTTTTCCAGCTGTCAAAATGAGATGACAGTGTGAGAGCTCATTGAATACCCTACTTCTGAATGATCTTGGAAGGATTCCTTTAAAAGGGCTGAGAAGTAAGGGAGTTATTGTAAAGCAAGTCTAAATTGCTATCAACTGCTACTGTTTTTAGTTTGCTATTGGAATTAGCAAAGTACATTTTAGTGTACATATATAATACAATTGTATTGATTGGACTGTCTTTCTCAAAGGTATTGGTGCAATTAAATTAACATTTCACTAGTACAGAAATAACCTGTTTAATAAAACCTTAACTGATGGATTCGGTATAACTGGAATATAGCAGATAAGCAGAGAATTGCATATAAGGGTTTTGCAAAACCACTACAAAGGCAAAAATAGATTATATTGGGCAGTTTTGTTTCCAAAAATGCAGAAGGCTCTTAGGACGTCAAAACCAGAAGTTAGCTGGTGCTGATGTTGCAATGCCAAAGCATATATCATAAATGCAATGTTTTCTGCAGCCTGCCAAACACTGGAAAATCCACTTGGATTTATCAGGCATAATGTTAAGTCAAGAAACACTTGTGAGCAGCAAATTTCATCTGAAGGAAAGGGTTGGTTGGTTATTGTTCCAGTCTTAGCTCTGAATCATGAACATTAAACAGCTAATTACAGAATCTCTGGGAATCAAGACTGCATGACAGGGACCAAGTCCTTTGGTGCCTTAGTGTGTCTTCTAAACGAAAATCCCACCTGTTATCTCTGCACAGGTTTTTACAGTCTAAGTGGGAACTGTGTCATTGGATCTCAATGCATCACTTACCGAGCTCTACACTATGTACCATACCATTACCAAGAAAGGCAAAGAAACCAGAGACAGACCCATTATTCCTGGCACAATCACATTTCTATATGGAAGCTTAAAATACATATCCTATTCAAATCTGTACGTTCTTTCAAATATGAAGTTACTGGAATTGCATATTAAAATACAGGTTTCAAATGCCTTTTGAATCATCATAATCTCTGGAGGTGGGAGGTTGAAGATCAGAATGTGCTTTTTAACAGGAAACTCAAATGACTCATGAAACTCAAGTCTAAGGGCTACTTTAATGAGAGTTATAGGTTCAATGCGTGACTGAAGAAAGCACACGAACATAAGGAATAGCACTTGTCCACAGACATGTGAATCTGTGAATTGGGTGGGGAGTCACTGCTAGGAAAAAAAAAATGTATTAAGAAGCAATAAATGAAGTAGACCAGATAGAATCACAACCTTGATACTTGCTGCTGTTATCTAGATTTGGAAGGTGATTAGGAATTTCTTTCTGCTCTGTGGATATGAAGTGTAACCCTTACATTTATTGGATTATAAATCGTGTAAATACCAAGGGAGAAGAAAATGTCAAGAATAGAAGTCCAGAAAACATGCATACTTAAGGGATGGGTTTAGCAGGGAGTGGCAATGAAAGTGAAGTGGTCAAAGTTAGAATGAGAACTGTAGTGAAGAAAAATTTTGTAAAGGAAGATGAAATCTTTAAGAGCTTGGTGAAGTTCAAAAGCTCTTATAATATGCATACAGTTCAAATACATGTAAAATGACTGGAATAAGTACAGGTACTAATACTTGGTGGTGTTTAATGCTGACAGTCATGATGGGCAAGTGTCATAGCAGTTAAGACGTCATTTGGGATGTCCTTGGGATGAATGCATGAATTTGAGTCCTGGATCTGCTTGTGATTCTGGTTTCCTGATAGTGTCCCTGGGAAGCGACGGGTGATGGATCAAGCACTTGGATCACTCTCAGCCACATTTGACACTCAGATCGAATTCAACCATCTCAGTTTTGGCCTAACCCTGACAGTTGCAGCCTTTTGTGGAGTAAACAGGCAGATTCATTCTTTCTCTCTCTTTCTCTCTCTCTCTCTTTTTCTGACTTGCTCTCTTTCTCTCTCCATTTCAAATAACAAAGTGAATAAGTTAAATTTATAAAAGGTGATAGTATCATTACATTGGGGAACTTTGCCAATACCAATCACAACTGTGTTTGCCCTGTATGTCTCATGTGGACTAGATCAGGCAAAAGCCAGGCTGGGCTGATTATTCCTATTGGTGCAAACAAAACTAGAGTGGGTGAGGGTTGTTTGGGCTTACCCTCAGCGGCAAGAAGCTGGCACTGGGGGCTAGTTCCATCAAGTCAAACCACGGAACTACCTGGAGAGGGCATAATCTGGGAGTGGGAGAGGCCTCAGAGGGAAATAGTGGGCTCATCCCTCTTGGGTTTCCACTTCCACGGGATGGCATGAAAACTAGGACAGCGGCTGGGATGGAATGGGGTGGGACAGACTGGATTACTGCTACACATACTGGCTAACAAGGGTAGGGGGCAGGCCTGGTGGGGGTTATTGCGGGCCGCTCCAACTAGGCTGCAGCTCCCACTGGTTTATGTGAGGGCCGAGCATGTGCTGGGCAGAACCAGGCTGGACTGCAACACCCATTGATTCCAGTGGAAGTTGGAAGTGAAAACAGAACCAACCCAGCAATTGCAACCACCAGCTGATCAGGGCGATGGACTGTGCTGGGCCCTATACTTGCTAGCACATACAAGAATCTGGTTTGAGAACACCTCAGACAAAGTTTCTTTGGAGATCTCCCCAATCAAAATGCTGGACTCAGAACCCTAACCAAGAAAAGAGAGAAGATGTAACAGGTCAACCAACCATCTTAGCTATATCTTGGCAACGAAATACAGGGCAAACAGACTCTATGATGGACTATGTCAACCAGTGGATTCTTCAAGGACCTCATAGTGCTTGGAGTGGCAAGATTGGCAGCGATTCATAACTGTTGAAATATCAAACCACCTGAGCAAGAATCTCAGAGCATACCCTATATCCGGGACCTGGGGAGGGTGGGAAATTGGGTGGGCCTTCTCCCTTAATACCCCCCTTTAAACATAAAGGAAACAATATGGAAAAAATAATAGTCTTACCCACTTTCCTGTAGCCCTTGAATCTTTCTACCCTCATTAACTATGTAAAGATTGTCAAAATATAATTTTTAAAAAAAGGAAAAAAAAGAATAAAAAAAACCTACTGTGTTTGCTATATGGCACTAACTGTATATTTGAACTGTACTTTCCTACATTATTGATTGGTCATAGAACTTGACTTCCCAAGCCATCAAACCCTTCCATTTTTTTTGCTGTATTCTCTCCTTGTATAACCCTCTTCACTCTGGCTGATTTGGTGCTGTCCATTGCCTCTAGATCTGCGAGGACATAATTTAGTCAGTCCAGTTTCGTACCTTGAACACATCTATGCTTTTGTGACTAGGGAAATAGCCAAAATGTCTTTGCTTTCCTATTTTTTTCTTCTAATCAGAATCTTGTGCCTCCTCAAGCCTCACCATCCATTCTTCGTATTTAGAATTCTCAGTGCTATCTTTCCTGGGTTGTTTATGTCCAGGTCTCAGATCCCTTCTAAATAAATTTTCTTTGGCATGTACAACTCACCGATAGGCTTGTGTAACACAATGTGTATGGGGGTATCCAAGATTTAATAAGACCTGAAGTCTGGAGGAAAATAAAATTAGAGAAAGTAAATTGATTCTTATATTGGTTGGATACCAGAAAGCCAGAATAAATATCCCAAGTGGTCTTACTCTGCTGGATACTGAATTCCAAAATTTCTCACGGAAGCAATCTGCAGAGTTGTGAAAACTCTTTAAATTGGCACCTGGGTAATTTTTTTTTTCCTTTTTCTCCTCTTTTGGGGAACTGATATTTCTAGACATCATGTTGAGAACTGTGACTGTCCTGAGGCCTTTTTATCCCTGAGAGGCATGCACTAATTAAGTGGTGTCTCTGGCTTTATTATTTAAGAGGATCTCTCTTCAACTCCAGCAAGCCCCTTTCATGCCTTCTGAGAAAAGGCTCATCCTTTAGTTGGTTAGCAAGCTCTTGTCAAGATAGGTGGAGTTTTAGACTTATTCCGAAGTGTTGCCTCTCTCCATCTGCTTTAGAAACAGCTCACAATTTCTTGTTGTTTCAGATGTGATTAATCTCCTGCCAAATAAAATTAAGAACTCTTATTTGTTTGTTAGGTAGGAGAGGCTCCAGCACATTGACCCCTAAGTCGTTCTTCGCTCTTTGTGCTTTGCAGTTGCATCTAAGGGTTTGCAGAACCTTACTTCATTTCTTGGGACTCGTGTTAAGAACTGTTTTATTCCATTACTGCTCCATTTAATCATAGTTATTAAAAACAAACAGCCATTCTGTAGGCCTGTTTGTGTTTGTCATCTTCCAGCCACTGTGATGCTTTCTAAAGAATGTGCCTTTCACAGCTTTTGGCTGGTGGATCTTGAGCTCTTACACCCCAGGGAGGTACCATTTCCTTCAATGTACCTGACCATGATTGGCTGACTTGCTTCTACTTTGGGTGGTGGAAAATATGTCCCTCAAAGAGAAATTGTTGGCTCCAGAATGAAGAGATGGCTAAATGATAAGTAAGGTTCAATTTAGTAGTAACGCATTTAGCTTCTTTCCAATTTTTAAAAATTATCCAAAGGGTCAGCACCGTGACATTGTAGGCTAAGCCTCCCTCTGTGGTGCTAGCATCTCAAATGGTGACAGTCTGTGTCCTGGCTGCTCCATTTTGGAACCAACTCCCTGCTTATGGTCTGAGAAAGCATCAAGCTATGGCTCAGGTCCTTGGGTCCCTGCACCCACATGGGAGATCCAGGGGAAGTTCGTGACTGTTGATCAATTCAGCTTTGGCCAATGTAGCTGTTTGGGCAATGAACCAATGAATGGAGGATTTCTCTGTCTCTGTCTTTCTCTGTTTCTCACTCTCCTTCTCTCTGTAACTCTGTCTTTCAAATAAAATAGATCTTTAAAAATTATTCAAGAGGCAGATGTTTCATACAGTGATTAAGATGCTGCTTCAGATGTCTAAATCCCGATTCCAAGGGTCCAGATTTCAGTTTTGGCAATACTACTGGTTCCAGCTTCTTGCCAGTGAGCTCCCTGGGAAGTAGCAGAGCCCATGGTTGGCACCCTGCTGATACTTCTTTTGTTCCTGTGATCACCAGAGTAAGCAGTTTAAAAATATTTTTTTGCAGTAGCAAATCAAGTTGTGAGTATTTTATCTGTACAATATAATATTATTAAGTATTTGTCAGCACCAAAACCTCAATGCATTCTTTCCTCAGGTTAATGTAGAAATAAAAGCCAAGAATCAATTTGGGACAGAAAAGTTTATTTGGGAACTGAACAGATGAATGTAGAAAGAACAGGGAAAAGGAAAGCATCTTCCAAGAGGCAGCCAGGTGATGGAATGTTTCCTGAAAAGAAATTCACCAGGGTTTCAGGAAGTGTCTTGGTGTTTAAGGGTCCCATGGCCTCTCACTGTGCTACTCAACTAGGCAGGAGTTCATACGTTGAATGCCCAGCTGGGAAGACCTTCCCCATTGGTGATCTCTAATCAATTAGAAAATGATTCTGGAGCTGCTCACTTAAAAAGGTGTCATTTTCTTGACCACCTGATGACTGGCTAGTGAAGAATAGGCAGTGGCATTCCCAACAAATGACATTTCCCTTTTCCTTGAGTGTCTGGCTTTTCAGGATTTAAACAATATCCTGGGCCCGGCGCGGTGGCGCAAGTGGTTAAAGGTCCTCGCCTTGCACGCCCGGGATCCCATATGGGCGCCGGTTCTAATCCCGGCAACCCCGCTTCCCTTCCAGCTCCCTGCCTGTGGCCTGGGAAAGCAGTCGAGGACAGCCCAAGGCTTTGGGACCCTGCACCCGCGTGGGAGACCCGCAAGAGGCTCCTGGCTTCAGATCGGCATAGCATCGGCCCGTTGCGGCTCACTTGGGGAGTGAATCATCGGACGGAAGATCTTCCTCTCTGTCTCTCCTCTCTGTATATCTGCCTTTCCAATGAAAAAATAATAAAAATAAATCTTTAAAAAAATAAATAAACAATATCCTGTTTTCCAGCACTCCTAGTATTTGCAAACATGGGGCACTGAGATGGTGGCCCAGGGGGAAAGGCCTCACAAGGCTTACCCCCTGGACCTGACACAAGATTTTGATAGACTTCAGTATTCACATTATGTAATGACTAAATTTGGCTACTTCCCACTCATGTCACCTCTCCTAGTTACCAGTTGTTACGATGAGAACATGCATTAACCATAGTCACAACTCACTTGAACTTACTCCTCCCGATTGAAATGTTATATTCTTTGCTCAGCATCTCCACAGCTCTCACTATCCTGACTCCCAATCACTTTATTCACTGCTTCTGTGACTTCAACTTGTATAGATTTCACGTAAGTGAGGTAATGCAGTATTTTTCCTTTTGTGGTGGCTGCTTTGTTTCATTTAATAGAGCATTGCCCAAGTTGACTCATCTTTTCACACAACACAGTGTTTTTACTTTTCTTCTTGCTAAATAGTATTCCATTGTGTGTTTGTGTGTATGACTCTGTATGTGTGTGTGTGTGTGTGTGTGTTGCATTTTATTACCCATTCAAGGCTTGATGAACACACAGGATATTCCCATCTTATAGCTATTGTGAACAATGTTGTGATAGGCATGGAAGACATCTTTCTTTTCAACAGACTGATTTCATTTCCTCTTGGTATATACCCAGTGATAAGATTCCTAGATCATTTGGTAGTAAAATTTCTTGAGTTTTTTGAGAAATTCTCATTCTCTTTTTTTGTAATAAACTATTTTAATTTTCCTTCCCACCAACGTGATGTATTCAATATATTCTCACCAATATTTATCACCTTTCATCTTATTGATTTGACAATAGCTGTTCTAATAGGTGTGACATTATGGCTCAAAATACTCCCATTCCAAAGGTTGTCTTATCACTCTGATTGTTTCCTTTGGAATAACAAATGTTATAGATTGAGCAACACCATTTGTCTTTGATGACCATGTCCCAGGAATACTTGCCCAGACCAAAGCCATGGAGATGTTCTCCTATATTTTCTTCTGGTAGTTGTTTTAAAGTCTTTTTAAGTTTTCTATCCATTTTGAGTTAATTATGTGTGATTGGATGAAAGAAGAAGCTACTGTCAGTTTTCTCTTTGTGGATGTATCATTTTCCCAGCATCATTTATTGACAATACTGGCCTTTCCAAGTTGTATGTAGTAACTTCTTTGTGTGAAATTATTTGACTGCAAATATGTCTATCTATGTCTGGGATATGTATCTTTTCCCATTGGTTTGTACATCTGTTTTTATGCCAATACCAAGATACCTTAATTATCATATGTTTTTAATAGATTTTGAAGTAGCATGATGCTTCCAACTGGTTGTGTTTTTTTTTTCAAGAATGTTTTGCTATTTGGGGCTCATCGTGGTTCTATATTAATTTTAGGATTTCTTGTTCTATTTATACTAAGAATTTCATAGGTAGTATGATAAGAATTGTGGTGAATCTATAGATTGCTTTGGATACTATGGATAGTTTAATGTTATTTATTATCCCAATCCATGCATATGGAACATCTTTTCAATTATTTGTGTCACTTTCTGTTCTTTCATGAGTGTTTTATAATTTTCATTGTAGTGATTTTTAACTACATGGGTAAATTTGTTCACAAGTATTTTCTTGTAGCTCTTACATATGGGATTGGTGTATCAATTTCTTCTCTAGTCAGTTGTTACTCTATAGAAATATTAACAATTTTTACATATTGATTTTGTGTCCTTTCACTTTTACTGAGCTTCCTTCTTCCAATTTTTTTAGATTATTTAGCATTACATATCTATAACTAAGTAGGTAGATACACAGCTACATAGAAGGAAAGGAAGAAGGAAAGAAAAAAATAAAGGGCAGCAGGAATGAATGAAGAAAGGAAGGAAGAAGATAAGTATATAGTCCATGAATAAGGAAAACTTAATTTTTTTTTCCATTTCAGTACTTTACATTTCTTTTGCCTACTTACTCTGGCAATGGCTTTCAGTGTTGAATAGAAGTGTTGTGAAAGGGCATCCTTCTTTCCTCCTGATCTTAAGAGAAAAATCTGTGAACTTTTCCCTGCTTACTCTGAAACTGTTTATCATATTTGGTCTGTATCGTATTAATGCGTGTTCATTCTATACCTAATTTATTTAGAGTCTTTATCATGAAATGGTCTTGGACTTTTTTCAAATGGTTTTGCTGCAACTATTAAAATGATCAGATGGCTTTAGTCATTCTATTAATGCAATATGTCACATATATTGATTTTCTTAACTTGAACCATGTGTGAATTACTGGGATCAATCCTGCTTCATCATAGTGAATGATCTTTTTAAATGTGATGTTGAATTCAATTTGCTAGTATTTCGTAGAGGATTTTATATCCAGGTTCATCAGAGATTTTGACTTCTAATTTTCTTTTCTTTCCTTTATTGTTTGATACCGATTTTATCTTTGGAGATGCCAGCCTTGTAAAATGAGCTTTAAAGTTATTCCTCCTCAACTTTCTAGAAAAACCTGGGAATAATTGATATTCTGTTAAACTTTGTGTATTCCCTGGAATTCAGCATTGAATTCATTAGGTCTTACGCTCTTGCTTCCTTCCTTACTCAGTTTTTCTGTGCTTTTTAAACTTGCTTTTACCCACTGGCACATTCCCTAAGTGCCCACAGGAACTGGGACTGGACCAAGTTTAAACTCGGAGTCCAGATCTCATTCTAGATCTCCCATAGGAATGCAAGGAACTTAGCAACTGGAACCATCATTGCTGCTTTCCAGATGTACTTGGCAGCAGGCTGCATGCCAAAGCAGAGCAAGGACTTCAACCCACAAGGTTTGATGGAAGTACAGGTATCCCAAGCAGCAGCATCACTGACCTGCCAGCTGAGCTTTCCTTGGCTAAAAGCTTTTCATGATTGATTAAGTTTCTTTATTCATTATTAGTATTTATTTTTATTGGGAAGCAGATTTACAGAGAGAAGGGGAGACAGAAAAAGACATTCCCCCATCCACTGGCAAACTCCCAAAGTGGTCACAGTGACCAGAGATGAGCTGAGCTGATCTCAGCCTTGGAACCTGGGATCTCTTCCAAGTCTCCCATCAGGTGCAGGGTCTCAAGTCTCTGGGTTATCCTCTACTGCTTTCCCAGGGCGCTAGCAGGAAGGTAGATAAGATTTGGAGCAGGCTGGACACAAACCAGTGCCCATATAGAATCCTGGTGTGTTCAAGGTAAGGATCTTAGTCACTGAGTCATTATGCCAGGCCAAGACTTTCTTTTCTTTTTAAGATTTATTTATTATTTTTTATTGGGCAGTAAAATATACAAAGAGGAGGAGAGACAGAGAGGAAGATCTTCCATCTGATGATTCACTCCCCAAGCTGCCACAACAGCTGACGCTGAGCTGATCTGAAGTCAGGATCCAGAAGCTCTTGTAAGTCTCCCACACGGGTGCAGGTTCCCAAAGCTTTGGGCCGTCCTGGATTGCTTTCCCAGGCCACAAGCCGGGAGTTGGATGGAAAACAGAGCTGCCTGGGATTAGAACTGGCGCCCATATGGGATCCTGGTGTGTGCAAGACAAAGACTTCAGCCGCTAGGCTACCATACCCCTTCTGTTTATTTATAATTTAATCTCATTTTGTCCACTTCTACATTATCAGGTTTTTGGCTTATAATTATTCGTGTTGGTCCCTACCAGGCCAAGACTTCCTATTTATTCAGAATTTAATCTCAGTTCTGAAATGATCATTTCTAAATTATCAGAAGGCTTTAAAAAAGGGAAGAAAAAAATGCATTTCAGCAAAAATTTTCTTTGGGCACTATATCAGTCTAGTCACTTGAGAAAGCTCAGACTATGTGGAACATTAAAGAATCGTTGAAACTATTTTGTTTCTGTTAAAAGAATATCCAGGGCCCGGCGGGTTGGCGCAAGTGGTTAAGGGTCCTCCCCTTGCACGCCCGGGATCCCATATGGGCGCCGGTTCTAATCCCTGCAGCCCCGCTTCCCTTCCAGCTCCCTGCCTGTGGCCTGGGAAGGCAGTTGAGGACGGCCCGAAGCTTTGGGACCCTGCACCCGCGAGGGAGACCCTGAAGAGGCTCCTGGCTTCGGATCGGCATAGTATCGGCCCGTTGCGCTCACTTGGGGAGTGAATCATCGGACGGAGGATCTTCCTCTCTGTCTCTCCTCTCTGTATATCTGCCTTTCCAATGAAAAAATAATAAAAATAAATCTTTAAAAAAAAAAAAAGAATATCCAACATTCATGGGAAAATTACTTCACATTTTGATATCCCTATTCCATTAATAAACCTATAGGTAAAATGTCAACATTTGAAATGGTCACAGTTCTATTTCTTTTAATAAAATTTTTGTCAAAATAAGTTCATCCGAATCATTGCTGCTTATTTGCTTGAATTTTTTTGTGTGTGTGTGCAATAATTAAGCTTAAAACACCTTCTTGAGTCAGTTCCTCCTTGCAAGTTCAGCATGTTACTTTGGCCTCTATTATAATATCTAAAACAGCCCACTCTACATTACAGCTTTCTGTCTTTTACTATTTAGTGGAGGATTTGCATTGATCTATATGCTACCATTTTAGGAGCTCTTAAAGAATTTGAGTCCTATTTGTTTATGTGCTTTTTACTGATGGATAGATTTGTGACTACCTTACTATCTGTTACAGAATGTTGTACACTGGAGCTGTTCACTATGTATTTTATGTATCACTAAACCTTGTGGAGGGGTTATTTTAGGAAAGTATTTTTAATTCTTGCCCATTTGGCTGCATGCCTAAATCTGTATGCCTTTAATTTTCAAGTGAGACCCTTTCTGCTTACTTTGCTGGATGCTAACTAGAATCTTTGTTGTGCAAATGCTTAGTTCTTTAGAAATTCAAACTTCTTGGCTCATTCTCTAGGGTTGTCCTGCCTTTTATAGGTGCAGTAAATTTGATCACCATCAAGGGATGTTAAGCAACATACAGTGAGAAAAAAAATACTTCCCTTTGCTGACATTAGATGTTTTCTAAAACAGCTTGATTATTTCTGGTCAAGGGAAATTCTTTATGATTTTAAAAGTCACAAAGTGAAGCTTTGGCATGGATCTAAAGAGACAGGAAGTAAATGAACCTGTAACTGTTCAGAAATATATTCTGTATGCTTTTAGCATGATGGGTGGTTGAAAGTGCCTTCATTCTGTGATATAATAGAAGCCACACAGGATCATGAGGTTATGAAAAGGCTTGCAGGTGGAGACTTGCCTGCAAATGATGCATTTGCAGGAAGCTTAAATGGGTAGGGTAGGTAGGAGTGGTAAGTTGACAACTTTTTCAAAGGAAGTTTATTTTAAATTTCGCTTATCAGATTCTTTCTGAGCGGGGATAATGATGTTGTTCACTTTAACAAAGAAGGTCATCTTTAATATCAGGCTAGGGAGTAATAACCCATGACATATTTCTCTTCTTTCACTTATTTATTCTCCAATTCTGTATGCATAGAGCTGCAAGTTTCACTTCCTCAATCAATACTTTAACACATTCACTTCTCCTTGTTGCATATTATATTAAGCCCTTCCTACCCCTAAGGCAGCGGTAGGAAGGGCTTCTTAGGGGTAGGAAGGGCTTCCACCACCACACTGGAACTGTGGGGGCAAGGGATCTGATCTATCTCCCTGCTTAACCATCGAGGTAAAGCAAACTGCACAACCTTTCTGAGGCCGCTGTGTCTTTTTGAATGAATAAAATTGCATCATATGCTATCTGAATGTGTATACCTGGACAGCTCAACTCATCGTCATGTCCTGCAGTTGCTCTTTGAGCACTCTTCTTCCAGGAGTTTCAGAACATGCTGTGCATTGATATGCCATTTTGTAACTGCACAACAGTTCTGAAACTAACTTCTAATCTTTTAGCTAGTACCTGCGATCTCTGCTTCTCTCTCTTCTTCACCTTACATAGTTTTCATTTTCCCTATCTTGCAGAGCCTGGATGGAAGTGCATACCTGCCGGCACATTTACCTGCTGTTTCTTTCCCCTTGCGTGGTTTTTTTTTTTAAAGATTTATTTTTATTATGTTTTTATTGGAAAGGCAGATATACAGAGAGGAGAGACAGAGAAGAAGATCTTCCTTCCGATGATTCACTCCCCAAGTGAGCGCAAAGGCCGGTAATATGCCGATCCGAAGCCAGGAACCTCTTCCGGGTCTCCCACGCGGGTGCAGGGTCCCAAAGCTTTGGGCTGTCCTCCACTGCTTTCCCAGGCCACAGGCAGGGAGCTAGAAGGGAAGCGGGGCTGCAGGGATAGAACTGGCACCCATATGGGATCCCGGGCGTGCAAGGCGAGGACCTTAACCACTGCGCCAACCCGACGGGCCCCCCTTGTGTGGTTTTAATGTGTGTTTCCTTCCCCATCTCCTACACTTCTGAACCCTCCCTCCTCAGCTTTTTTTCTTTGCCTCCTCCACTGAAATTTCTTGCAAAGCTTGATTTATTGTCTCTTTCATGGTGTAGTATAATAATAAGGATTCTGCAAGTATCATTGTTGGACTTAATAAGTAGCTGCATTGATAACCTAGGCTTGTAGTATTCCAGTCCCAGATCTCCCACCAAAAGACAGTTTGCAGTTTTGCTTCTTACTTTCCTACTTCTTTTGATAACTTAAAGATAGAAATCAGAAAAAGACAGTTGAACTACATCAGAGAATGTACACTGGATATAGAAACAATAAAGAAAGGTAGCATGTATCAATAAGAAAAACAGGCCTGGGATAAAATTATAGAAAGTGTTGGAAACTGAGGTTAATAGGAGAGGTGTCTCATTATTCTTTTTTCTGTGTGATTTTTCATGCCAAGACAAACATACTGTTGTAGGGTTTTGACCCCGAATACAGCAGCAACCTCAATTATTATTTCACAGGAAAGAAGAATTTTTGTGCAGACACAGTTTAGTTTTAAAGCAAGATTTATTAGAAAAATTGAGAAAGAAGACTCCCATCCTAGTGATGGGAGCGGACTTTGAGTTAGAAAAAACCCTTGCCCCCTGCCATAGTGGCAGGAGGAAAAGTAAAATGGCCCTAGTCCTCTGCCATAGTGGCAGGAGGAAAAGCAAGGAGAAAAGCCCGTATTAATGGTCGGGAAAGCACCTTTTAAAGGTTTACTTCAAAGGCGGTCTCCAAGGACAAAAGGAAATTCCTGGTCCCCACCCCCACCCCACCCCCCCCACCTCCCCCACCCCCCGTTTTCTGGCTTTGGGGCAAAAGACCAGACAGGTGTCAGGCATTGGACATTCCTGGCCTTGGGAATATGAGTACTACTTTCTCCAGTCCCCTTTCAATGCTAAGGGGACCAGCCTGAAGCCCTCCCACACAATGGCGGAGATAATGGTTGATACTTCAGGTAGGGAATTGATATGCTAATGTCACCCTTGTCTCTTGGACGAGACATGCTCTGGTGAATCCAAGATATGGTGGGGAAAATATCTTTTTATATTTGAGAAAAAAATGATTACTTGGGGACCCAGAATATCCTAACTGCCTATTACCCAGTCTAACTCCTCCCTCAATATCTGTTGAATCTATTCAAATCCTTGGCCATTTGTATGCAGGCTTTAAGTTTGGGGTCTTCTATGGTGTCTTAAATTTCTAGGAGCCAAACCTTGAATATCTCTCTTCAACTTTGTTTCTTTATAAATATTTTTCTTGAGCTGCTTCTACTATCTTGAGTCTTAACTCATATATCTTATTCTTTATTCATTTTATATACCCTGATAATACCTACACATGCTTCTGCCCACAATAGTTTTCCAAAAATTTCTAGCTGAAATTTGCATTGAAGATGGCTAAAAGTTAAGGAAGTTCTAGAAAGATTGCAGAAAAATAAGAAAGAGAAGATACCATATTTGAAATAAAGTAAGAAAGAAACCAGGATGTTAGGGAGCTGGTATGGGTAGTCTGTGCTGTTCAGGCCCTTTGATCCGTTATAAATGTAGATTTCTGGAGCTGAACTTAGCTAGTGAACATCTGACCTAAAGTTTTCAAAATGTTAAACTTAGGAGATACCCAAGGTGATACCTTTTATTGTTTTATCTGAGCATTTTGAAATGCACTGAAAAGGAAGTTATTTTGATGTGTTTGAAAAATACTGATTTCACATTAACAGAAGTAATGGGTTTCTCATACTAAATTTCGAAAAGTATTAGGTAAACATTGGAGTGGTTATGGATTTAGTGAAGAATATGAAAGATGTTCTCAAATTACCATGTTTGTGTAATCACTTGGATTTTTCAAGGGAGTTAATTGATTTGACAAGATCACACCAATGAATCATTGGCAGAATCGCTGTATCTCTGAGGTAACAGACAAAACTGAATAATGGGTCCAATTAAACAACCTTCATGGTCCTCTATTTTTGTCCTTCATGTTGAAACTGGACGTAATGGGCCCAAACTTCCTGAGTTGTCCTGCATGTACCTACGCCATGAACTGCCCCTGACATGTAGTGGGAGTCCCATCAATCCCTTCTCCACATGCCTCCACGGGATCGGTTGAGTTACAAGTTCATTTTCTTTCCACTGCTCTGCATTTAAGTACACTCATTTCCCCATTCTTTCATACTAACATAAAATTTACATGTGTCTTAAATTTGTGCTGCTGCTTTGAAATAATTCCTGCTGCAGTATTACTTTGCATTACCCAATGAACTCCAGGATTAAGAAGTAAGAGTGTTAGATTCTCCACTTTGTATATACTGAAAGCAAATATCCACTGGTCACCCTGTGATTCAGTAAGGCTGAGGCTCTCTTCTGAGGGTTGACTATTGTTCTTGCTTGGTTTTTTCCCAAAGAAAGAGAAAAAACATGCAGATTGAGCTAAATGAAGTATAATTGCTGGGCTTCACTCCCATATTTATATTTTATAATGCTGACTTCTTTCAGTTGATCTCTGAGTCTTGCCTATAATGAATTCTCTCAGGAGTTAAGTGACTAACTTGTTTCAAAGAGAAAATTTGTCAAAATCCTGTGCCTTTTTTTAAGACTTAATATTTCTCTCCCTGCCTACCCGAACTCAGATTTTGTTCATCTCTGAATTGAATGTCCCACATTCTCCTGAGATAAAAATAATGCGTTGAAGAGAATGTTGCACTGGCAGCCTAAGAGGTTCCCTTGGTTCCAGGAAAATGAGAAAGTATGGATTTGTTTAGGTCAAATGTGTGTATGTGTATGCAAGGGAACTCTTAAAAGTTTGGGAAAAACTGCACGGTCAAAATATAAGTTATTTTAATGCAAAATTTAAATTAATGTATACATTTTTATAACATGCATTTCCCTTGAACTTTTTAAAGACCCCTTGCATGCATACACACCTCCCCCCCCCCCCCCCCACACACACACCCAGAGTGATGTTTTAACATTCACAATTTGTTGTCATCCACAACAACAGCACACCACTGTCATTCTTGGAATCCACAAGAACTCTGGGATTGGATTTCACTCCTAAAACAAATCTGCTTTAGAGCTGCACCTTTCCTCCCCCTCCCTCTAGTGGGTGAATGTTCCCGAGAGCCTCCTGCTTGTGCTCAATTTTTAATACATTTGTGTCAGCAGTAATAACCGCTTCATTGAATGAAGCTCTTTCAATATGGTCGGGGCCTTGTATTAAGTGCAGCATGCTTTCTAATCACAGCACACCAGCATGGCCCTGCTATCTGTAGCTGGTCACCAACCACTCTCTCTTTATTAATGGGCTTCCTTTGCCAAAGGACGGAATGCAGGGTTTTCAAAAACCCATTAAAAGGCACAGCCTATTGTTGCTGCTCTCAGTCATACAATGTGAATTCAGTTTTCATCCTCTGTGTCAGGGGAAATTCTTCTCAAGAGGATATGCGTGGGCTCTATCTAGTCAACACCACTCCCTCATACACTTTGTGTTTTAAGTCTTGCACCCAAGTCCATTTTGCTGATGGATGTTTTACTTGTTTCTCCATGCTGCTTTCATCTCCCTGGAATATGAGATAGCTGTGGCACCTCTGAATACAAAATCTGTAGAAACAAAGAACATGCAACAAGAAGAGAAGCTCTTTTCCCAGAAATACTCAGATTTCTTCTAGAAGCTCATTGGTACCTTGTTGCTAATACATTCATTATCACAAGTGAAAGAAATACCACTTCTGGATTAAACACCAAGAAGTTGCATTATTTCACGCAAGGGAGTGGCTCGTGCTATTCCAGGAAGTGGTCATCCAGCCTCCTTTTTCGACATCTTTAGTCAAGCAGAACCCCACAGATCCTGCAGGGGGCTGCTCCATCACTGGGGGGAAAGGAAGATGTTGACAACATATTTCTCTGTTAGGCCAACACTCTCAAGTGTCCCCAAAGTCAGACAAAGCATAGATATCTGCAGAAGTATGAGTGAACAGAAATAAGTTCATGAAGCAGATCCTTGACTTAAGACAACACTGGTCACTGTCTCTCCTGAGATCTTAGGGAGTAAGAGAGAACATAAGCCACTCTATGTTTTTCTAAATTCCCATTTTATTCAAGGGAAATTCAGTTCAACAAACAAGGAGGTTGCCTTTAATATCAAGGATGGCCTTGCTTTAACAGGATGTGACTGAGTGCATTTTCTTCAGTTAGCATTAACATTCTAGTTTTGCATGAAGCCAGTTGTGAGACCGGAAGCTGCTGCTACTCCCAAAGCAGAAACCAAAGCAAAGGTTTTGAAGGCCAAGAAGGCAGTGCTAAAATGTGTCCATAGCCTTGCACACATACAAAAAACATGTATGTGTCACTCATGTTCTAGTGGCCCCAAGCCACTTCACCTCCAGTGGCAACCCAGATTTCCTCAGACGAGCAACCCCAGGAGAAAAAAAGTTTGACCACTACTCCATCATGAGGGCCACTGAGTATGCCAGGAAGAAAAAAGAAGAACACAACATACTTGTGTTCATTGCGAAAGTCAAAAGGAAGCAAGCACTAGATCAAGTAGAATGCGAACAAGTTCTAATCCACTTGACTGGCTCCTGATTATATTTTGGATGCTGCCAACAAAATTGGGATCATCTAAACTTAGTCCATCTGGCTAGTTCTAAATATGTGTTTCTTCATCATAAAAAAAATGACATTTAATATTTAAAGATAGTCTGTACTTAGAAAATTCAAGGGCTGTTGCCATGAGGTTAAGGCTGAACCTCTGCCTATGGCTCTTCATTCCATATGGGCACAGGTTCGAGTTCTGGCTGCTTCACTTCTGAACTAGACCCCTGTTTGTGCCTGATAATGTTCTGGAGGGTGGCCCATCTCCTGGGGCTCCTGCACCCATGTGGGAGACCCGGAAGAAGCTCCCACCTCCTGGCTTTGGACTGGCTCAGCTCTGGCCATTGTGCCTATTTCGGAAATGGATCAGCAAATGGCTTTCTCTCTCTCTCTCTCTCTCTCTCTCTCTCTCTCTGTAGCTCTGCCTTTCCAGCAAAAATAACAAATAAAATCTTTTAAAAATTTAGAGGCCTCTGAAAAACCATTAGTTTACTAGTCATTGTACCTTTGGCTTGACTGTACACTTGAACTTCTTCCAACCTCTTCTAATTCCTAATTCTGGTTTGGTGGTTTAAATATGGGGGATCTTGAAAAAGTTCATAGGAAAAGCATATTACAAAAATATACATCCATTTCAAAAAATTTTATACCAAAATAAATTTTTAAATTTCACAATATTTTTGAAGCATCCTCAAAATGTAACTATAAAGAAATACATAAAAATACAATATGTAATAATGTAGGAGCCAGACATCTTCGCTTTCAAATTGAAAAAAAACACCTTGTATTGGCTCCATTAACCTCAGAAAGTCATTTAACTGTTTCTTGAATTGGAAATAATAATGATACTTATGACCTCAGAGCTTTGCCATTAGAGCAGGTTTTGAAATGATTAAAATGGGAAAAGACTCTTTAAAATGTGAGTTTAGAGAACTCTGAGAATGTTAATGATTGGCTCTGCAATGGGAAATTGCAGATCAAAAAAAAAAGGGGGGGGATTTTTTTCATCATATCCTTTGGCCCTGATGTTTCACCCTGATACCCTGATGAATTCAGTGCAAGAGAGAGGCTGAAGTGTAGATGTTTAAGGAGTTCCAATGGATGAGTGATTCATCAGTCCCTGGATGGTGAGATGCTGTGCACAATACATCTCATTCTGAACTGTTCATACGGGTATGTCTTTTCTGAAACATCTATTCCCTCAGCTGCACTGTAGCTCTGCTCTGGCGCTCTGTCAAGGAGAAGCAATAATTGAACAGTGAAGTCAGAGGTTATTGTCCTTGAATACAGAGATGCTCACCATGAGGTCCACACCCTGCAATCATCTCTTTACCAAGTTCAATGTCATTTGCCATCTTACTTTTATCTGTACCCACCCAGAAGCCAAGACAAGCATCCCGAGTCAGTAATCCTATCTGTGCTGAATTTCAACATCATTGCATAGAAATAGAGGTTGCTTACTGCACAAAGTGAAGGTGCATAGATACACATCAAAGTTTTTGTTCTTGATAACAGATTTTCTAAAATGTCTTGTTTTAACAGTCTGAAAAGAACACTTTTTAACAGATGAGGTTAAAGTAGGGTGCTATATAGAAAAACTGATACGGTCTCTTTCCCCTTGCCTTTAGACCATTTTACTATTCTTTTACAACTGCTTTTGCTCAGATTGAAGCAAACAGATATTTCTTAGAAAAACTCTTTTTCTAAAAAAAAAATTATTATTATTATTATTTTGGAAAGGCAGGAAGAAAGGAGAGAGAGAAGAGAAAATAGGGAGAAGAGAAAGAGATGCACTGTTTCACTTCCAGAATGGCCCAATGAACTGAGTGAATCCAATGCCAGGAGCTAAGGACTTCCGGGTCTCCTACATGATTTCAGAGGCCCAAGGGCTTTTGCTGTCCTCCACTGCTTTCCCAGGCCATTAGCACAGAAACCAGATGGGGAGCAGCTGGGACATGAACTGACACCCAAATGGAATGCCAGCTCAGCAAGCAAACGCTTATCCTACTAGACCACTGTGTCTGCCCCTAAAGAAATGTTACAGTTAAAAATCTTCAGAGAAAAAATAACATTTAGCTTTTGGGGTCTGGGTTTTCACTAAGTGTAATGGCCTCTTATTTGTTGCAGCTACTTGTAAAAAGAAAACCATTTTGAAGTAAATTAGTGAAATTGACATTCTATGATTTGATTATTACTTCTGTACCTTGTATATATTCCTATGGAACAGTGGTCTTTTTTTTTTTAAGCTTTTCTTTTCGTTCTTTCCTTCTTTTTTTTCTTTTGATAATCTTACATAGTTGATTAGGGTACAAAGGGTCAAGGGCTAGAGAAAATTGGGTAAGAGCATTGTTTCCACACTAATATCATCATGTTTTTTCCTAGTGGGGTCAGGGGAGAAACAAAGGGAGAAGCCCCACCCAGCTTCCTAACCATCCTAGGTCCCTGAGGTAGGGCATGCTCCAAGGGTCTGCTCAAGAAGTTTTGATAGTTCAACAGTTCTGAATTGCTGCCAATCTCACCATTCCAAGCGTGATTAAATCTGTTCAGAATCCACTGGCTGACATAGTCTCTTCATGGTTGGAGTTCTGGGATCAGATCAGCAGTTCAGTTGGAGAGATCGCCAAAGAATCTTCTTCTGAGGTGATCCCAGACCTGATTCTTGTGTATGCTTGCCAGTACAGAGTCCAGCACCATCCACCACCCCATCAGCTTATGCACATGTGGTCATTGCAGTTGCTAGGTCAGTTCTGTTTCCAGCCCTGTCTTCCATGCGAACCGATGGGTGTTGCAGTCCAGCCCAATCCTGCCCACTTCATACTCGACCCTCACGCAAACCAGTGAGGTTCCCTGGTTCTCACGTATGCTGGTAAGGCAGTGCAGCCACATGTGGTATGCCTCACCTCAACTTGGCATTCTGTAATGTGCATTGGATTTTTTCGCAACCAAACCTGGCCCAACCCACACTCAGTTCTAGTGCTCAGATTTGCCAGTGGGTGATGTGAACTGGTTCAACCTGGTCTGCCCCAACCTATGCTAAATTTATGCCAGTGGGTATCATTCTCTGGCCTGGTCTGGGTTGCTCACAATAGATATTGTGGTTCTTGTGCTCACTTGCAGTATGCCAGATCTTGCACATACTGGGCGGGTCCATGGGTCAGCCCTACTTAGTCCACCTCCTGTCCTGGTAGGAACAGTGGCCTTTCCTTGTTGGCTTTCAATCCATTTTGATTCTTAATGTTGGATGTTTCAGCCCAGCCAGAGCTCGTCCATACCAAGACACTGCTCACACATGGCTCAGTAGGGGCAGAGACCTAGCCTAGTCTGTCCTAATCTACCCAGGTTCTCCAGAGCACCAGATGATGCTGGCCTCAAGTCGGGTTAGGTATACCCAGCCGCAGTTGACACTTGTGTAAACGGAGATTGCAGCCATATCCAGATCAGATTGCAGCTCCCATTCCAGCCCCCACACTCTCCCACGGGAACCCCATCCAGCAAGGGTATACTCTCACAGCTCCCCAATCGAGCCTATTCCCAGCCCTAGATTACGTGCATGCCAGTGATTGCTCTGACCCATTTGGCTTAGCCCCTCACCTGTCTCAGCCTTTGCCTTTGATGTTGTGGTCTAGTATCCCTGGCTTATGCAGACCAGTTGGTGTAAGAACCTAGTTCAACATGACCTGTGCTCCATCCTGATTTCTGTTCTTCCTTGAGTTGAGGTTTGCTTGGCCCTTCCTGGTCCACCCCCTTCCAGTTGCAGCTCAGTCCACCCCACATCCTATTTTAGGATGCACCTTCAGTGCTGCTGACTTGACCTGCCCAGACTGTTATTGGTTCTTTTACCCATAACCAATGGCAGGTTCCATGGTCACACCTAGCTTGGCCCATTATCACCCTAGCTCACAAGCTAACCAGTGAGATTTGTATTTCCACAGGGTTGGGCCCATACTTCCCCCAGAGAATTTACCCCCAGATCTGGTTCTCTCGCATGCTGGTTAGTTTCCTGACCTGCCAATTGTTACGTGTCCACTGTTCTACCACCGTGTCAGGTACTGGTACCTAGCCCTGCCAGAGAGGTCCCCATTCATAGCTTTCGTGTGGACTGGTGTGTGGCAGTCAGTGATGCTCTACACCAACAGCCCTTCTCAGGATTCCCATGTGGGCTAGTGAATTAGTCTGTTGCGAATTGATCATCTGGACTCTCCCCTGTAACTATCAGGTCTCAGTCCCCACACTTGCCAGAAAGTTCTGTGACCCCATTGCTGGGAATACCTAGAATTCATCCCTTATCTACACTCACACTGGCCTTATCCATGGATGTCCCTAAGCAGCAATTTGCATATCCTAAAAACCCCAGAGCTTGCTGCTGGGTGGCCAGCAGGCAGAGCCTGGCACCACTTGGTGCGCTGGCCACCCAAACTTAGGACTCAGTCACCGCCTGGTGGCAGTGACTTAGGCCTGATTCCCAGCTTTGGGTCCTGCCTAGCTGTGGCACCCCACACATCTGCCACACTGCAGGGGACTCCTTTTGCCCCAACCCCACCGCCAGACACTGGTCTTTCTTTTTTCACTTACTCAACACTAGATTGAGCTGAGCATTAAAACTGTGATTATAAAATAAATTCAAAATATGTAATCAAAAAAATTTCAAACAAGTGGGGAGGGAAGTATGTTCTTAGAATTGTATCTATAAAATACATAAATGTAATCTCCATATTAATATTCAGACTTTAGTTTCCGGCAGTGTCTGGATCCTGGGTAGCAGTTGTACACAACACAATGCAGATTGGATTGGCCCACTTTGGGGCATTTCCTACATCAGACATCATTCCTAACATACGTTAGTCACATTTATTTCACTGCTCACTGAATGTCAGAATTTTCAAAAAGCACAAGCAAAGTGTCAGAGCAGGAAGAAGATGGCACTGCATTGAGGTACATCTACAAAGCTCAACCTGCTGCAGTGCTTTTGATCTTCCTGGGATCAAGTGCTTGGCCAGTCGCCTGATCCTGTGCAGTGCTGTGGCAAGTCCTGCGAGCCCTGAGCTGCCTCAGCCGCTCCTCCACTGTGCATCCTTCTTCAAAGGGCCTTCCCTGCATGTACCTTCCCTGGGCTTCTGCTTTACAGAGGGCTGGACAACACTTAGGAATTTCTAGCTCTTACTCTGTGCCTGGTGCCTCAGCATCGTACAAGATTTTGTGATGTTGAAAATAGGAGTATCAGGCTTCGTTTCTTGGTTCTTCAAATAATTTACTGTATGTATTAGTAAACTTTAAGACACCACAGTGAAATAACTGAGGCAGTTAACTTACAAAGCCAATAAATTTACTTAACTCAGTTTGCGAGGTTCAGTGTCCAAGAATGGGCAAGCCCACTGGTTTGGTCATGAGTGGGGGTGACACATGGCTCACTTCATGGTACTGGTACCTGTGTGCAAAAGGGCTTGCATCACCAAACGGAAGTTGGAGCTGAAGACCAAGACCCACAGCCTTCTCTAGGAGCACACCCTTAGTGACTTAAGAATCTCCCACTGGACACCATCTCTTAAAGGGTCCACAACCCCTCAGTGATGCCCTCCTGGTGACCAACCCTTTTATCCTAATCCTTTGAGGGACTCTGAAACCATTTATCTCGACCACAGCAATATTTAATAATACAAGCAGGAATGACTTTTCTTTGTTAACATTTCCCGTACATCACAGAGCTGATAGGAGCCATAAATGAGAATATCTTTTGCAAATGTGTTGAAAACGAAATGGCGTAATCTTGGACCCTGGTAGAAATGTGTGACTGATAAGCATATAAACAAATGCCAGTTTGTATGTCCTTCTATGTTTCAGGTATTTTGTTCAGCACTTTTCACACTATATCTCTTTTAAAGTCACAATAATCCAAAGAGTTTACTACCAGTATTTTTTTTCTTCATTTGTCCCCCACGCCAATAGGAGACTTCTAATAATGAAAAACTTTCTAAGTCTTCAAGTTATATTACCAATCCAGTATTAAAATATTGGCCCACCTGAGTCCATATCACTGTTACTCCTGTGTATTTTTAATAAGTTATTTATGGAACCATTGCACTATGCCTCAATTTCAATATACATATCTTACATATTGTGTCTAGGGCTCTGACTTCACCTGAAGGCTCTGCAATAGATTGACGTAATAAGGCCTATTCTAATTACAAAATGCCAAGAAAAACGTTTGCACAAAGTGAAGGTTGTTTTTGTGGACTTCCACTAATTGAAGGAACCTTGTTCCACATTTAATTCTTCTATTATTTTCCACCACAGAGCTTTAAAATAACAGCTATGATTTTATGCACATAAGCCAACAGATTTAAAGTGGCAACGGTAAGATTCATAGAAGGACTAGAGGTTGGGAAATCATTTTCAGGTTCTCAGAGCAAGAAAACTACCAAGAATGCAGGATTGCAAAGAGCAGGTTCCACAATTTATCACATGTTGCCAAAAACTCCATTTGTTTCCTTATTGATACTACAAAGAGTTAATAAAGGAGTCTTCACTGATACTGATAATTGAATTAAGTAGTTGAGGACATATGGATGACTTTTAAATTGTCCCTTTTCTAATGACAACTGAACCAGTTCTTCTAAAATATTGAGTAAAAGCCGTTACCTCCCCTGTCTAGTGCAGTAGATGGTGTGTGTGTTCTGGTGGTGTTGGTGGTATAGGAGCTTCTTTCATAGCCGATGGTATCAACTAAGTCAGACTTTGCACAGTTCTAAGCATGTGAAAGGCTTACTTTTTGAACTTTGTCTGAATTGCTGGTTTTATGTTACTTGTTCAAGGCAGGATGCACTATTTTGCTTCTTGGCTCATACATAAATGTGGATCTCCTCAGATGACACCTGTGCCTACAGAGTTAGCAGGAAATTTAGATAACCATTTGCTACCTTGATTTTTCTTTCACAGCAAATGCCAGTTCAGGTTTTGCTGGTCAAACACACCTTGTAATAGGTTTTGATAGTTTAGCTCCCAGGAATGGCTTGGTTACAGAACCCCATAAAAGTTTATTGACTTCTGCTTGCTGGCTTAGGTTATAGGTTAGAATGTATCTCAGGAATTAGCTTCATCCAGTTTAATGACTTCATTACAGAGCAGTTTGCGTGTTCTCAAGTACTTCCGAATATATTTTTAATACCAGCTTGTAGCTATCTTAAGTTGTTTCTGTGGAGAAGTGAGCTGTTCTTGTGTAAATGGAAAAAAAAAATGACTGAAACAGAACCCTATAGTTTTTAGTTATTAGCTATCACTGCTAATATGATCAGAGCTAATAATTTGAATACTCTTGTAGCCAACTCCAGTGCTATAAAGAGAGTATTAGATTAGCCATTGTTTTTCCTAAGGATAAATAGCGATTTGAAAATTGTTTTATGGTTAACATAAAACTAAAAGCAATAGAAGTTGATGAATATTCATTCCCATTTCTTAGTCTGTATCCAACATCAAAGGATCTTTATTTTCTCCTTATTTCGAAATATGGTGCTTTAGGAGGACTATTAACTCATCCATGATACCCTGACATTATTATTAAATAGAATTAATGACTTCTGTGTACAACTGATAAATATGGTGACGTCTGCTAAGTTGACTACTACTGAGTCCGTTAGTGCATTGAAGTCTTACCTGCTTTACAAAGTGTGTTAGAAGTGGACACTGCAGTACGACAGATTATGCTGCTGGCTTAGGTTGCCCACATCTCACATGGGAGTGCCTAGGATCAAGTTCCCATTCTGCTCCCAATCCAGCTTACTCATAGGGTGAACCCTGGGAGGCAGGAGATGATGGCTCCATAAAGTCCTCACCACTCACATGGGAGACACGGATTTAGTTCCTAGCTTTTGCCACTGGCCTTCCTCAGGTTGTTAGGGATATCTGATGAGTGAATCAGCAAATAAAATAGCCTTCTCTGTCTCTCTCTCTTGCTCTTTCTCTCTGGTTCTAAGAATAAATAAAACTAAATTTAAAAGGGATTTATAATTGATTTAGATAAAGTAAAATCAATAGTTTTAATCATAAACCTGATAATTCTAGAAAAAATATTGAAAGGAGTACTAATTTATCCATGATCCTACCACCCAATGAGAGCTACTACTGATATTTGATGCATGATCATATATAATACGTATGGATAGTCTCATTTGTGCTAACTATATAAAACATTTTGAAAATATTCTGATTTCTTTATTCCTCCCCAAATGTACTAGTCATGAAGAATTCTATTCTAAAGGTTAATTGCCACTTTCCTGTGGTTAGTCATACAGGTGGCTTCCATGGTGGCATTGTTGTATCAATGCTTTTATATAATGTGTGTGTGTGTGTGTGTGTGTGTGTGTGTGGTGTGTGTGTAGTACCATTTTGAGGTAATTTTCTAAGGACAGCTTCTTAAAAATGGAATTCTAGGTACATTTTTTGGGGGGAGGGGAAATGTAAGTGAGCAGATAAAAAACTGAGTTACAAATAAGCAAATTGATCTTTAAAATAATCATCAGTGAGGAACTTGTACAAAATGTTCAAATTCTAAGATGAAGTATGCCTATTCTTTCCATAGCAAGGATATTGATAAATTGTTAAATTAAAAATGATGATAATATGGTAGATCGATTTTCAGTTCCCTTAGCACACTCTATACTGATTTCTTTAGTGGTTTTACTAGCTTAGGCCCCCACCAGTGAAGAAGAGTACATTTCTTCCCACATCCATACCAGCAGGTGTTAGTAGAGTTCTGAATTTAGGCCAGTCTCACTGAAGTTAGGTGGAACCTCGGTGTGGTACCATATGACCCAGCTATCCTACTTCTGGAAATATGTCAAAAGGAAATGAAATCTGCATATGCAAAAGGCTTCTTTAATCCTATACTTACAGCAGCACAACCTACAATAACAGACATGAGAACAACCCAGCTGTCTATCAAAAGAGGATATAAAGAAACCATGGTACATTTACTGCATGGACTACTAGTCAGTCATTAAAAATAAAATCCTACCATTTGCAACCAAATATTCCCAACTAGAGGCCATGATGCTCAGTGAAGTAAATCAATCACAAAAGGAAAAATATCATATAAGGCAATCTTCATGCAAAATATAAGATTGACAGCCCTTTCAGTTTTGTTTTGGTACATCTCATGGGTTTTTATTTCTGTTTTTATTTCCATTTTTTCAAAATACTTTCTTTTTTTCTTATTAAATTTTTCACTGACTCACGGATCATACAGTAACATCATTTTCCTTAAGAAGATTCTTTTTCCTTTTTCATTTCTTCAGTGACACATGGTCATTTAGTAGCATGTTATTTAACTTCATGTTGTAAATTGTCTGTTTTTCCTTTTTTGCTGTTGATTTTGTTTTACAGCTTTTTATTTAGGGGATGTATAGTAACTGTGTAATAGAGATTATCGTATCGTATCCAAATGTGAGGCTACAATGCAGTATGCATCTTTGTTTCCAAATCAAAGCTGAACTTGCAATGAAACTGTCAAATATATTTTTGATAATAGGATGATGGACTCTGCCATTTTCCATACTTAGAATGTCAAGATAAACTTAAATAGCAGAACAACGGACTTGCAACTTTTCTGAAGGACTATATCATTGTAATAAAATAGGAGAAGTGAATCAAGGGAGGAGATGAGGGGAAATCCCAGAGCCCTTGGAACTGTATCATATAATGAATTAATTAATAAAAAAGAAAAGAAAAATTTTTTTAAAGATTTAGTTTTTATTATTTTTTTTATTGGAAAGGCAGATGTACAGAGAGGAGAGACAGAGAGGAAGATCTTCCGTCCAATGATTCACTCCCCAAGTGAGCACAACGGGCCGATACTATGCCGATCCGAAGCCAGGAGCCTCTTCTGGGTCTCCCACGCGGGTGCAGGGTCCCAAAGCTTTGGGCCATCCTCAACTGCTTTCCCAGGCCACAGGCAGGGAGCTGGATGGGAAGCGGGGCTGCCGGGATTAGAACTGGCGCCCATATGGGATCCCGGGTGTGCAAGGCCTTAACCACTTGCGCCACCACGCCGGGCCCAACATTTTCATTATCATGGAAAGTTCTGTCAGGTAACTCTGCTTTTTTAACTTCTAGCATAGTACTTGTTCTAGAATGATTCCATTGTACTCTCCATTTAAATTGTTTTCACAGTCTTAGGGTGCCTTCCAGAACAACCGTGGTGATTGTTACTTCATTTACAGGCCTTTGAAAAGCAATGCATTCCAAAGTCATACTTAGATTTATTAAAGCATTTTGTAATGTCACTGCGTTTAAATAATCCACACTGGATACATAATTACCACTTTAAATCTTTTAATACACATGTCCCTTAATTTTGCACTTTTCTTATATGTATCAATTTGCACTTGAGCATAAATAATAGAGTGCTTAGCTCATACATATCAATGAGAATCCCCTTTAGAAGTGAAAGATTGCTTGCATAATACCAAGGAGTATTTTGGAGAGCATCAAATCCCTTGACAGATGCATGTTGCCAGAAGGATTTATTTTCTTCTGCTTGTAGCTAAAATAGCATCAGTTGCATTTTGCTATTTAATGCTATTGGAAGAAAAGGTTATAGGAAAATGATTTACAAGTAGTAATTGCATTCCCCAGCTTACCTATTTCCATAAATGTGTCCAAAAATTTAATCTAGATTTGTGTATTGGGCTTAACAGTATCAACATTAGTATCTTCACCAATCTCGTAAAAATGTGATTGCCGTCGATCCAGGTAGAAATGAATCTGGAACTGTTATATCCTGACATTCGTATCTTTTTCCCTTTGATGTTGACTCACTGGCAAAACAGGCAACTGTGCAGAGACAGTAATTTAAGTGGTTATATGCCCACTAGTGTCTTCCTCAATTCTGGTTTATGTTTGGAATTTGACTAGCAAAATTTTAATTTCCTTCCCTTTCATTCTTATTAAAATAAAAATATCTCCTGATGGGGAATGACATTTTCCTTAAGACTAAAGGAATATGTGGTTGTTTAAGTGAAAATCAGGGGAGGAAATTGAAGGTAGTGATCTGGACATTTCACACAGAAAATAAATATATGCAGCAGTATGTGTATGGCAGTATCTCTGGAGGCCAGTAAGTATTTCTTACTATGTGAAGCTCATGATGTGTAAGTGCAACATTGAAAATAAGCCAAGGGGCCAGCACAGTAGCTCAACAGGCAAATTTTCAGCCTGCAGTGCCAGGATCCATATGAGTACCAGTTCATGCCTCAGGTGCTCTGGTTTCTGCTCCTGCTTCCTGCTGATGCACTGGGAAAGCAGCAGAGAATGACTCAAGTCATTGGGCCCCTGCCCCAAGGGAAGAGGCACATGGGAGACCTGGAAGAGGCTTCTGGCTCCTGGCGTTGGATTGGCTCTGCTCCTGCTGTTCCATCATCTTGGGGAGTGAATCAGCACAAGGAAGATTCTCTCTCTCCCTTACTCCCTCCTCTCTTTCTCTAATGAAAGATCTCTCTCTTTCTCTCTGACTTTCAAATAAATCCTTTCAAATGAAAATAAATAAGTATTTTTTAAATGAGCCAAGATAACCAAGAACCACATTAAGGATAGTCCAGAGGCATTTTTCTTTTTAAATTTTGAGAACCTGCTTAGTTTATTTAGAATGATTAATCAGCTGTCAATCACATATTTTTAAAGATTTATTTTTTTATTTGAGGGAAATAAACTCAAACAGATTAACATTCAATAGGATTAACAAAAATATGCTTTTCTGATCATAGAAATTATTTTTCAACACATTACCCAGTGGTCTGAGCCTTATGTATGTATAATATAAATCATTGATTTGATTTAATCACTATGTATAGAGTACTACAGTGACAAAACATTTGTAAGGCTTTGAAGCTTTATTGATAGGAAGCAATTATGCATGAATTTAGGCCTGAATCCCTGTGCAGTTTGTCCAGCAACAGCATGGAGAATAGGCTGGACACAGGTGATACTCGGGGCCAAGATACCTACAGATAGGAAAGTGTTGGCAAAATGAATACAGGGACTTTGAAATGTCAGAACAAAGATAGTGACCGTGATCCCAGATGTGGTACACAGGGTTTCTGAAGACACTGAGAAATTTCTCAACCTTCTGTATTTATCTGTTTCAAAGTAAATTATTTAATGTCAAATCCTTAGGCTGTTTCCCAAACTTGAGATGGGAAACAACACTCCTTGTCTGTTCATTGCACTTACTTTCCCTTCTGTTCTTATATCAATTTCTCAGCACATTTTTTTGCATATGTTGTATATTGTTACCAAACTTTACTCATATTCTAGTACCTTCAGCTGTAAGTTTTAATTACCTTCCTTTTTTGTCCTCTATGAATACAAATGATAACTGCGATTTGTTGACTCTGAGAAGTGTTTCTAAATCTGACCAATCACCTGCAAACTTTCCAGAAATTAGTACATTGTCAGATGTGGAGCTTCTTGGTTCTAGAATATGCTCTGGGACGTTCTAGTTTGTTTTCCGTTTCAGCTGACTGCGGTGGACAGTCAGGTGTGTTAAAGGATGGGCAGTTTCTAATTCTGACTTTGGGTCTCCTATGAGTCTATGGTCATATCGAAGTGCTTAACCTTCAGGGTTCCAACTTCCCAATTTAAGAAATTACAGTCACATCAGTCATACAATTTGTGCAAGTAAGTTGCTTCCTGGGTCTTATTTAGTCCTTCATCTTGAGATGAGAGCCTGAATGTGTCACCTTGCCATTTCTCACACTGGTGCTCCCTTCACGTCCCTGTCATGGAGTCCTCTTGTCTGGGCAGTCTCTGTGCGAGGAGGCTGTGTGGGCAGATAGAGCGAGCTCATGGGCGACACCACTGCCTACAGGGACGTGTGGCCCAGAGTTCTGTGTGGAGCACCAGATGGTAGTAGGTGGATCAGGGGGTGGGGAAGGACACTCCTGAGAAGCCTGTGGGACAGCATCAGCTGTGCCCTTGCTTCTTGCCAGCTTTTTGCCCATGTTGCCTTTTAGATGCCTGAGCCATGTTTCAGGTGTGGTGCAAGCTTATTGATTACTTACACAATTTGGTAATGCCCTGATCTTCGATGGTGACCTAGTGGGAGTTTTGTTATGTTGCTTTGACAGCAAGTTGCTGTGTGTTTAACCACATGGATATAAGATAATGGGACGCCAGTCTTTTACAACTGAATTTTATCTGTTCTTGCCTTCTTGGCTGAACTTTATGAGAATCACATGTTAGAACTGCCTGTACTGAACTGGACTGGAAGGAGATCCAAGAAAAGGAGCCATTATCCAGAATGAGAAAGCTGATGACTTACCTTTCCAATCTTAACATGTGCTCCAAGAGGAGAATAGGCACGTCTCCAGTGCGCTCTGGATGGTGAGCCTCCAGGGCAGCCCCTAGGATTCTGCAATGGCCCAAATGCCTATAGGAACCCCTGTATGGGAGGGATATCCTCTTTTACAATTAGGATGGTGTCAGTTTCAAGGGGACTTTTGAAATTTCATTGAAAAAGAAAATTAAAACATGTGTATTTGGATGCCTACTTTTTTGAAATTCATGAATGGTTTTTCATAAAATTCATTTTCTGTGAGTATTTTGAAATACCCTGATATGTACCATTCCTAAGAGGCCTGAGGAAGAGTCATTTCATATGCTGTTAGGATCCAGTGGGAACCCTGGCTATGAGAGTCCTGTAGCTAAAGAATAGTCTGAAGCTTTCGCATGCACTCCTGGATTGCTCCTTCAGGGATCAACGTCCCATCTCTCACTCATCCTCACTTCCCACATCAGAGGACATACAGTCCTCAGAATACACCAAACATAAGGAAGGGATATCTTAATCTGTTAAATCCATGAGCAGCATTCAGAGACTGTGATAGATTCAGGGTGATAAAGAAATGAAATAGGGAGTGACATGTGAAAAGGATGGTGAGGGGTGTTAGGTTTGGAGACTTAGTTCAAGCAAAGGATTTTATTAGTCAAGGGAGAGAGTCTGATCATTTCCCCCTTGTGGGGTGAATGAATAAAGAAAGTGGCTGCCTAGGATATACAGCACTGGGCTTTTGTACATTTCAGTTGCAGAGGATGGTAGAAGGCATCAGCTGCTTGGTTTGGGCTTGTGTGTGACATGCGGTATGGGCTACCCATCATGGTGGGTGTTGACCTTTTGCACAGAAACAAGATTGGGATGATTTGGCATTTCAGATTCCTAGATAAGAGTATAAACTTGACTTTTGACTTTGGCTGGTAGACTCACTTCTGCTCTACCCAACCTAACAAGAGGATTGAGAACTTAACTCTTTTTGCTTTGTTTTGTTAGTGCTGCTTCAACAGAATATCACAGTCCAGGCGAGTTTTAAAAGCAGCAATGTATTTTCTCACAGCTCTGGAGGCTGGGGATTCCATGTCAAGGCGTCAGCATTTACTAGGTTGAGGGCCTTTTTGTTGCATCTTCACATGGCAGAAGGCAGAAGGGCAAGTGAGCCAAATGCTACATAAGCCTCTTTTATCAGGGCCTTAATCCCATTCATGAGACAGGAGCCTTCGAAGCCTCATCACCTGTTACAGAACCCATTCCTTACACCATCACGTCGGCATCTCCTGAAGTTTACAGTGGACTGGGGGCACACTGATGAACCCAATACCTGACCTATAATTGAACAAACTTTCTAACCAGCGGTCTAAATGTGTTTTTCCCTGGCCACACCAATGGATACCCACTGTGTGGCTGGAATCAGGCGACAGCTTTAAGAATTACTCTCTGTCTGCCCTCATGAGTTCACACCCGCCAGAAGAGCACATTGAATGCCACCCAAATGTGAAACTACAATTGGCCAATGCAGGCTGGGAAGGAAAGTGTTAGCTACTGTTAAAATGTAAAACAAAGGAACCTAAATTAGTCTGCAAAGTGGGAAAAACTTCCTTAGGGGAAGTGCACTTGAAGAGAGAGCAGTGGGTTGCCTAGGTGCCACCTAGGAGAGGAGCCTCCAGTGGGTTGGGAATGTTCCTAGCTGAAAATTGGAGGCTGAGGGAGCAGAGGTTTAGCACACATGAGAGTCTAAGAGGCACAGGGTGAGGCAAGATCTCTTGTTCTGTGTTTGCTTTTGTGACAAGGAGGGATTCAACAGAGCAGGCATCCTCAGTACTCACAATGTGTTCCTTTCCATATCTCAGCCACTGCATGAGAGGCTTTCCTGGGGAGACCCAAGTACGTGGAAATTGAGGGAGTTGTTTTGGATTCCTAATTTATTTATTTAAGAGACAGAGAAGGCAGCCAGAGATAAGGATCTTTCTCCCACAGTTCAGTCCCCAGATGTTTACAGTAACTGGATCTGGGCCAAGCCAAAGCTAGGAGCCATCACTCAGTCCAGGTCCCACACTGTGGCAGGAGCTCACTTAATTAAGCCATCACTGTTGCCTCCCAGGGTCTGCATTAACAGGAAGCTGAAACCAGGAATCCAAAGCAAGAATCTAAGACAGGCACTCCAGTGAGGCACAGGTATTTTAACCACTGCGCTAATTGTCCACCCTCAGAGAATGCGTTAAAGTGGCTATACTGCCATACAGGAAGTAGGCCAAGCTCTGTGCACAGAGCCCATGTCTTGTCTTGCTTTTCTGGAAATTTCCACCAACCTCAGAGTTGCATTGGTGACAGCTGCTCTGCAGTCTGTGCTCATGGCAGACACAGCTGAGTTCGTAGCCTTTAACCCCAGATGCATGTGCAGTCTGGCACAATTTTAAAGCAAAATTATATGCTGAAAAATGGAAAGAGAGTGGGCAGCACCTAGACAGTTGTGGAATGCTATCAGATGAATAGATCTCGGCTTCCATTTGCAAACCTGTCCTACATCTATTTCATTTATTTAATTTCATTTGCTATCCACATGTTCCTTTTATTTTTTAGAAGGACAGAACCATGGTATAGAGCAGTTTAATGACTTGTCGGAACTCACTGACCATGCTTTTTACTGTTTTCCATATTGATTTCCATTCAGGAAACAAACTCCAATTCGAGTCTCGGTGTTTCATTTTAAACAATTAACAAGATTATTCAAGAAACTCTTGGAAAAGAAACCTCAGGAAAATATAGTCTAATTTCTTACACATACCATCTCAACTGCTATATGAAGAAAATTTACATTCTCAAGAATAATCCCCATGTACCTTGTAAATTATCCAAAAAAGATTTAATTTCACCCATTACCATTAGGTATATTTATTGAGTTCAGAATCACTGGTTATGGAATATGTGTAACAGCTCCTAGAAAGCTAACATTTTAGAATAAAAATAAAAATCTGTTTCTTCAGTTCTTTTCCATAAACAGGCAACTATTCTAACTAATCTAAAGCCAAAACCTGACATACAGATGCAAAAGCATCATAAAGCTAGAAATACAGGGGCTCTTTGCCTAGCCTGCAACCCTTTCCTGAAAATCATGACATTTCAAGAGCAGCTTTAAAATAGTAAGATATTATTAGTGCAGTGCTTAAGCTGAAATGTGGGATACCTGCGTTCCATATTGGAGTGTTCAGGTGCTGTTCCCAGCCCACCCCCATGCCAATGTTGTATTCTCTCTTACCCAAGCTGGGCCAGGTGGCCTACAGTGTGATACATTGAAGACCTACCATGTTACCTAACTAGTTTAAACCTAAACTGCAGATTTCATTTAGTGAAGAATATTATTTGGACAGGATTCAATCAAAGTTGAGCTGATGTCTTCATGGACTCATAAATGGTTTGCTCTGACTCATGTGGCAGTCTTCAGATCGCTGCTTCTGCATCTGATGAAAATCGACATAGCAGAAATGGTAGTGTAATTTGCTTGAGTATTACTCTTTTCAACACAGTGCCAACCTTAGACGGCTCCACCATAGCCCCTATGGCACGTTTGGGGCGTCAGAGGCAACTTCCTCAGGGAAATACCATTTACCAGTACATTGGACAGAGCAAAGTGGGAAGGAGATAGTGGTTTTACTTCCACCTGCTCTGCAGATTTGTTTTTCTCTTACCATTTTACTGACATGCAGTATACATATCAAGAAATGTATATTGCTATACAAATATATGTAGTTTGGGACCTCTAATCACACTCAAAACTGAAACCCAAATGAATAACAATGCATTGCTAGGATCCCAAGAGCCCTCAGTATTCCTATTCTATTTCTCTCTCTTTTTTTTTTAACGTGGGGAAGAGTATATCCTCATAGGATATTGTATAAAATGATATATTTATACAACTTTAGTGATCTTTATATATTAACTGCAAAAATAAGAGAAACCGTGTGACATTAGTCTTTCAGGGTCTGCTTATTTCATTTAGCATAACAATCTCCAGTTGCATTCATTTTGCTGCAAATGTCAGGGTTTCATTGATTTTTTTGTGACTAAATAATATTTCATCATGCATTCGTACCATATTTTCTTTAGCCGGATATTGGTGATAGACATCTATAGCAATCCATACTTCAGTGATTATGCATTCAGCTACTATAAACATAAGGAAGGGTACAGGAAATCATTTCATAAGCTGATTTCATTTGCCTATAATGTTGTCCCAAAAATGCTGTTACCTTTGGGTGGTGTTAGAATTGGGTTGTTTCCACATGATATCCTAATTAAATACTATAAGTTATGTGTTGTTGTTGTGTAGTGGGTAGAGCCACTGCATATGACACTGGCATCTCGTATGAACAGCAGTTCAATTTCCAGCTGCTCCACATGAACATCTCCCTTCTAATTCACCTTGTATAGCATCATAAAAATGGCCCAAGTACTTGAGACCTTGCACCCAGGTTGGACACTCAGAAGAAATTCCAGGCTCCTGGCTTCAGTCTGGCAGTGCCTTAGCAGTTCAACCATTTGGGGGATGAGCTGTCAGGTGGAAGATATTTTGATATTTCTTTCTCTGTCTCTCTCTCTCTGTCTGTCTCTCTCTCTTTCTCTCCTCCCTCCCCCTGCCTCCCCTCATACCCTGTATCTGTGCCATTCAAATAAACAGAATAAATCTTGGGCCAGCACTGTAATAGATTGTGTTAAACCCCTGCCTGCAGTGTCGGTATTCCATTTGGGCACCAGTTCAGGTCCCAGCTGCTCCATTTCCAGCCAGCTCCCTATAATGTGACTGTGGGAAAAGAGCAAAGGGTAGCTCAAGGGCTTGGGTTTCTACACCCCCATGGGAGATGCGCAAGGAGCTCTTGGTTTTGGCCCAGCTTTGGCCATTACAGCTACTTGAGAGTGAGCCAACAGTTGGAAGACTTGTCTCACTGTTTCTCCTTCTTTCTTTGTAAATCTGCCTTTCAAATAAAAATAAATGAGTAAATACTTCTTCAAATAAATAGACTAAATTTTAAAAACTAAAAATAAGTACTAGCTTTCTTGTATATTCAGTTACGTGTTTCTGAGGTTTTGACAATTTGGGAGTAAGAGTGAGCATATGAGTGACAAAGAAGATGTATGGGGCCCGACGCGGTGGCGCAAGTGGTTAAGGTCCTCGCCTTGCACGCCCCAGGATCCCATATGGGCGCCAGTTCTAATCCCGGCAGCCCCGCTTCCCATCCAGCTCCCTGCCTGTGGCCTGGGAAAGCAGTCCAGGACGGCCCAAAGCCTTGGGACCCTGCACCCATGTGGGAGACCCAGAAGAGGCTCCTGGCTTCGGATTGGCATAGCATCGGCCCGTTGCGCTCACTTGGGGAGTTAATCATTGGACGGAAGATCTTCCTCTCTGTCTCTCCTCTCTGTATATCTGCCTTTCCAATAAAAAAAATAATAAAAATAAATCTTTAAAAAAAAAAGAAGATGTATGGAAGCTACTGCCAAAACAGTTGCCCTTCTGTCTCCCCCTCCCCCAGTCCCCACCAAGAAAACATGATCCCACTGCACCCTACAGTGTGTGATGCCTGCTACTAGGCTGGGACTGTTTCGGTGTCAGTGGAGTGACAAAGGGGGATCTAACTGCATATAGAGCCTCTCTGTGTTGGCTCATGTAAAATTGAGGAAATAATTGTCAGATATCAAATGGCAGTTTTAGGAATGAGATGTGTGCACACACACTTTCACTGAGCTCAGATGTTTCTGGATGCTTAGTTCCAGTCACATAATGTAGTGGATGAGCGAAAGGATCACATAACATCAAGTCAGAAATAAAGGGGTGGGGGAGGAAGAATCAGATAATCACAGATTATACCACACTTGGCAAATCTCTGTACCTGAGTCTTTTAGTGAATGTTCCGTGCTTTGAGGATGCAAGAATACTCCCTTTAGGTTCTTCTGAGACATGGAATTTTTGAAATAGAGCTAATTGAACATCATCAGCACATAGTATGCTGATACATAATTACTTATAATTACTACAGTACATCATTTAAAAATTTAAAGCATTTCCCAACTGCTTTTCTTTCGTCAAGGTATTATTCATACCTATGTAAATAATAGTTCCATGAACTTTTCTTTAAAAATCCATTGATTCTAACAAAGGATTAGACACATGTAACTGTCACTCTGACAATAATGTAGGAACACCCAGCTCAGGGTTTCTGGAAATTCACTCCAGGGGTGAAAGACAAACAAAAATACTGTTCCATCTGTTAGCCAACTGCATGCACCAAATCATTTGTAACTCAATTAGTTGGATACATTTTTAAAATGTGCCTTCTAAGGGATGGAAATTTCTTTTAAATCCCTCAAATATTTGCAAATTTTAGTTTTAGAACCTGTGGAGTCTTGGCTGTTATGTATGCAGAAGTTAGGAATTGATCCCAAAGAGAAAAGGGAATTTCCAAATTGTCCTCTCTGAGCCCCTTCTTTGTTTCTGACTTTTCCCACTTTTCTTAGCACAGTAGTTACTTTGATCATCTTTCCTTGTATCAGACACACTCCTGCAGCAGTAGCTTTGTAATAGTCTATCTGTGTAGAAGGTAATCTGTATAGTTTATGCCTTTGGATCCTTCACAGTTTCATTCAGATGTCTTATTCACAGTAACTGCAACTGTGCATGGCGTGTTTATTGACTGCACTCTATCATTTCCTTGTAAAATCTTGTTATTTCATATTACTTCTACTGGCACAAAAGTTCTGTGAGGATGTTAGGCTTTGTGTCATTGTTTTTGATTATTTTGGTTATCTGTGTATCCCTGAGTTTAGTACCTGGCACATGAAAAGTACATGAAAAGTACATAAATGTTTTTCTGAGTGATTATTTTAATCATTTGCTCTGTGGCACTGCCGTTATTGATGTGGTGGGTGAACCTGCTACTTGGGATGCTGGAATCTCATTTCAAAGCACTCATATGAGAAGCTCTGCTTCTGTTCCAACTCCATGCTAATGTACTTGGCAAAGCAACAAAAGATGGTTCAATTGCTTGGGTCCCTTCTCTCCACATGATTGACCCAAATGGAGCTCTTAGCTCCTGGACTTGCCTTGTATCAGCCTTGGCGATTGCAGCCATTTGAAGAGTGAACCAGTGAATGAAAAATTTCTGGCGCTCTCTTTCTCTCTTTCAATGGAAAAAGTAAGACAGATTTTAACAATGAATTGTTGTATGAATTCATTACATGTTGACAGTTGGCAAATCTTTGGGGAATGGAGTTATGGCAGACTAGCTGTGATAGCAGATTCACTTTTAATACATGTATATGTTGTGGGACACAGGGCAATATTTTCACACATACACAGAGCATGACCTGACCAAACCAAGCAAAGAACATCCATGCCTTTATACCCATTCTCCACATTTAACATTTATTGGTTCCTGTCCTACAGCTTTTCATATAGCATATAGTCAATTATTGTGAAATGTCATCATTCTACTGTACTGCAGAACACGAAACCTAATACTTCTGTCTGACTGACTTGATACCTGTTATTCATCTGCCTTCTGTCCCCTCATTTCTACCTGTCCCGGCCTCCAGTACTCAGTAGTTTAAATTCAGATTGAGTCAAGTTTTATAAATCTTCACATATGAGACAGAGAACATGCAATAATTGCCTGTCAGCACCTGGGTCATTTCACTGAATATAAAGGATGGAGTCACATTTTACAGAAGATGCAGGAGTTAGTGATAGGATATAGAAAAGGCCAAAATGACTGGGGACAGTTGGACAGGCAGGTCACTATGAGTCCTCTGGGTACCTTGAATGACACTTTACAGTTTGGTCAAGGACTGCCATTTTATAAAATTAAATTCCAGAGTATTCCTTTGTCTCATCACTCTGGAAATGATACATCACACATCAGTTGTCTCCACTCTGGGGCTCCCAAATGATTACCTGGATCTGAGAAGATGTTAAGTTTATGGAAGCTCCAGTTTGCTGTGAATTAAGAGAATCATTTCCACATGGAAGTATGGCAACCTGTCTTCCTACTGTATTTATTCTCTTTCCTCTTATGCCCTATTTTCTATCTTTATATCTTAGGCCCCATCCAATCTTGTTGCATGAAAGATTCTCCTAAGAAGCTAATCAAGCCATGTCAGTGTTTTCGTTGTTGGGGATAGCATGTCCCTCCCCATGCTTATTGGTCCTTGTTTTCCTTCACTGCTTCCTCCTGGCTGGCTAGACTGAGCCTTTGCACATGTTTTCAACTTTCAACTCCCTAGTATGGCCTCCGACGCATAGAGAGCTTTCTAGCTCTCCGGTGTATTTCCTTAATTGTGATGGAGATATTTATTGCCCTTCCCCCACCTGAAATTTCATAAAATCTTCTACATAACCCTGTTGTGCCACTAACCTGATCTTATGATAATCATTTGTTGACATGGCACTCTCCTCCAGCACATTGGGGAGGTAATATTTCCCAATATTGTAATTTTGCCAGCATATCCAACATATGGAAACTGAATAATAAATGTACATTAATAATTTTCAAAAGTTCAAAAAAATCTATTCTTGCTCTTAAACATACAAGAATATTTTGAAAAAGTAAAAATAAATGTAAAGATTATTTTGATGCAAAAAACTGGAAATCCATGCTATTTTTTTCAGATTTTACATATTATTCATTAATTTTTGGAGGATGCCCCAGGTAGTTCAGTAAAGACACTGGCTTTACTTTTGATGGTTTATAAGAACTTTCCCAAAGCAAAGCCTCATGACCTCTTGTTTGTGTATCTGTGCATTGCTTAGACTCTGTCCCAAAGCTAAAAGGA
Source organism: Ochotona curzoniae (assembly GCF_017591425.1). NCBI lineage: Eukaryota > Metazoa > Chordata > Mammalia > Lagomorpha > Ochotonidae > Ochotona > Ochotona curzoniae. The sequence continues at coordinate 58,480,052 of NW_024466599.1, read as the reverse complement.
ACAAAGCGCTTTTGTAACAGATGCTTTTGTGTTGATGAGACCAAAAGGAAAGATGGTTATTAACCTGCTTATTCTCAGGATTTGCCACATTGGTCACACTATGTCATTACATGTTGTCAGGTTTTCAGAGAAAACTTCCTCCATTTCAATCCTTTGAATGATTAAAGTCATTCAATTACCATTCAATTTAATTAAATGGCTTTTATGATTTAATTTTAGTGAGGGAAAAATGATCAGTCATTAAAATGATGATTGAATGATGATTTTTTTTTATCATTGTGGTAGATAATAGGAAAGAGCCTTGGAGATAAGTTTTGTAATAAAAAAATCCTTTTGGTAGTCAGTAAAATGTGTTATCAGTGATGAAAAAGGAATTGTTGATATTGTTAATTAATAAGTGATGAATTAGTGTGGAACCTGACACTTCATTTATGCCAGTAACACTATCCCAGGAAATTACAGACAGTACTAGCCTGTCATTCACTGCAAGAATTTTTTGGAGACAGAATAAAAATTCTAACTTTTTAAAGGAAAAAATGACAATTGAATGCTCAAGCAAAGCTAATCAATTAAAAGAAGTATGTGTCTAAACTGGGCATATTGTAGAACTATGAGGAACATATATCTGTCTCTTTTTTATGAGTAACTAATACTTTACATTTTTCTGTCATAATATTTTCCTTATTGTGAATTTCATTAGCTTTTTTCATTCCCCTTGGTTACATCCCTAAAGATCTAAATGATAACTTGATAATAGAGAAAAATAAGCAATTCATGTTGAGAACATTTCAAAACTATTCTCAATGTACATGGTTTGGGTTTTTTTTTTTAATGCTTATTTGGGAACAGGAAATGTGCTCACATCAGCACTCAAGTGTCGGTAACAGCTGGAGTTTGGCCAGACAAAATTTAGGATCAAGCAGGTCAATCCAGGCCACACACGTGGGTAGTAGAATCTCTGGTTTCCATCTCCACTGCCACCTCAAGTCTTCATCAGCACATGCTGGAGCAGAGGCAATGTGGAACCCAGGCAACTCTGATGGGGCATAGGTGAGTCGTAACTGCTAGTTCAAATGACCCCGGAGTGCATAATTTTTGTTTCCCAATTTTTAAAAATTGACATAAAGGTGCAGATTTAATGTATTTCAGAGATACAATTCTTTAAAAAATAAGCATATTTCCCTTTCTTTCTCTTCTAATTTTTGTGAAAACATACTTTCAATTTACTTTATAATCACAAGTGTTCAACAAGTACAAAGTTGAAAAACCACTGGAGTGCTTGTTGGAATTTTCTTTTTTCTGATTCAGGAAAAGAATCTTTAATAAACAACAATGAAAATTTGGTTATTTGTCTTTGGATTGTAATACAATTCTCAATTATCAGCTGGATAGTTTACAAATCAACGTTCTGACAGTAGCCTGCTGACGTTAACATAGACACTGCATCCAAATTAAAAGTAGAGTCCTTCAAACTGTTTCTTCTTTAGATGCCAGTTGCAATTTGGAGACATTTGTCCTTAATCCACTTGCATTTCTGCCATATTGGCTTGAAATTCCAAACTGTTATATTGTCACCTCACCTAGACACCTTGCAGCCCAATTCTGATTATTCCCAGAGATATCCCCACTTCACAGGTTAAGGGCAAAGTTCTTCACACAGCTCTCCCCACTTTAGACACAGCTACACATCTTGGGGCCTCTGTACATCTGTCTGGCTGAAAACTTTGAATAACAGTGACCATCTTGGTTGGAAAATGATGCTAGAAAACCTCACAAAATTTACTGAAAGTGATATATTTAAGGATGACATTTAGTTACAAAGAATATACCCTGGCCATAGTAAAGGAATGTAAATACACAGAATGAGGCTAAGGAGAGATGGAGGTGCAGATGTTCTGTGGCTTGTATTTGTAAGACCTTGTACATCAATTTTTTTAGACATCAATGCATTCCTCAAGCGGGAAGATCCGTGGAGCTGTTATTGAAGTCTCATTCTATAAGCACAAATCTTTAAATCATTGGTCACATGATTAGGATTGATCTCCAATATCTCCTCATTCTGCAAAGGTCAGGCTGTCCCAAAGTTCCAATCCTCTAGTCATTCGATTTGGCTTTCTTATGATCGGCCACATTGTAAACTATTTAGGAGCTGCTGGATGAATTGTCTCAACAGCATGAGAACACTCACAACACACAGAAATCTCAAGAGTTTTTTTAAAAAGGTAGTTGAATTTGTTCATTTTCATGTTATTTCAAAGGCAGAGAAATGGTGTGAAAGACAGAAGGAAAACTTACTCCACTGGTTCACTCTGAATGGCTAACAATAGCCTGGGCAGAAACAGTCAGACACCAAGAGCTGAAACTCAGTCTGAAACTGAGTGAAAGGGATCCAAGCACTTGAGCCATTACTTGCTGCCTTTCAGAATGTACATTAGCAGGAAGTGGGATGGACAGTGAAGTGACTTAAATCAGGAAGTCTGACATGAGATCCAAGTGAACCAAGTGGACAGGTTGGTGCAGTGACATACATTGTCCCTCCAGAGTTCTTAAAGCTCTCCGCTACAAAGAAGGGACAGAGACAGATAGATTATTTCATTATACACATAATTGTCTCATGTGTTTCGTTTGGCTTTTGCAGTGGTTTATCCATTCAAAAGCTATTTTCCGAGTCTTTATATTCTCAGCCTTTAAAGAGATCCGGTTCAGGGAACTGTGAGTCATGATTTTTATCCAAGGTCTGTTTCATGACACAAGATCAACATGGGAAACGTGATGACACTAGGGATTATCCATGCCAAGTCTTTAGTTGTGTTTTCTCATTGTATCTCCCAATAGCTTCATGATATAGCTCAGGAAAGTAAGCAAAAACAAAAACCAGACCTCTGTGATTCCAAAATTAATTAGCTGCTACCTCACATTATAATGCAGATTGAAATTATGTTTTATTTATAGGTACAGGAAATTGACAATGTTAGGATAAACTCAGAAGAAGAGTTAAGTGGAGTTAGAAAGACTTGATTACAAAACTTGAAATTCATGTAGACCTGGAAGCATGTGTGAAAACTGGATCCTAGGAAAAAAGGCAGCTTTTTGGTGAGAAGAACAGAAGGAAAAAGTGAGACAGAAATAAGTTTGTGGTATGCATATGTGGTTTAATTTTTCTTGCATGGATATTTCTGCTTATGTGGAACTCGTTTTCCCTTGAGTAGACCTATTATACTTTTACCATTACTTTTGCTATATGGTTCTTCCCTCCTATTTTTCAAATTGTTTAATGAATGCATAACTACACAACCTCTCGTGCCAAGCACAATCAATGATTTCAGTCTTCTGAGAGGAGAAAAGCTCTCTTACTGGTCAGAAGGGAGCAGAATATGACCCAATCTGGATTCTAGGAATAGTTTTAAAGCTGGTATGTGGAATTTATTGCAGGGCAGGTTCTGACTGAAGAGTATTCAAATCAGGCCAGCAGGGTAAATTAGACTTTTAATTCCAGATTTCATTGTTCATTTGAGCCCCTCGTTTCTCAAAGGGCTCTGGTGCCATGGTTTCTTTGATCGCAATGGTTAGATTTCTCTTCTGTGCTTATTAAGGTTGTGTAGCATACATGTCTGTGCTCCAGGTTGCCTCTACATGTGTCATCATATCCTAACCAACTGTCCCAATAGGCAGGGATTTGAAAAATGTGATTAGATCTATTACTAAGACATAAGATGGAGAAAGAAAGTGAGTACTTTTGACTTTGGGAGCATCAGAAGGAAACTTAGTTAATAGACAGTCATATGTCAGAGTCATCCTTCTGCTAACTTTGCAAATCTCCCTTCTGAGCTCCTGAAGTCATGGGCAAGAGCGGAAATGACTCTGTGGCCTCTGAGCATTTGTTTCCAACATACTAATACAGCACAGTTCTCGATCCTGTTCTTCAGACATGTGAGTATGAGTTTCCTAATCACTTAAGCTGTCTTTTGGAAAATGGTTAGATTAGTCTCTTTTTTTTGGATAAAAGAAATTGGAGTTGACACCTGTCATTGACTAGGTAAGTATATGATCAATCTTTTTGGATTCTAATTCTCTTATCTATACAGTGAAACTATTTATAACTCCTTCATGAGATACAGTAAAAATCACATTAAATATTGTTGCTGAAATACTTCAAGTAGCACCTAAAAGCAATAAATAGTTTATATGGTGTATCATTAAGCTATTGTGTGTCAGTTTTGCTTGAAAAAATAATGAAGTTTCAAAATCCTCAAATTTGATATCTGATCATGATTTTCTGTGCTGGCACCTTGTGCTGAGCTCTGCTTGGCAGCTCTAATGCTCTTGGGTTTGTGCCGTCCTGAGTTCGCAATGTGAAGGGCTCGTCTATCAAGTCTGGTGGCTGGCTGGCTACGATCAATGATTCTGGCTAGTATACGTAGTGGGGTTCCTAGCATTCCAAGGAACACAAAAGTGTATGTTCTACTGTATGTACGCTTTCCTGAGTGTTTAGTTCTGTCTAGTTTACCCCTATCCCATGAGCCAAAATCCAATTGGCTAAAGAAAGAATTAGTGTGGTACAGCTGGGAGTGTCAGTTAGCCTTATCGCATACTCCAGACTGAAATTTTCGAAAGTTACAGAGAAGGATGGAGTCACTGTTGGAGAATGAATTTGTGTTTGTCTCCCTGCACATCAGTGACTCTGTAATCTAGTGTAAACGTGTGTTTGTATGTGTGCTTGTGTGTGTATGTGAGAGGAAGTGGACAATTAAAAAGCAATTTGGACTATCAGCCTAGAAAAGAATTCACTGAAGCAAGTGTCCAGGTAGTCCGATGACTGGGCAAGAAAGACAGAGCAGGGACTACAACTCAGGACTGCCCGACTCGCGAGCACCCCATGTCCTGTGATGTGATGGAAATCAGAGAAACGACTTTTCTTGCAGGATGGTGTTTCTTTCATGTATCTTCTCATGCTGCAAATCAATATGTGTCAACAGCTCTCTGCTCCGCAGGCTAAATTCTAGCCTGCATATGCTGCCTGCTCACACGCTTTTACTGTTCCTCACAGTGGCCATAGACAAATCATTCAGATTTTTCTTCTCAATGACAGCATTAAAGTCCTAATTTTGAAAACTTCTTCTGATTGTGATAGAGTTACATAAGATCATGCCAATAATGGTTGTTGTTTCATTTTGAAAATGTACCTGTCTTTTGTCCTTACTGTTTAGCTTCTAGCTGGTTGTTTTGATGAACCCTTTAATGGATATGGAGATACAAGAATACTTTTCAAGATGTACGGAAAGTGGAATTAGAATATATCAAACCTGTCTACGGCCATACCACCCTGAACGCGCCTGATTGTTTTGTTTTGAAAATAGTAATCAAAAACATTGCAGGACTAGATGCCAATGTGTAACTCTTGTGGCACTGGAGGAATTACAATTAATAACTAGAATTTCATTATTTATGATATGTAGCAAAACAGTGTTGAAATGGACATTTGCAATCTCCAGTGTTTGCAAGCAATCCATCTCTTATGGATGATCAATTAATGAATCACAAGACCTTATTGGGAGAGAAACAGTTAACTGGGAAGTGCAAAAAGGAAAGATTCACCACAAAAGCAATTAGATTTGACTCTACAAAACTGCATATTGAAGCAAGCAAGAGCTGTTCCAAAAGGTGAGCGAAATAACCCCTAGTCATACCAGCATTGAGATTGTTGGTGGGAGTTATCTTAAATTAGAGCAAACATGTGGTATCTGACCTTTTGGGATTGGCTCATTTCCATTAGCATAATGGTCTCCAATTTGGCCCATTGGCTGTAAACAATTGTATTTCATTCTTTTTAATAGCTGAGTAGAACTCCATAGAGTACATGAATCCACAGTTTCTTTTTTCAGTCCTCTGTGGATGGGCATCTAGGTTGTTTCCAAGTTTTTGCAACTGTTGATCCTGCTGCCATGAATATAGGGGTGCATGTTGCTTTCTCATGTATCAGCTCCTTTGGATACATTCCCAGGAGTACAATTGCTGGGTCATATAGGAGGGGAATTTTCAGTTGCCTAGGTATTCTCCATACTAACTTCTACAGTGGCTGCACCAGTCTTATGCATAGTTTTTTTTATCATGCTTATTTTTTTTATCAGTTTGTTATCAATACCTCAGATTTACTATATTTAAAGTAGTAAAAACATCATTAACTAAGAAATAACTTGTGTAATTGTCCTCTGTGAGTTCAAATTTTCCCATTAGTTCAACAATAGCTACATAGCTATGCTGTCATGAGTAAATGACAACAGTTTTTATGTACGCCAAAGTAATAGCCTGCTTCCTTGTGTGATTTCAATACTTTTCTTCCTTTCCTTCATTTAGCCCTTAATGAGTTGATCAGATGGGAACCTGTGTACTGGTTATATCACTATGTAACTGCAAAATGCAAAACAAGATATGAATTCTTGTTACTAACAGCATCCCATGTTACATGATCTGAGAACTACCAGAAGGTTCTCAGTGCTCATAAATCTGCAGCTGTGTTAGAGCCAGCACCGAGGAGGGACCTCAACCTCTGCCTCCAGTTTGCAGCTTTGCCAACCTCTGCCATCTGTTCACTTTTCCACCTGCTACCTTGTCGTGAGTGATCAACACATAAAGGGCCAGACGGATAAATATAAGTTCTGGAATCTTGGGTGAGGCAGCAAAAACATAGACTCCTACTCTAGGATTGAGTTCTTAATGGAATGACTCTTTGAGATCAGATGTTTTAGTCCATCGGCCCTTAGCTCACTCAGGATAGGGTATGTGGCCTTGGGCCTTTATGTAATCTTGTGCTGACCTTCCTCCTTTTTCATTTTTTTTAAATTATTTTTTATCAGAAAAGCAGATCAGATTTCAGAGAAGGAGATACAGAGGGAAAGATCTTCCACTGCTGGTTCACTCCCCAAGTGGCTGCAATGGCCAGAGCTGAGCTGATCTGAAGCCAGGAGCCAGGAGCTTCTTCCAGGTCTCCTGTGTGGGTGCAGAGTCCCAAGTCTTTGGGCCAGCCTCCACTGCTTTCACAGGCCACAAGCAGGGAGCTGAATGGCAGGTAGAGCATCTGGAATTAGGACAAGTGCCCATTTGGGATCCCGGTGAATACCAGGCAAGGATTTTGGCCACTTAGCCAACTGAGCTGGGCTCTATTTTTCACTTCTCAAAACAGCAAATTTTGATTTGCAGAAGACTCTAAGATATCTCTGAAAGGCATGGCAGGAACACAAAGTATTGTTTATTTCCTTTGGTGAGTTGATTTTTTTTCCCCCTTGAAAGGTTTCTTTCAGAAATGCTTCAGGGAAACATCATCATTTCTTTCTGCTTTCTCAAGAGAAGCATAAAATGCTATTGGCTGTTAGCTGAAATGCCTCCTCTTGGTTCCATTGATCCAAAGGGATTTGAGATCCCCAGGGTGACCAGAGTTTAATTATACATGAATTATATTCAGAAATGTCCCTGGGTGCTCGCACAGGATCTGGGCATTGTGAAGGCCAGAGTTATGAGCTCATCAGAAATTCAAAGACTAGGTCTGTCCAGCCTGTGGAATGCAGAAGTGATTCACCTCTGGAGGTGAAGTCATTGGCACACATATAAAGGACAGCTTCTGGCTCGATGAGAATCAACTCAAATCTGCTTGCCAGTCTTTGCAAATGTGAAAGTGAAGAAAAGGAGGTTTTTGCAAATGGGCTTAGTTTGAAATACAGAAGTGAGCTCTATACAGGGAAGTGCTTGATAGTATGGCCTTTAGTCTCGATTAGGATGTTAAATGATCTTAAGTTATTTTTGAATGAGTATGTGTTAGTGGCCTTTGATGGCTAAACTTAAAGGACAAGTAACATGACAGATCTTGTATGTGAGACCTACGTATGAAGGGAATAGCCCCACAAGTGCAATCCAGAGATAGGACTTGTAAATATGCAAGTTTTCTATGTGTGTTATGTGGTGGTCTTAAGCAGGTATCTGCATTTATGGTATTGTTGCAATGGAAAGATGCCCCATGAGTTACAAAAAGTAATGGCAGGTTATATGCAAATCCTGTTTTCCCTCATTGCTGCCATGGACAGCTGGAGGGAGTATCTTACTCAGCTGATGAGTGATAGCTAGCCATGCAGGGTGAAAGACACTTTTCCAGCTATGTGGTGTGTGTATTGTTAGGAAGAATTAAAAAGGAGAGAGGAAATGGGAAGGTAAAGAAAGGAAGAGGTAAGAATGAAAGGGTTAGAGAGAAGAGGGGGAAAAAGAAATTAAAGTAACTTGCTGCTAGTGATTATTGAGTGGCACAATTGATTTGAGTGAAATAGTCCCATTGATGGCAATACAAGTTGGAGGGATTATATCATCCTGCTTGAGCAGCAGTTACAGTGAGGGATATTATAAATTCAGGAGAATCATTCAAGTTTTTCTTTGATTATTTTAATGTCTTAATAATATTGGTTTCTATTTTTTGTTTTAAAGATGAGGATGATGATTAACAATGGACTAGAAATCCAAGCTTGCTTTTTGGCTAGTTAAGGAATAAGTGTGGATGGTACAGTACTGCTAAATGTCATTCTCTTCCCAACATCATCAGGCTACCCAGTTCCAAAATGAAAAGTTATCAAACAAGTTTGACAATTGCAAAGGTGTTGGAATGGTAGTCGGTGCTTAACACTGCAGAACACTGCCTCCAATCTTTCCTCCCCAATGGCTGAGAGCAAAAACTTGCTGTTCCGCTATAAAGTGATCCTAGCCAGTGTCCTCTTCGTTACTCTTCCTTCCTTCTTCAGCGCATTTTCTCCCAATTACACAGTCTTTCCCTTTAAAACTCATCAACACCATCCCTTTGTCATCCCTGGGTTTCCATTTCCTTTATTTTGTTATCTCTGAGGATCCCTCAAAGTTCTCAACCCTGTCCCTGGAAAGATTTTTCTTGATGCATGAGATGTTGGATCATGCTTTTAGCATTCCAAATTACTCTATTGCTACCCCTCTTCATTTAGGATTTTTTTTTTATATTGGTTAAGGTGTGTGTGACTGCAAATAATGAAAACCACTGACCTCCCAATGTCTGAAGTAACAGGTATTGGTGCTTGTTTTGCTCTAATGACTTCATACAGCAATGGTTCTGGAGCTGAACACTCCTGTTTAGACTCTGAAGTACAGTAGAATTACCAAAGACCAAACTATTTTCGGCTCTGTTCCCTAGCTTCTTCTTGTGCCGCCCATTGTAGGACTCAGTGTGACTGGACATGGGAGGTGCATTTCCTTCTGCAAAATAGTTTATTCTGGAACAGGAATATAACTGACAAGTTCAACTCTGGTGTCCTAGTAATATTAAAATTATTGATACAGTTAGATTTAGATTGCCCTGATAGTTCAGTGTCTATTTAGAAAAAAGTCAATTCATCTCATGCTGTTGAGCCCTTTCAAGTACCCTTAACTGATGCTACCCTCTCCCTTGCCTCCTCCATGCTATTGTGCACAGATGAGTTTCTGAGAAGCTTTGTGCTTCCTTTTTACCTGTCAAATCGCATACACTTACAGAAACCCAGGACATATTATATTTTCTTAATCAAACTTTCTTTAGCTTCGCACTTACTCTATGAATTGAGAAAGGCCTCTCAATGTCTTAGAGGACTTTGTTATACCTGTGTTATGGTATTTATGTGTTTGTCATCATAAAAAGTCCTGTGGATGGATTTCAAAAACAATTTTATACCAAAATAACTTTCTCTTTTAATTCCATTTTCTGTGAACTTTTAAGCACTCTGCTGTGTGAACAGAGATTTCACTATAACTCCTTATAGAACAAGACCATGGCTTGTTGTTTGCTTCCTGTAAGATACTTAGAAACTAACTGCATTGAATTGATACAAATGATTAATCCTCTAAACACAAGTGAGCTAATAATATAATCAATGAAGAGAGATGGCCAGGGGCAGTGTAACCTGGCAAATGTGGCTGCTAAGCACAATGACTATTCTTACACCCACTAGTAGTAGAAGAAAAGACCATACCTAGCAAGCTGAATGCATCAGGAAAGGTGGCCTCAGAGATAATTCCAGAAGCTGAGCTGGATGATGTGTCATCAAAATTTGAGCGAGTAGGGCCTGGCACAGTAGCCTAGTGGCTAAAGTCCTTGCCTTGCACACGCCAGGGTCCCATATGGGCACCAGTTCTAATCCCAGCAGCCCCACATCCCATCCAGCTCCCTGCTTGTGGTCTGGGAAAGCAGTTGGCCCAAAGCCTTGAGACCCTGCACCTGCGTGGGAGACCCTGTAGTGGCTCTGAGCTCCTGGCTTGGGATCAGCTCAGCGTTAGCTGTTGCAAACATTTGGGGAGTGAATCATTGGATGGAAGATCTTCTTCTCTGTCTCCCCTCCTCTGTATATATCTGACTTTCTGATAAACATAAATAATTCTTTAAAAATTTGTTTGAACAAGTAGAACAGAAATGTGGGACTGGCACTGTGATGTGGTGGGTTAGCCCGATGCTTGTAGTGCTGGGATTATATATGGTTTCCAGTTCAAATCCAAGTTGTTTCATTTCTGATCTGGTTCCCTACTAATGCACCTAGAAAGCAAGCAGAAGATGATCTAACTGCTTGGGCTCATGTAAACATGTGGGAGACCCTGATCAATCTCTTGGCTCCTGGCTTCTGTGAATCTGCCTTTCAAATAAATAGTTATGTCTTTTAAAAGAAAGGAAAAGACAGAGAAGGCATAGGCATGGGAAGGGAGACTGATTGGAATGATTTCAACTATTGTGTTGTTTGGATACACCAGAAAGTAAACTTCACAATCTTTGTAGTGCTCATGCACATGTTATTTAATGGCATTTCCTTTTTGAGGTGCATAGAGTGAATTCTACTCTCCTTGTACACAGCATTATAGGGGATCTTTGTGGTGATTAGCCATAACACACAATACTGGTTATAAACATGTTTGGTATTGAAAGGTGTGGGCATGGATACTAATGACAATTGCTAGAAGTGTAATATACACCTGGCATTTTTTAAAAAATTAAATAATATTAACCTTCCTATTGTCTCCAGGGTAGAAATTTCTACTAGACTGAGAGAGACTCTGAGTTGCCCCTCGTGGTGAAGCATGAAATCCTATCCAGGTCTATTTTATTATAAAGTCCAGTAATTTCTGCCTTCACTAGAGCCACAAAGGCTGATGGCAAGGCAAACACAGTAAAGAAATGAGCACGAATTTCATCTCATGATATGTGCTTAACTCAACCTCTGATATGTATAAATATGATCTGTGTTAAGCAGCGCAAAGGTCAGCCCAATGTACAGGCCTTACATTTACTCAATGCTTTATTCCATCCAAGAACAGATAGATGGACTTAAGCAATTGTTTCCTTAGTGAATGACTTAATTACTTGCTTAAGAGTCGATTTCTTTAAGATTTTTATTTGAAAGGCAGAGTTACAGAGATCGAGAGAGCTTCGAAGAGACAATCTTCCAGCCACTAGTTTCCTTCCCAGATGTGTACAATGGCGTACCCTGGTCAGGACACAGGCAAGAGCCAGAAGCTTCTTCTGGTTATCCTATGTGAATGCAGGAGCCCAAGTAGTTGAACAATTTCCTCCTCCTCTGCCAAGTGCACTGGCAATGAATTGGATTGGAAATGGAGTAGCTGGGAACCAAATTAGCACCCATCTGGGATGCTTGCTATGCAGACAGCAACTTAACTCACCAGCCACAGCACAGACCCCTCCAGATTTGATTTAGATGCGGAAACCATTTCCCCAAGACAACCATGTTGATGCTAACAGAAGCTCATTTCCAGGATGTTGCCACTAGCTAGAGGTCAGAGCACCCAAGGGAAGGTGTTTCCAGGGAGGGGCGTCTTCTTGAAGGTGAGACAAACTGTTGAAAGTTGAAACCTTCTGGCCTCCTTAGCAGAGAGACTGAAAACTTCTTAGCAATCACCACAAATTTGTATTTGCTGTTGGAAAATTGCTTTGGGAAATGATGTGGATCAGAGAAGTAAATTTTCTGTCAAGATAAACTTCAGTAGTGAGCATAGCAGAATTTGGAGGAAAAAAAAAAGATCCCTTGGTGTTTTATCTCATTTTTATTAATATTGCTTAATATTTACCAGAGTTGTACCTTGTGAGCCAAACTGTTAGTGAAAGTATTGAACTACAAAGAAGATTCAGGAATTTCTCTGGAGAGGATACCTTCAGCCTCATTTTACAAACAGAAGCTGTTGATAACAGATGTGCTTCAAAGAGCTGGCAGCTGTTAAAAGAATTAAGGTGAAAAAATAAAATCCCTAAGACCCCACCACACAGATACCAGGGATGCACAGCCTATGGCCTGGCCTGGATTCTCCAGCCTGTTTCCAGAAATTGCTGTTATGCAGTCTGCACAGACGGTGGAGTGCTTGGACCAGGAAGGGAGGGGAGGAAGGCTGGCAGAGCACCAGCTGTGTGCTCCATTCTGTCTTGCTTTTCTTTTTCCTCCCTGAAAAGCTGAGGCTGGTAGCACTTTAAAACAAAAGCAGGTCCTTTCCCCTTCTTTACAACCACATTCTTTCCAGTTCTTTAGGGTTGGTGGCCCAAGATAAAGCGGAAGAGACCCAAAGGCTGCTTGCTGCTGAATTTATAGCTGACTGTTGCTGCTGTTAAGGGTTACTTGGCTGAAGGTTCTCAGCATGCTGTTCCATTGGCTGACAAATCTGGGACCGCAGAGGTTGCCTAGGCAAGAGGGCTAGGCGAAGCATTGCATACACTTTGAATGGCATTTATCTGAGACTATAAGCAATTATAATTGAACTGCAGTGGACTTTTACTCCCTTCTTCCAGAAGTTTCCATTTAAGCTCTTAGGATATCTAGGAGATATAGGCTGCTGAAAAGTATGTCCAGAAAAAGAAGGCTGGGGACTGAATCTGTGAACAGAACTGGAGGAATGAATGCATTAGACAAAAGAAAATAGTCCCCAAGGCAAGTCTCAGAGCATTTGCTGTACAGGTTTTGGAGGATCTCTGTCGCCTCTGTCTTCAAAGATTCCATTTGACTCCAACAGAGAGGTGCTTGCTGTCTCTCCTTCCTTGTACTGTGTAATTATTCTATGCTACCATTTCCTCTGTTAATCTCTACCCTGCTCTCCCCTTACTGGATAATTTGTATATATCTGATTGATTGTGCTCTTTACAATTAACCTCTTAGAGCCACTTCTTAGTTTCTGCTTCTCAAAACCATTTATTCTTCATGCTGCCCATGATTTCCCCTGATTCTCTCTTTATCAATATATGGTTATAGAAGGGGTGTGGCACTAATATTCATTTAGAATTTGCTATTACCTAGTATTGGTGCAGACTCAGGCACATGAGGTCTTGGAATCTCCTTAAAAACCTACCAGGCAGGGCCCAGCATAATGGCTTAGTGGCTAAATCCTCACCTTCCAGGCATGGGGATCCCATAAAGGTACCAGTTTGTATCCTAGCTGCTCCATTTCCCATCTAGCTCCCTACTTGTGGCCTGGGAAAGCAGTTGAGGATGACCCAAAGCCTTGGGACTCTGCACCCAAGTGGGAGACATGGAAGAGGTTCCTGGCTCCTGGTTTCAGATTAGCTCAGCTCTGGCCATTGCGGCCACATGGGGAGTAAACCAGTGGATAGAAAGATCTTTTTCTCTGTCTCTCTGAAAATCTGCCTTTCCAATAAAAAGAAACAAATCTTTAAAAAGTGACTAACCTACCAAACAAACAAACAAAACACCTGCAGGGCAGCACTGGTGTGCTCCTTGGGGAAGGGCGGGCACTGAGGGCCATGGAACTGAAGTAATGATGTGCTCAAGGCCATTTGGCCTAGTTAGGTCAGTCTCTGTGTTCCATTGTAAAAGTCAAGAAAAAGGAGAGCCTTCTTGTCAAGGAACGCACCTCCTAGGTGCCTTCCTATCACATCTGCGCTCCATGAAAGATTCATAAGGGACCTTACTGAGAACAATGACTAACAGCGGGAATTTCAGTTCCTGTGGGGGAGAGTTTGAAGCACGTGGTCCTTAGAAGTCACACTGTGTGGGCAGCTAACCGCACAGCTTGTGTCACCAACTCCCCTCCTTCAACTGCCTTAAATCTTTGCATGGAACCTTCTAGCCTTTGAAGTGATGTCACTCCCATTATCTCACTTAATCCTTACCAGATCCTTGTCAAACTGGCTGAGCGGGGATTACTTCCTGGGTTTTATAGATAAGGGAATTGAGGTCCACAAAGGTGGTGATTTAACTAAGCAGAGGCAGGACCAGGGCTATGTCTGTTAATTCCACTCCCAGTGGTTCTTTATTGCATCATGGAGCCTCCAAGAACAGAACTCTGGGGTGTGGTGAATGCTGGAAGGACTGGTCAGACCATCCCAGATGAAACTGTGACTGTCTCAGAATCCCAGTTTTCAATATCAAAGTAGCAGTGTGCCCTTTTTACTTTCTGTAAGCTCCAGTAGATGACCTGTCATGATCTTTTTGCTGGTCTGTTGTTTCTTCTTCATGTCAATCATTATCTTGTTTCTTCTTCATGTCAATCCTCAGCCTTTTGTTCATGACCTACCTCTGAAAAAGACCATTGCAGCTTCCTCTCCCTTCTCCCCAATCGCTCCCTCACTAAGAGAGGGATCCTCCATTCTCTAAAATGCCCACAATAGCCAAGGCTGGGCAAGATGAAACCAGGAGCCAGGAACCCCACTCAGGTCTTTCATGTCAATGGTAGGCACCCAAGGTCTTTAGCCATCACATACTTTTTCCCAGGGTGTGCATTAGCAGGAAGCGGGATTGGAAACCCAACAGAGACTCAGTCCTTGATACTTCAGTATGGGATGGAGGCTTCCCAAGCAGTACTGCATCTAGCCTGTAGCTGTGCCACATCTGATGATGAGCTGTATATGCATCTGTGATTTGCTCCTAAAATGAGTAACATTGTTTTCACCCACACAAGAATCAGTTTTTCCTTACATGGTGCAATATTGGTGCTTTGAGAGTGGATGTTGTAGCTCACAAGTATGAATCGGGTTTTTAAAAACGGAGAAAGAGGAAAGAAAAGGATGATAAAAAAAAACAAGCTGGCAAAAGGCACAATTAAACCAGAATCTGAGGTGGTTCCCAATTTCCCAAAAGCTATAGCTTTAATGGCTTGACTGAAGTTCCCTTTGCCCAAAGAATTCCCAATATTTTCCTTGGAAGCATGCTTGAATCACTCTGTGAGAGAATCACAAGGACCAGGGCTTGTATCTTGGAACAGATTCTACTTTGTGTATCTAGTTAGAAATCCCTCAGTGCAGGATAGAATGTTCTGGCCAAACACAGTTGTGCTTGTAGGATTCAGTGGGTCTCTGAGCACATTGGAGGCCTCACTTGGGAGAAGTTGGATAAATCCACAACTTCCCCTGTTGCAAAGTGGCAGCACGGGAGAAAGTGCTGAATGTCACTTAATTCCCTTAACTCGGTGCCCTGCTTACCAAATCAAAGAACTGGAATTTCCCCACTACAGGTAACAAAAGCCTAGACAACTGGAATTGACTTGTCAATGGCCAGGAGTGAATTAATGACAATGCTGGAACGTAGTTTTTTTTTCCCCCCTGATTCAGCTTCATCTCCCATAAGAGAGGGTTAGCCTCAGATGTGTACTTCTTCCTTTGTTACATTTGCTTGAACAGCATCAAACAGTGACTGTTAGTACACAAAGAAAAAGCTTCTTTAAATAAACACTAGCAAATCTTTTACAGCAGAAGATGTATGCCTAGAGTCCCTAGAGCCAGCATGATTTAATATTTCCAATATTAAATAAGAGTTTTGGAGGTGGATAACAATTGCACACTGTGGAGGGGCTTTCTACCTTCTGCAATTGACAGTAAACAGCTCAGATGTGGAAAGAAGTCTTGCTGTGTCACCAAAGGCACGCATGAGCAGTGCTTCCTTTAGCTTGCTGGTAATATTGCCAAACTTGCCTGTACCCAAAGATGTGGATGCATTTTCCAGAGATGCACAGGATTCACCAGGACTGCCTGACCACAGTGCGAAAACCAACCCAATTAATAAGCAGAATGAAGTCAGTGAGTTGCATATAGACCAACATGGGGGACAGTTGGTAAGTTGTTAAGGCACCTCTGTGTACTTTTGGTGCCTCCAGGCTCCATATTCTACCTACTTAGTCCTCTTGGGTCAGGCCCAACAGTTTCAAGAACTCAGAATTTGTGGTATTATCCTATCCAACAAGAAATTGAAGGGAACATGTCTTTGAAATAAGCCTTCTACAACCAAGGTTAGTCTGTTCTTAGTTGTGTGGCTTTGTTTAGTTCATCTTTTATTACCAAAAAAAAAAAAAAAAAAAGAGAGAGAGAGAGGAGGTAAGTATTTAGCCCAGTGGTTGAAGATACCAGTTAGTGTACCTGTGGCCACTGACTCCAGCTTCCTGCTAATGTGAATGGTGAAAGGCAGTAGTAATGGCGCAAGTGATTGAATTCCTGCCACTCATATGGGAGTAGGGAATTCAGTCACCTTGTCCTGGCCATGGACCAGGGCCCATTATAGTCATATGGAGAGTGGTTAAGTGTACGGAAGATTGTAAGATCTATGTGTGTGTGTGTCTGTCTGGCTCTCAAATTAATTACTTTAAATATCACTTATCTAGCACTTCCCTTGTGCCAGGCACTGTTCTAAGTACTTTACAAATAATAATTCATTTAATTCTCAGTGAAACTGGTTTAATTCTCATGCCAACTCCATCTCCATCTCCTAGATGAAGGGACTAATGGCAAAAAAGGTTAAGAGAGTTGCCAAAATGACTTAGCCGATATTTTTACCTGAACACTCTTTTTCACTTGACAGATATTTCCATACAGTGATCTTGGGTAAGAACCTTTCTAAACTCTAGCTTACCTCTTTGTACCATGAGGATGCTGGCATGACTCTGGACTAGGAAGGAGAAAAGTTGTTGCAAAGTTCAAACATGAAATATGCTGACAGTTTAGCAGACTGGCCTACCCATATGCACATAAAAATTATAATAAACGCTCTTGATACGGGGATACCTTTCATAAAAGGATCATGAAGACGTGGAGGTGCACTTCACAGCCAGTTTGGCAGCACTAAATTAGCCCCCTGTCTCATGCTTCCCCTTCACAGGTGTAGTCATTTACAGATTAAGTGGTTCTGTTGTTCACTGTACAAATATTTGCTTAATCCCTGAACAAACAAAAGAAATGTTGTGCTACTTTGGCTGAATGTGTTGAACAAGATAATTAGGACTTAAAAATTCTGAGTGATATGTTATTTTTAGTTACATTTCAGTTACACCACACATTCTCCTCTTCTTCCCTACAGTTTATCTTTTTGTTCCTTTATGATTTTTGAACTGGTGTGCAAAAAAAAAAAAAAAGAAAGAAAGAAAGGATCAATATGAACAACTCATAAAAAAATGGCCTGGACAGCAAGCAAAGAAATGAGACTTAATTCCCGCAAGGACCATTATTTTTAGAATAAAAAATGTAATAAAAGGAATAGGGTAAGTTGCAGAGAGATATAGATTTCACTGCAAATGTAATCACTGTGGAGCAGAGACAGCCTCACAAAATCACAGTCTGTGTGGTGGTTGTGCAGCTGAGGAACAAATGACAGGATTGCCGTGGCCAACTGAAGACAGATTGTTGCATTGTCTGTTAATTGTGTGTAACTTGGCTTTCCCAGACCTTTCTGTGGCTGACTAATCCAGCTCTCAAATGCTGTGAAGCTTCTTGCTTTCATTTGGGATTATCTACCGTTACTACGAGATAGAGGTCCCCGCCACACATAGTTTACCATACTGGGAATTCTTAACTGAGGGTGAACACGCTGGTGGTGCACACCTGAGGTATATCCTCTTTCAAGAAAACCCTGGTTTAGAGAAGTATAATATATCACTTCTAGGCCTTTTGGCTAAGATTAAGTGTAGAGAAGTGTAACATGCAGAAAGGGCCATCTTTGTTCTGACTTGACTTTAGCCCCAGACATAAGCGTTCACATTCACCTGTGTTTTTTCATTGGTGGGGGAACAAGGCAATATCTCATATCAAAATACATGTCCCTCAGCAGATTCAGTAGCTACAGTCCTACCTCGAGAATGATTTATTTAGGCTATTTTCCATAGATACTCTTGTTTAAGTTGCAATAATCTCTGGATGAAATTATCATCACTCATCCATCAATGTCTGACTAGGATTAGGTCTTCCCATTCTGGGAAGAATTGGTGGCAAATGTTTGGAAGAGTTGATGGCAGTGGAAAGAGTTGACGAGTGGAAAAGGAATGTTTCCATTCCAAGAATATTTGGAAAGAGTTCACATTTATCTGCATGTCACCTGGCTGTCACAGAGGCTTCTCTGGCAGACAGCAGACATGGGGTGGGAGGGAACAGAAGAGATAGCGGTGAGACCGTAGTGCTGGCCCTTCACCTGCCAGGCTGCAGTTGGAAGAGCAGCTACAAGAGCATGTATCTAACACGTGTTCCTGGTCTCTTCCTAGAAGGCTTATTGTGTCTTCAACCTAATCTGCCTCATAATAACACAACCAATTAGAGAAGGAAAACAAGTGGAGGAGAGAAGGAAGGACTTACAGTATAGAAGAGGAACTAAGTGCCAATGACCATGAGCAAACTCCTTAACTTCTTCAGAGCTGAATCATTTTTGTGTATGAGATTGTTGAGAGAATGAAAACACGTAAAATTATCATTGTAAGCAATTGTTAACCATGATGCGCTCACATACAAATTCATAAAGCACCATTATACTTGTACATTTTTCTCTTGCCACCAGATGGAGTCAGGAATGGTTGTGCTCTTCACTTTTTACCCCTTGCAGCGCCCAGCTCACCTATAATTTTAGAGAGCTGGAGTCACATTGATGGACCTGAGCTGCACATGCTTGTCATTCCTGTGACCTGTGGACTGAGCACTTCTAAACCTTAGCTGAATTTTGGAATCAGCTAAGGAGCCTAATAAATCTCATCACCACAGCCCCACCCCAGAACAATTAAATGGGAGTCTCCTGGGGTGGGACCCAGGCAGGAGAATTTATTGAAGTGCCCGAGTGATTCTCATGTGCACCTGGGACTGAGATGCACTCTCCAACCTCAACAGAAGAAAAGGAGGATGCAGCATGCAGCAGGCAACATATTTTTTGTTTCCTATGAGGCAGGGATAAGAGAAGGAAATGACTTTCCAGTGTTACACTGAGAAGAAAGAAAGAAGCAACTGGGGAGCTCAGAACGGGGAAAAAAGATTGAGGAAACAACTTGAGTAACATAAACCACACATCCTGAAGTTTCTCTTTTCCCCTGTTTATATTTTATCTCCTTTTCTTCCCCTCATGTCTTCCTTACCTCACCTTCTCCCCTTCTCTCCCTCCATCCATTTCTTTCTTTGTCTATCCCCCTCTCGCTTCCGTGCCCTCTTCTCTCCCTACCCTTTTCTGTCCTCCCCCTGTTTCCCTTCCTCTCCCTCCACTTACCTCATTATTTTCCAAAAAGCTCTCAGTCCATTAAATCAATTCTGGCCATCTTTTCACAACATAATGTATTAGTGTAGAAACTCTGAACAAAAATAATTTCCTGTACGTCTTTGCTGCCAACATGTCCCAACATTTTGTTATCAGTTCTACTTCTTAGCATACCACCATGCAGAGGGGCTCTCGTGTGGGTGAGTGTGGGGCCTTTCCAAGACTGCCTTCATCTCCTGCTGCACATGCTGGTATCCCCACTTTCCCACCCATACCTGTTTCCTAGCATCTGTAGCTCCTGTCTCTCAGTGAGTTTTGATCTACCTTTTCTCATTCATAGGCAGGCAAGCCTGAAGAGTCACAACGTGTGGAGAATGGGAATTCAGAGGAATTTAAATTTTCTGGTTAAGTGACACTAGCTTGAATACTACTTTTGTTTCGCATTTTCTTGGTGGAGAAAAATGCTAAAATAAGAACCAAGAGTAGAAGGTTCTTAAGGATGGCTCTTCCTCAAAATCAAAGGCAGCATCCATTGTAGTGTAGTGATTCAATCATGGTGTTCGAACACCACCAAGTCTGTCTCAAGATGAAGATTTTTGACATATAGGCTTTGTTGCTTCCAGGGAACACACTTGATCTGTCTTGAAGAATGTTCTTACGTACCAGATGTGAATTGCCTTATTTTACATGAATCTCTAGTTACCTTAGGCTCTCATCTGCTTCTGGCCTTCAGTCATCTGTGTTGTCTGATCCCACCTGTGAGGGTTCTAGACAATTTTCCTGATTGAGATATGTCACCCTACTCATTGCACTAGGCACATTGATTTATTAAATGGAGTTAACTCCCACCATGTTGTGGAAGGGGACAGCACAGGCAACTGGGCTCAATCTCTTTGGATTCCAGAAGACATTCTAAAAGGAATATCAAGGTTCCCATGTGCCTTCTTATTAGTTAAATCACCAGTGTTGGCTTGGTTTTTAAAATATATTTCCTAAACAAAATATTTCTAAAGAAAAAGTGGGTCAACAGAGGGTTCTAACTAGTTTTATCCTAGTTAATTTATGTTTTGCCATATGTTCTTTGAGAAGCATATGCTAACTACAGGTCTTTCTGCCGATTAGCAACCAACCTGAGGGTGTTTAATTTAGACTTCCAGTTCCTGGGCAGGAAATAGGAAGACTGGTGAGT
Source organism: Ochotona curzoniae (assembly GCF_017591425.1). NCBI lineage: Eukaryota > Metazoa > Chordata > Mammalia > Lagomorpha > Ochotonidae > Ochotona > Ochotona curzoniae. The sequence continues at coordinate 58,459,397 of NW_024466599.1, read as the reverse complement.
CAAAAGTTAAAGACCATTCTGTGCAAAGCTAGAGGTTGTGAATATTGGTTAAGAAGGCACTAGTGCTTTTGACAGTGGGCTGGGATTTCTCAATCTTAGCACTCTCAAAATTTAAGATCAAATAGTTTTTTTGAAGTTGAAGGTATACTGTGCATTCCAGGATGTTTAGAGTATCCATTGTCTTTACCCATTCATTTCCAGTAGTTATATTCCCACTCTTGCAAAATTGCCTTTAGGCAATGCTATTCATTGACTGGCAAATTTGCCTCTGGTTAAAAACCACTGTCTTTGGACACAGAGTTTATATAATCACCAAGAAAGCAATGCAGATAAATCTCTGACAATTACATGGATTTCTATACTTTACTCTCTGAGTCCAAAATTCTCTGGTAAACAGGTGGACTAGATGCTTACCGATCATTTGTGCTCCTGGAAGCCTGTGGAAGTTGCCTCCACTGGCAGAGTCCTGCCTTACCAATTGCTATTTACCAGAGCTAAAAAAAGCATTACTGAAAATTTTCGATTTGAGCTTTGTGCCCCATGGGTTTCAACAAGAATATATTGAACCTGTGACCTGTGCCCAGTCTAATCCTAGGTTGTCTGCAGGTATAGAAGAGGAAGGTATAGTGAAAAGGTCACCAGGCCAATTTCAATCACTTCTACTCACCAGCTGGGTGACTCTGCATAAAACATTCATCCTCTCCAAAGTTCATGTTCCACATGTAAGGATATAGACATCCATGCCAAGACACTTGTCACAAAATCCCATTCTCTACTTCATTGACATGTCTATCTAAACATGAAGGAGGTAAAAGCCATATCCTTCACTTTAAGCAGAAAACCAAAGGGATTCAGAAAATTGTTTTCAACTAGGAAGGCCAGGAGATGATTCCAATTGAGCAAAGTTAGAAGACATAATAGTTTTGTCTTCATGGGTCCCAGGGGGCAACGGGAAGCATGAAAGAACCTTTTTAAAATGTAGAATATATTTTTCACCCTAAAGTAGAAAATAACTCTCAAAAGATTGCATTGCCATTGGCTGGTTCTTACCACTAAGCAGTAGGTATACACTTGCCCATAGCATGAATAATCTGAAGACCCCATGGCTACAATATGTACCCACGTATAACTAATGTCCAGAGAAACTATTGGTCATATCAGTCCTTTCTAGCTTAATTACAATTGATTCTTTCAAATCTTTCCTTGAACAAAAGTTTTATCATAGAAAAAAATGGAGGAAGATAATTAGCGTTGGAGGGCAGTTATGTAATGTGATTATGTGCCTGTGTGTGTGTGTGTATGCACGGCTATGTATGTGTGTATGTGGCGAAAACTGTACTTTTGTGTTTGTGTTTCTATATGCCTAGAGCTATGAAGATATGAAGATAGGTAACAGAAACAGATGAGTGTATGCGTTTGTCCATAAATGTCTCTCAAAATATAGTTATATTCAACTAAATTGTTGCATTTTAAACTCTTCACACATTCATTGGTGCTAGGTTATATGTGTCTGCCTTCCTGTCGGTAGGGTTCTCTTCTGCTTTGAGGAGCTAGGTAGAATATAAAAAAATTGGTTTCAGAAGGCTCCTTTGCCTTCACTGGAATGATCTTATCTTTTTGATGGTAACTTTGAAGTTTTGGGAACACAAGGTGTGTTGGGGTACAGCTTGCAGGGACTGTTTTTTCCAACTACACCAAAGGACAGAATTCCTTCAACCAGCTTCCTCTGGTTTAATTTAGAAAACCAAGAGGACCAAAACTAGTCTGAGAGTGTCATTTCAAAAGACCTCTTTTCTTTGTAAACACCCCCCATGCATACACACACACATACACACACACACACCTTAAGATCATTGGTGAGCTTTAATCAGCTGAGAAGATACTGCCAATAGAGGGTTAATCCATTGTAGTGCCTAGGGTGGGACATGAATTGTGAATTGTGGCTTTAAATTTTTTGCAAGTAGCACAGAATGAGGTTAGCACCCTCTGTGAAAAATAAATAAAACATTTTAAAAATAAATGGAAAAAATAAAAAAGCTACAGCTTTAAAATTTTGGTTTCCTTTTTAATGCTTAGAAGATTTTGCTGGAAGGGGTCAGAGCAAGTTTCCTGAAGCTTAACAATTAATTAAACTGAGAAAGAAAAGATGGCAAGTGTCATAAAAACCTTAGTTAAAACTACCAGTTTCCCTTATTCATGCCTGCCCCCTCCCCTGTCATTCTCCGGAGCTGAAGAAGAGGCACAGGCGCAAGAAATGATGTGAGCATTTTCCTGTTTTGTAGAAACCATGTTTGCTTGCCCACAGAGAGACACAATGCAGAAACAGAGGCACTCACAGAGTAAAGCACACAGCTTGCCATGGCCATCATTTGTTGTTCAGTTCCCAGAGTCCAATTCCTCTCTTCGGCGATGCTTCATTAGATCTACAAGAACTTCAGATCTTCATGGGTCAGGGAGAGTAGTATTAAGCAAAGCAGCAGAATTTTTTTTCTCGTGGACACGTTGGAAAAAGAATGAAAGGGGAAAAAAATGCCTTGGGATAGGAGGTTAAAGTACCATTTCCAATATCCATATTTTGGTAATTCTAACATTTGCCACAAAGCCTTTGCTTCTGGAAGCTTTTATTGTAAACACATCAACCCAGCCCTTTAATGCACCAAGCTGGAGCGGGCTTGGGCATTGGATTTCTGAAGTCTTCCTGTGAGAAAGCTAAGTGAGTAAAACCCACAGAGCCTTCCCTTAATTGCCACAACCTGGGAGGGCTTTCTTTCCTCCGGTAGAAATCATAAAGGTGTGTCTTCTGGAGGTTTCTTTAGTGGGTCTTAATGATAGACAGACTTAGAGGAAACTCCTGTCCCTGCAGATCCTGCCCTTCAAGTGATATTTTGTTTAGAATGACAACCCGAAATGACCATGCTTAGACCAAATCCCCCCTCCTCAAAGTTACCAAATAAAGCACCTCTCTTCTAGAACATTCAGGGTCTGAATGGGTGTTATGCGCACAGTCTGCGTCATCATGCCATGTTTTAATTAAAAACAAAAGATGGTTAGGAAGAATAAGCTGGGGGGGAGAGGGGATCTCTCTGGAGCCTTAACATCTTAAAGACATTTGCAAAAATACTTCTCTTGAAAGAGCCTCTTAGAAGCATATTTGGAAGCAGTTTGGTTTCCCCTTGGGTGGAAGGGGAAACTAGCAACAATTCTCAGGTTAAGTAAACCTGGTGATGGCATTCTGCATTTCAGAGAGTTCTTGCCTCTTTAGCTTGGTCCCTGGAGGCATTTGCAGTTTGGAGGAGGGAGCAGGGAGGGTGGGTGGTGAAGTGTGTGCCCCTCCCCATCCCTCTGTCTGCTATTTTGACTTTGCTCTTAAAACAGGAAATAAAAAAGGCAAGAGAGAGAGAGATGCCAGTCTTTAGTATCAGTTAGAGGAGTGAGAGAAAGACTTCTGGACGTGGGCAACATTGGTTCGGTTTCACCATCTGCCATCTATGACAGTTTATTTCAATCATACATTTGCTTAAATTGTTAGCTGGCAAAAAGACCCCTCCATTACATGCACACGCCCTTCCCTGTACCCATCAGCTGCCACTACCCATTCCATCACTCTTTAATTAAGTTCAATTAAAACACACACACACACACACACACACACACACACACACACACACAACCTCAGTGACAAACCCAAAAATCTCTGAGGTGTGAGAAGGGGCAGTCATTAATCCTGACACATAAAAAGTTTAAAAAAGGAAAAGAAAGAAAAAGAAAAACCATGCAGAAAACAAATATTACACAAAGGGACAATCTGGGAAGAAACAGCCTTTTACGTCCTGGGTTCTCAAATTATTCCCATTCCCAATATGGAACAGAGAATCAAAGATGCTCCTCTTACCCACCCCCACCCCCACTGCTGTGCCCTACCGGTCCCTAAAGGCATTTTTCCGAGGGAGAGAAGTTCCTCCTTTTCCCTTAGTAACTAGGAGTGGGGAGCCTCAGCTTGCTGCAGCAGTAGCAGTGTGCTCCAACCCTGAATCTTAGTATTCCACCTCCCTCCCCTCAGCCAGACCCAGGAGAGCGCAGCTAACCGGGCTGTCTTTAACATTGGTGGGAGGGATCAAGGGCCAAAAGGCTAAGGCTGGAGAGACACAGGCAGAGGACAATTAAGCCAACTAGTGGCATTAGGAGGTGAGATTCTTGAGCTGATTGAAAGATGGTTACATTAAGTTCAGAAACGGTTCTTGTTCATAAGAAAAACTGTCTGGCACTGCCTTTTAAAATGCCATTTGCAATGATCTCTTCCATAAAGGCTGGGGCAGCTTGTCCATCCATTCAGTCCTTAGGTCCACCTTCCATTCCTTTAAAGTGCTAAGATTGCAGTTCCCTCCCCCACAATCTAAAAGACCTTCCTTCCTTCTTTATTTCCTCTCTTTCAGTCCCTACTCTTGGAGAGGCCAATTAACCTGAATCATTACACTGATCAGCTTTGTTTCCCCTTCTGGAAATTTCAAACTGAATCTACTTTGTCCCCTGCATTTCTGACTTTTCCCCTTGGCCTCTAGGCAAACCCATCCCTCAGCTCCCACCCCAAGCAAATTCATTAACTGTTGCTTCTCCTTATAACACAGGTAACAATTCATTTAGGTTACACCAGTCTGTAAAAACTGTAAATGCTATTTTATTTTAAACATTTTAGTTTACAAAAAAAAATCAATGATTGGTACCTTTTTACACTCTCAGATTCCTGAATATGGACAGATCTTCAAAGGGAGGAAGGAGTTCTCATATGAAATTTAAGATAGACTGTCCAAGAAGGTTGTGGGATGGGATTTTTGTTGTGTTTTTTTTTTTTTTTAAGACACAATAAAGCTAAAATATCAAGTCTCTGGGAAAGATCCCCTTACAGTTTCAGTCAAGGTGCAAATCAGAGCACAAACTAGGAGACCCCAGCCTGCTCCTCTTGCCGGCCCGCCCAGCTGCCCAGGCTTATTTGGTAGCGCAGGGGTTGACAGCCACTGGGAAGCTCACACCTCGCATTCCCTCGCGGGCTGCTGGTGGCAGGTGCAGGAGCCGTACTCGTTGATGATCACCAGCGCTCCTTCAATGTGGTTGGGTTTGTAATCAACGTAGTATTCCTGGGCAGACATGGCAGCCATCTGATGCATGGTCTGTTTCTGCTTTTGCTTCCTGCGCTGCGTGACGAAGCACTGTCTGAGCTGCCTGAGGCTGGCTGGGAAACACTTCCAGGACACGTAGAGCACCAGGACCACGATAAGGAAGGAGAAGATGAGGGCCATGGTGCCGGTGACCACCTTGTGGATCTGGACGGCATTCTCGGCATGCTCCCCGGCTCCCGGGAGAGCCACAGTGGCCGGCTCCAGCGTGCCATCGCGCTGCCCCTCCTCGCCGTCGGCCAGCGTGGTGGCCGAGCTGGCAGGCGGTCCCAGGTCACTGCGGTTGGTGACAGCCGAGAGCAGGTGGCCGCTGGTGGGCTCGGCCCCATCCTCGCACAAGTGGAAGGCGTAGACGGCGTCCAGCACGTCCTCGCCCTGTGCGTACTCCGGGCTGGCGCACTGCAAGTTGCCGTCATAGCGCCCCTGGAAGTTGCTGAGCCACGAGGCCAGGGCGCACACGTTGCGCCCGCAGTCCCACAGGTTCCCGGCCAGAGTGATGCTAGTAAGCGACTTCCACGAGTTGAGGATACGGGGTTCGACGTAGGTGAGACGGTTGGAGTCCAACTGCAGGGACTGCAGGTGCGGCACCGTCTCGAACACATGGGGCTCCATGTACTCGATCTCGTTACCCGACAGGTCCATTTTCTCCAGGTTCCAGACCCAGTCCAGCGAGCTGACCACAATGGCCACCTTGTTCCTCCTCAGGCAGAGAGAGTGCAGGGAGATGAGGCGCGGGAAGTGGGCGAAGTTCACCTTGACTAAGTCGTTGTGCTCCAGGTGCAGCTCGGTGAGCTTGAACAAGCCTGCGAAAGAGTTGCGCGCCAGGCTCTTGAGCTGATTGTATCCGATGTCGAGAAACTTAAGGCTGCGGCAGTCCTGGAAAATACGCACGGGCACGAACTGGATGGCGTTGGACCGCATGTGCAGTGTTGTGAGCTTCCGCAGCCCATGGAAGAGGTCGGGCGCCAGCGCCTGCAGCTTGTTGTAGGAGAGGTCCACGCTGCGCAGGTTGGGCATGGGCCGGAAGGTGGTGTTGGCCAGTTGGGTGATCTGGTTGGAACTCAGCGTGAGTTCCTTAACTCGGCGCAGTTTCTGAAAGGCGTCCCCCTGCACCGAGCAGATGTGATTGTGATCCAGATAGAGCCACGTGAGCTGCATTAACCCCGTGAACTGGCCGGCGCGCAGCTCCGAGAGGCTGTTGTAGCGCAGGGACAAGCCCAGCAGGCCGGACAGGTTGTGGGGCGCCTCGGTGAGGTTGAGCGCCTCGCAGTACAGCAGCCGCCCCTCGCACCGGCACAGCTGCGGACACCCGCTGGGGGCGGCGGGCAGCATCTGAAAGCAGGCCCCCAGCAGACACAAGACCACCCCCGAGGGCCTCCTCAGCAGCCAGTATAGACAGAGACCAAGCAGCAGGAAATCCATTAGCGAGAATCTTTCCAGAGAGACTGGAGACTGTCCATTGGAAGCGCTCGGTCAGAAATCTACATCATATTTTATTCCGAAGGAGGGGGAGCGGGGGAGGGGGAGAAAAGGGCAAAAATCAAATAAATAGATGGAAATAAAGAAGGACCCCCCCCTCCCCAAAACCACACGTTCACCTCAACGCATGCAGAAAGCTGGCAGCATGGAAAGTTCACAGCAACGGAAAGATCAAAGAGATGGTGATTTGGTCCATGTTAGATGCTGCAGCAAAGAAAAGGGAGGAAAAAAAATCTTCGGGAAAGAATTTAATTAAAAAGTGTCTTACCCACCCTTTTCCAGAGAGTGACAACCTCCATTCAGCTGCTCCCTTTGTGTGCGGGCTAATTATATGCAGGGCGATAGAAGACCCCTCTGTGTTTCCGAGGCAGCCCCGGTCCGCGGCCGGCGGATCTGGCAGGCGCACAATGTCTCACTTTGCTGCTCGGCTCCGGGCTGCAAGGGCGGCGGGTGAGGCGGGGAGGCGACTTCTAGGACCCGCAAGTTTCCCAACTACGTGCCGGAGCCTGGGCTTTGCCTTCCTGCCGTCGTCCTTTCCCTCTGCAGTTCGGACTGTGACGCGGTGGGGGAAAAAACTCCAAACTCGGGGCTCGCGACTCCCCGGGATTTGACAGTCTGGTTAATGTCCGTCATTGGAAAGAACCAGTGACCGGCGCCACCTTTCACTCCGCTGAGACCGCCGGCCATTCGCGCCCTGGGCAGCTGCAGAGAACAGGCTCGCTCATGCTTTGCGGGCGGCGGCGCGGGGAGCAGAGAGCGGCGCCCGGCTCCTTCCCTCCACCAGGCAGTGTGCGGCGCGAGCTTGCACAGGCACCTACTGCTCACTGAGTGTCGTAAGCTGCTCGCGATTGTGCGTCTCTTCGTGCACCTCAGACATGGGCAGATTGAAAAGGGGTGGGCATAAAACCAACATTTTACCGAACCACTAAAGTAATATGTGTCCTTTGATGAAATGGAAAACACTTGCAGCTTTTTTTGTCTATATTTCAAAAGAAAAAAAAAAAAGACACGGGAGGAGTGGGTGAGGGTAAGAGTAGCATCAGCACTGGCAGGATATTTCCAAGTGGGAAACTGAAATATTTCGTGCTCTTCCAGTTCCCTTTTGGGGATCTTTTCCCCACCCCCAGCCCCCAACCCCCACCCCATCTCCTAAAAGCTGTCTATGCGTAAGAGATACGTAGGAATCTGTAGAGAAATCAACATTTGGTCCTTTGCTTTAGAGAGGCATCTTCAGAGAAGACACAGGGAGGCTGTGACTTAGGCTTGGCCATGCTTCCCCCCACCCCACCCGCCTTGTGAGCACCGGAGCTCTGAGGTCAGACAGCCCTTTTCCTTGGTGGATGGGGAGATGCTTTCCAAACCCACCCCCATTTTGGGAAGCCATCCCAGTCCTGGTGGTGTGAGATCCAGTGTGGCAGAAACGGGTGTCTGTGTGCAGGAGGACTTGCCTGAGCCCCTGCGGGGGCTTCAGCCATCCCTGTAGGTGTCTGTGGTGCATAGGATGGGTTAATTAAGATTCTGCTGCCTGACATGGGAAGGACTAACCCTGACATGTGTTGTTCATGGTCATTACCAGGCTCTGCAGTATATCCCACCCCAGGAGAGTGTGCTAGAGAATGTGCAGGGAAGAGGTTGCTTAAACCATTAGGAGACCTGCCCCTTGCTGTGCATGCACCCCTTATTCAGCCTTGAGACTCCTGAATTGTGTTACTTCCTCTCCCAGTAGGAAGAAACACCTTTGTCAGATTATTTCCTCTTACTGACAGATAGAAGTCCTTAAGGTGAACTCTTCCCTCTTGTTCCAACTAGTCCAGAGGGGTCTGCGCTGTTCCTGTCAGGGACCTGTTGGCTATCTGCTTAAAAAAAAAAAATCTTCAGAGCTGGCAAAGATGGCTGAATAAACCTGCTGGAAAGGAATGTGGGCAAGCCTACCCTCATGATAAGGATGCCCAAGCAGGTGGTGGGGAGATGTGCATTTCTAGGTCCTCTCTTTGAATTCCTATCAGTTCTGCCTGGAAGAAATGCAAAAATGAATGGGCATCATCTGCTGATAGTAATGAAGGTAGATTACCAGAGCTCCCAAGTGGGACTACCTGGTTAAGTACCATCCAAACTGAATAGACAAGGGGATCAAAGTCGCCAAGGACTGGTGGGACTTTTCAGGAAAAGTCGTATGAACAGACGCATGAAGCATTCCATTTTGCATTCATCTGAGCTTTGACCTGATCGTGCATCACTGAGATACATCATTGAATTGGAATGAGCACCAATATGACATGAGCTAGACATCACATGTTCTCAGGGGCTGGAAGAGACATCAGAAAATGAACCCATTTGGTTTTGCACATGACAAAGCTGAGCCAAGAAACATCAGGAATTTATCCAAGGTTGTACAAAGAGCTTAGGACTGCTGTAGCAGGGTGCCTTTGCTGTTCTTTCAAAGTGCCAGTTGTCCTTTGCCATTCTTGATGATATCCCCTGCTTCACTCTTGCCTCCTACCTGACTTTGGACTGGGCACTTACAGGTTTTGCCCTGGCATCCTGAGTGTGCTGCAGAACACTTAACAGACAAACAACTTGACCATCAAGTAGTTTTGCCTCCTGCCAAGGCAATTATTCTGGACAGCATTGTAGCTGATTGAGCCATAAAAGCCAAAGAGTTGAGCCTGGGGGGTGGACGGGAGGGTGGACATTGGTGGGGTACACAGTGGCCAGCCATTCAGCAAGGACAGTGAGTGCAAACCACCCAATCCCCATGGCTGCTAGGAAGAAAATCCTCCTAATGCGGGCAGCTTGGCAAGGTGGCAACAGAAGCTGCCAAATGGGCAAAAAGAGGTCCTACTTTGGATGTCACTTGATTTGTAGAGCTGGTAAGAGAGGCAGCAGAGTTGAATGTTGGCAAGGAAGAAAGAATCACATTAAATTCACTGCATTTATATGTGAGTTTTCTTCTAAGTATGCTACTCAAAGCTGAAACGATGCTTCTAGACTGTAATTAAGAAATATTATATATATGTATATATACACATACATATATATATAGTATTCCCTTTCACATTATTATCCTGCAAATCACTTCATCTGTATGTTATCGTTAAGCCTTTCCCACCTCTAATATGGCAAGTTGTATCTTATCTACAGTTTTAAACCCCTTGGCAGAATGGTATACATTAACAGATTGAGATGAGCTTTATTGAAATTTAGCTATTCTAAGTCATCTAAGTTGCAGAATCCAATTTATTATGTATTTAAAGCGTACCCACACTGATTAAATCAATGCAAATTAGGTTAAAGAAGAACAACACGAATCAAGTGTTGCAGCAAAGTTGAGTCGAGAAACGATAACTTTTGAGTCACCAGAGCAAGTTGATATAGCTGTTTTTCACAAGTTTTAATTTCATGCTTCGGAGTGTCCAACATGCTAAAAAGGAAAGAAAAGGGAGCGGGGAACTCACCTAAGATTTCTTTTTCCTGCTGTGCGTTGGTTCCCATCTTTACCTCTCTTGTAAGATGCTCTAACTTCACCGAGTTGTTATGCGACTGGCATGTATACCTGATAGGTCTCTTCTAGGCAAACCACAGGTTTCTGCTGGCAAGTCTGTCTTCTTTCCGTGTTGGATTGCTGATGCAAGCTACTTTACATGCTTTGGAGATATCCTTGACATTTTCCGCCTTTGTGGGAGGTCAGAGCTTGAGCCCGTCTTGCTGAACTGCAACAGCAGTAGTTCCATAGTTGGGTGTCAAGTATGCTACACCAAGCCACCTTGCTAACTTACCTTTGGGAATAAAGACCAGGTCTCCAACATAGAATCAGGAAGGACAAGAATCATGAAATTGTAGATTCAGCAAGGGGAAAAGGATTCTGGGATACACAAATATGGACTGAGTTTCCAAAACACAGTCTGAAACTATGAAGAGATTAAACAGGGAAACTCCTGGAATAAGCTTGGTGGAGCTGGGGTGGCCAGAAGTACAGCTTGGAGAAGGGAGTATTGATTAATTCTTTCTCTCTTTAGCTTTGTTAATTAACCTTTGCCTAGTATAAACCCCTGCTTTTTCTTGGTACTCCATGTTATGATGTGCAATGCAAGTTGGGAGAGCCATAAGCAAGCCTTTTTGGTGTGTCATTACCTCTCTTGCTTTATTCCAACTGATGGCCACCTCAGTTTGTTCATTTTCAACAAAATAGTTTGTGGATGGAAAGGGGAAAATTCAGAAAGTCTAATATGAACCTGCATTCTGGGGACTGGCTTTCTGTTAGTAGTCTTTGTCAGTGTTCAAGGCAAGAGAAATTTGAGTGGCGATTTTAATGTTCTGTTACAGCCAGGTCCAGCTTGGACCTTGATCTTTATGCTGTTGTCTTTAATTTTCAGTAGCAGTGAACCATGGCTTTTCTTTAAAAGGAAACATTTAGAGGAATTGGGGGAGGGTGGGAGTCACAATTTTGAAAGGAGAGAATTAACTCTGTTGTTTCTGTAAGCCCATGCCATGCAGCTGGCACTTTACAGAGAGCTGGGAGACATGCATGTGGAGTCTATGGGTGAGCTCAGAGACTTCTCCCAGAAGACAGCTTCAGGCAATGAAATCAGAAAGGGAGACCACTGTGCTTCTCAAACTATATACTCCTCTCATAATAAGGCTGGATAATGGGTAAAGTATAAAATACTCTCCATACTCCAAGAATGTTGTGAGTTATGGGAGGGGAAAAATTTAAAGATGGAACTTCCTGAGTCTGTCCTGTCATCATGGGCCCTTCAGATTTTCTGTGCACTGGCACGCTCTGATCATAGCATGTTAAGCTTAGCTATTGTTTTATGCCCTGTCTATCTTTGTATATTTCATTCTAATGATTCTAAAATGCTCATGTCACATCTTCTCTGTGATCTCTTAAGAAAGTGGTCCCTTAGTTTTCTGAATGGCATTGGAACTTTGCCAATCTTGTAATTTCTTATGATCGTGTTGTGGGACTCCGACAAGCCATATGTATCTTGGAGATGAGAAGTGAAAAAGATCTCAGTTGGAATTCTTGCTTTTTTCATGTGACCTTACAGATGTCACTCCTTTGTCAGTGAAATAGAACTCAGAATACCTATCTTAATGGATGGTTGAATGAGTGTGGTCCTGGATCCAGCCCCTTGAATCTTCTTGGAAATGCAGAATCCCAGGCCTCTCTCAGGGCCAAATATCCAACCTGCGATTAAATTTCAGCCCTGGTAATTCATTATAGTTTGAGAAGCAGTCTGTGACAACTTTCCCAAATTTTACCCTGAAAAATGAGGGTACTTCCAAAAGTACAATGAAAACTTGGAATGAAAGATAAGTTTAGGGCCTGGCATCCTCACCTTGCATGCACCAGGATTCCAAATGGGCACTGGCTCTAATCCCAGTAGCTACACTTGCCATCCAGCTCCTTGCTTGTGGCCTGGGGAAGCGGTCAAAGACAGCCCAAAACCTTGCAACCTCCTACTCACCTGGGTGACCCAGAAGACGCTCCTTGCTCCTGGCTTCAGATTGGCTCAGCTCTGGCTATTGTGGCCACTTGGGGAGTAAATCAGTGGACAGATCTTCCTCTCTGTGTATCTGACTTTTCAATAAAAATAAATAAATAAATTTGATGAATTTTGTGCAAAAATTTTTTAAACACATGCTTGGTTTTATCACAGCATGCATTTTCTATGACTCCATATGCATAGATTTCAATCTTTTTCACCAAAAAAATCCTTGAGTTCTATTTTCCAGAATCTTTTTAAGTGCTCTTGCATGTCAGAAATGATATCCAACAATGACTGATTTTCTAATTTTATAAATGAAAAATTAAAAGGACAGAAATATCAAATAAATATCTACTCTTGATAGCACAGCTAAGTTAGAAAAACAACAAACTGCCTGAATCATGTCTCCTCTCCTATTAGATTTTAAATATATAGAATACAAAGCCTGCATCTTTCACAGTCGCTAACACTGAGCAGGCTCCTAATAAGGAACTGGCAACGAGTACACCTGGTATAATCCCCTGCATAGGTGTTACCTTCTCTCTCAGCTGACTTCTTTCTCAGTTATCCTGGGAGAAGATGATCTGCCATCTAGCAAAAAACTTTCATTGCTTTTTCCTTTTATCTCCTCCAGGCTTTTTTTATTTTTTTCAAATTATCTTTCCTCCCTCCCTTGCTTGCTTCCTTCCTTCATTGCTTTTCTCCTCCCTTCCTCATCTTCTCCCTCCCTCCCTCCTTTCCCATATAGGAAGCTGGTACCATATATACAGAATCAGCTTGCTGTGCACCTTACCAACTCCAAGAAATTTATCTTTTAATACCATTTTCCACGAATTCTTTGAAGTATCCTCATGTTTGGGATGTGTGTTAACAACTAAACTAGTATGTCAAAACAATTTTGGAAATGTACTCACATATTTAATTATAGTCTGAGGGTACATTTAATTTTAAATTTTGTTTTAAATTGGCTATCTCCATACCAGGAAATTTTTTAAGGTTCAATTTTTGTTTTAAGTTTTTTTATTTTTATTTAAAAATGCAGACACAGTGAAAGAAAGTGTCACACAAAGAGAACGGTCTTTCATCCCCTGGCTTACTCCCCAAACGGCTGCTGTGACTGGAGGTGTGTCAGTGTGAAGCCAGGAGCCAGGAGCTCAGGGATCCACTCTGTCGGACCAGGAAGCTAGACTGGAAGTGATGTAGTGGGACTCAAACCAGCACCCAAATGGGATGCTGGTGCCACAGGCTGGCTTAATGTGCTATGCAATCTGGCGCCAGCGCACATCCAGATTTTTAAGTACTATAGCAAAACGTTGGTGTAGGAACCAGTGAATTTAATTATTTGTTTGTTTATTTATGTCAGGTCATCAGAAATCAGGAAGATAATTAGCTTCATTCTTCTACTTTGTGTTAGCAAATATCACTTCCTGATCCTAGTCACAAATGATGGAACAAAATGAATTCTTTTTAAAGATTTATTTTTATTATTTTTTCATTGGAAAGGCGGATATACAGACAGGAGAGACAGAGAGGAAGATCTTCCATCCAATGACTCACTCCCCAAGTGAGCACAACGGGCCGATGCTATCGCGGGTGCAGGTTCCCAAAGCTTTGGGCCGTCCTCTCCCAGGCCACAGGCAGGGAGCTGGAAGGGAAGCGGGGCTGCCGGGATTAGAACTGGCGCCCATATGGGATCACGGGCGTGCAAGGCGAGGACCTTTAACCACTTGCGCCACCGCGCCAGGCCCAAGGAACAAAATGAATTCTGCAGTGACTTCTATCTCTGATCCACCTTGACACTTAATTACCTTGTTTTATAGAATTTTCCAGATGTTACCCATATTGTCATAAATAAAATGAAAACTTCCTCGGACATAAGTATTATTTTCTTGCCTTTAGTATCCTCTAATATCTTCCTCTAATGGTAAAGGATCAGCTGTAACAGACCACATATAGAGAGCATAAAATAGAGCACTGATAAACACGTCTCATCTTAGGGCAAAATTTTGGAGAAATCGGAAGTTTTGGAATTGAAATCACACATATTCATGCCATTTATGTTAGGCCTCCTTCTATAAATCTCTTTGATGTCAACTATCCCCCATCATCCATAATCAGTGAGTCTTCTGTGGTCAATTATTCTGATCAATTTGGTTTCTTTATTTCTTTACCCAAACCAATACCATTCCCAGGGACTGTTTCTTAATTTCTCATAGACACTATGAGACTGCATTTTAGTTGGTTTAACATGCACTTTTGTTGCTGTTCCTGCTTTTGTTATTTAGTGTTAAGTCTGATGGAGGTTTAACTGATGAGATGTAGATTTAGGTTAAAAACAAAAAACAGCTCCTGCCGCCTTGCATCGGGAGAGGAGGAGAAGAGTCACAAAGCAAGAGCCACACACAATGGCAGAGCTGTAAGCCTGGGCTGCAGGTTGAATAGATGCCTTCAGCTAGTTAAGCAGAGTCAGGCTGACGAGTTGTGAGCAAAGTAAGAGGAGTTAGCACAATGGGAAAAGACATTCCAGAACCGAGCCAAAATGTGTGAACAAACAATGAATTTTTTAGAAATGCCCTGGGTTTGTGGAGCATAGGGAGGAAAAAAAAAAAAGGAGAGAGAGTGGCATGAAAGAGAAATGAGACCAAAACAGAGTGTGAAGACTTTCAACCGGGTCTATGCTTTCTAAAGGAAACAAATGTGTGGGGCTAGATATAGATTACATTAGAAATGCTCAGGACATGAAGTTGTCATAAAGGCATGGAGAGCAAAGCTGTCACCTGATACAGCATCCACTCCTGATCAGGCTCCCCGCTAATGGCCTGAGAAAAGCAGTAGAGGATGCCCTAAGTGTTTGGACCTATGCCACCTCTGTGGGAGACCAGGATGAAGTTCCTGACTCCAGCATTCAGTCTGGCAAAGGAAAAAAAAAATTCTTGTGACCATCTAGGGAGTGAGCCAGCAGAGGAAAGATGTCTTTCTCTGTCTTTGCCCATCTCTGTAATTCTGACTTTGAAAATAAATAAGTAAATTTTTAAAGGAAATATTCAGGGCATGGCAATAGTAGTTTTGCCTCAAGGTTGACAATCTTTTGATTGGCACTCTTTCTAAGAAGTAATTTAAGGTACTTTCAATAGAATGGCTTGCTCTCAGGTAGAAGAGAAGCAAGGACAGGCAAGATGTGACAACAGTTTCTGACACTGGGAGAGAGAAGTAAGCCACTGAAGATCTGTGCAGATGTAACAGCCAGACTTTCAGATCATGGAGGCTGTGGACTGTGTTCAGTAGTAAAAGTTGTTGCAGTAGCAGCACATTCCCAATGAAAAAGATTAGAACATGGCTGATGCACAATATAATATTTATAGTCCAGAAAGGTAATATGGATAGAAGCTGGGTGTTAGGAACGGATGGGTCTGTGACCTAGAGCCTATAGGTTATAATTAAAGGCATTCAAATACTAATATATGAAACGCTACTCTATCAGTAAGAAATGATCCTGCAGGCTGTATTCAGCTTATGGAATACAGGATTGCAAAGCCTTGTTAAAATGTGAAGATTCTCCACAAGGAAGACTAGGGGAGAAGAAGTAGATTGCTTAAGCAGGAAGAACAGTTTAAAATACATGAGAAACAGTGCCCATGTAAATGAAGATCAGCATTTGGTAGGCATGGCCACGGGACTGGCATTAACAGGAATTTCAAGTGTCTTTGGAAAGGTATGGCTGAGATGGATGGGTTTTGAGAGGATAGCAGGTGGTTAAGGATCATCAGCCCTGGACAAGGATGCCTCACAAGGAGTCTACCTGCAGAGGAAGCATATAGCACTAGTGTTTTGTGCCTAAGGACTCTACGTCAGTGTCTGGATGACAGCAAGTGTACCATTCCTAAATAGGCTGTGTTCTTGGCCACTCATCACTGTTAGATTATTGGGCCTTACATCATCTTAAACATTAGACAAAGTGATGGCTGGAGATTTATGACCTTTAGAAGGTAGGTATATACTTGAATTTTAGCAGAATCTGAGACATCAGCAACTTGATGTTTGACATGTGTAATGCTGTATTGGGGAGAAAAGTGTTCTGCCATTTATAAATTGTGTAAGATGCCTCTTGGGGTGCTGAGTTCTAGTCCCAACAAACATTCCCAATTCATTTTCCTACTAAATGCAACTCCTCCCAGGGTTGAGGAACCAGGTGATGGCTTAAGGAACTGGCTCCCTGCTACCCAAGTGGGAGACTCAGTTTGAATTCCAGTCTCTTGGTTTTGGCCTGACCCTGCCCAGGTACTTAGGAATGAAAAATCTTATCTGTTTCACTCTTTCTCCGCCCCTTTCAAATAAAAAAATAAAATGGGCTTTAAAAAACATGTTTATTAAAAAATAATATATTCACCATAGTAAAATAAATTATAAAAATTAGAAATAGCTCAAAAATTATAATAATGACATATCAATTTTTATCATGCAAAAACACAATTATACCATGTACTTTGAAGATAAGTAGGAAAAAGAATTGTAAGCACAAATATCATGTACTTAACTTGTACACTCTTAACTTTCTGTTTTAGGAGCTAAGTAAAAATAACAAAAGCTCAATGGTGATTATGGAAAAAATAGAAATTGTATCTATTTTATCAGTCTGTATATCAGTGGAAGGCATCCTCTGCACGGCCAGGTGCATGGAAACCTGCTCTGATTGCTCAAGTGTTTATCAGCAGCTGGGGAACTAGCTGGAGACCAGATGATCCTGGATGGCTTCCCTCCTAGGATGGCAGTTGGCAGACTGTGAACTGGGGTCTGCCTGACTGGCACTGTGGGCTGAGGCATCTCTGGTGTCCTCCATGTGGCATCTCCTCCTCAGGCAAGCTGGTTCTGTTGCAATTGTGTGATCATTACTGGCTTGTGAGAGCGGGAAAAGAGAAGTCCCAGGGTGTGAGTACTTTTCAAGTCTCACCATCTGGCAGATTGCTGCTCTCTGTTGACCAAGGCAATTCATGTGGTCAACTTGACTGGAACAGGAGAGAAGTCGGCTCCATCTCACCATGGGAAGGACAGAATTTATTGTCATTTTTATCGATTAAATGTAGCCATAATGGCTTAATGTTGCTACAACTGCAAATGCAAAATGCTCTGAACTGATTTTTTATTTCTCAAACCTTCATCTATAAACACCAAGAATCAGAGGGATAAGCATTATCCACGGCTTGTTAGAAATGCGGAGTTTTAGACTCCACTCAAGACGTATTGAATCAGAATCTACATTTTTACAAGATCCCCAGGTGATTCATAAACTCAGTAAGGTTTTAGAAGCACTATAGCTTTTTGCTATTTCTCAGAATTCTCTTTCCTAGGGTTGCTATGTTCTCCTGTTGAGTGATAGATCTTTGATTTTTAAAGGTGCCAGAACTGTTTCCTTCTGCACAATTGAAACAGAACAAACACAGGTTTAAGCAGTAAAACAGGTTGCTACACAGCATGAATAGCTGCAAAAAGACAGTATAACATTTTTCTGCTCAATTGTCCTTTGCCTATAAAAATAGCAATTTAAAATTAAAATAACAGTACATAAATATTTTAAAAATTTTTGTATTTAACTAAGAAGCACAATTCAAATGTAGAGCAATATAAACCAGAAATAGCTATGCACATGCTTACCCAAACTGTCAATATCCCTAAACAATTTTTTTTAAGATTTACTTATTTTTATTGGAAAAACAGATTTACAGAGAGAAGCAGAGACAGAAGGGTCTTCTGTCCATTGATTCACTCCCCAAGAGGCCACAACAGCCAGAGCTGAGCTGACCCAAAGCCAGGAGCCAGGAGACAGGAATTTCTTTCAGATCTCCCACTCAAGTGCAGGGTCCCAAGGCCTTAGACCATCCTCTTCTGCTTTCCTATGCCACAAGGAGGGAGCTGGATGGGAAATAGAGCAGCCAGGGCCTGAGCTGGCACCTATATGGGATCCCGATGCATGCAAGATGAGAATTTAGATAATAGGCTATTGCTGTGAGTCCCCTAAACAACTTTTTACTGGATTTTGTGTTTTTTTTTTCAGTTGAGAGATTGACTGTCCAGCTTTTAGTCCAAAATTAAATATTTCTAGAGTATGAGAAAATCATTGGATACTCTTTGCAACTTAATACAGTTAACACTAAGGTGTCCTCAAAATCTTCATAGAAAAATATATATATACAATGAAAATCTGTATGGATATTAAGAAAGTATGCAGCAAAATAAGTCTATTTTTAATTTCAGTTTTCTGAAATTGGTATTGTGCCACTTGGGACATCTTGTCTCATATCCAGGTCCCTGATTCTAGTCCTGGCTGCTCTGTTCCAATCCAGCTTTCTACTAATGTGTGCCCAGGAAGGCAGCAAGTAATGGCTCAGGTACTTGGCTCTGTCACACACATGGGAGATCTTTTTTTTTTTTTTTTTTTGTAACATTGCATTTATTTTTATAAGAAAGTCAGAATTACAGAAAGGAAAAACAGAGAGAGAAAGAGTTTCCATCTGCTGATTCACACCCTCCCCCCCGCCCCCCGAGTTGGCTGCAGTGACTGGAGTTGAGCCAATCTGAAGCCAGGAGCCTGAAGCCTCTTCTAGATTTCCCACATAGGTGCAGATTCCCAAGGGCTTGGGTCTTGCTCAACTGTTTTTTGTTTGTTTGTTTGTTGTTTTTTCAGGCCACAAGCAGGGAGCTGGATTGCAAGTGAAGCAGTTGGGACACTAACTGGTACCCATATGGGATGCCAACACTTGAGGGTGAAGGATTAATCAGGAATGCTGGCCCATAATAACTAAACCTTAAAACAATGTTTTTCAAGAGCTTCTAGGTGTATCCTGGTAAGATCACCAGAATTTCTTAGGCATATGCAGATCCCTGGTCTGAACTTGTAGGAAATGCTAACGTACTGTAGTTTTATAGCTTCCTTTTTCCTTATACTCGGGAGGTGGCTCCAGCAGCTGGCATGGGAAGGTTAAGCTTCGACAGTGTAAGTTTTTTTCAAGAGGCTGAATAATGATTAGTGACATCTAAAACACATGTAGCCTCTTCCAGCTTTGCCAGCTCCCAATATGGGCACAGATTTGAGTCCCAGTTGCTTCACTTCCAATCCACCTTTGGGCTACTGCCATTGGAAAAGCAGAAGGGGATGGCCCACATGGGAGAATTGGATGAATGAAGTTCCTGGCTCCTGACTTCAGTTTAGTTTACCCTGAGCTAGTGTAGCCATTTAGGGAGTGAACCCAGTGGATGGGAGGTTTCTCTGTCTTCTTTTTGTCTCTCTTTATAACTGTGTCTTTCTAGTAAATAAATAAATCTTTAAAAAATGAAATAAAATAAAAGCACATGTAGCTTTTTTCCACTTCTGCTTTGCTTTCAAGTGAAAAACACTATTTACAACTTCCATGCTTTCCTTGATGTTGTCTTTCTCCTGAAGGCAGAATGAGAGAGAGACAGAGAGAGAGAATACAGCCTAATGTTGTCATTCTCTGATTTTTTGTTTGGGTTATTTTTTTTTCTTGGAATAGGACAACTTCTATTTTGAAAAGTTAACTCAACTATACCTACTTTGGAGTCCCATTCTCATCAGTCAGCTGGCCGATATGTCAGTCAACAGTGAAGAACATCTATTTCTTATAGAATATGCAGGCATATTCTAGTTCTGGAGATGCAGAAATGTACAAGACTGAGTAATCTTGTCAGTAAGCTGATAAGATAATTTTAGATACTGGTGATGCTAGGTAAAACTAAAATAGAACCATGCAGAAGAGAGAACTTGATGGAGAGTTGCTCCTTAGTTAGGTAAGTCATCCCTGAAGTAATGTCAAGAACATTGAATCCTAAGTGATGAGGGAGGGGTAGTCATTACAAGCACCACAAGATGTACATTCCAGGTAAAGGATACAGCACGTGCCAAGGCCCTGGAAACCAAGATGAGCCAACGTACAGGAGACTGTGAAAGTATAAGCATGCTGAAGCAAGCAAGATGCGGTTGAAGAGGTTTAAAGGAGGATTCTGAACACAAAATGTGCTTCCTTAAAGAATCAATCCACTTTCTTGTGAATATTCACTGACTGCTTTACCAGTTCCGCCAAACCTTATAGAGTGGTCTATCTTAGGTACTAAATAAAAATGCTTAAGTATGTTGATTGCATACTTTCTTCAGTATCTGAAGAAATTCTATTTCCACCATGTACATAAGACAGCCAAGACACAGAAAACCTGAATAGTTTTCCTTATCACAACTTTATTTATTTATTTATTTATTTATTTAAGACGAGTTTTCCACACTCACTAGACCCATTTCTGGGAATTCTTAAGGAAACTATCAATCAGCTCTTTACTTCTGTATTTCTGTACAAGCCAAATGGTTCTCCCACAATCTTCCTTTTCCTGAGTTCATTCAGTATATAACCCAGCAAAAGGGAACATATGACCATTCAAACTTTGCTCCTGGAATCCTAGTTCCCTTGGCTAGCTTTCTGGCATCTTTTCTTATTTCCATAGTAACAGAACAGACCATCAAGGAGCACACACTCAGAAATCTCATTTTGTATTTGGGGCTCTGATTTATTAGCAGATTCTTTAAACTCTCACTGCACTTGCAACATCTATCTAAACGTAATTCAGTGAAGTAAATGAACTGATGATGATTGGCTTCATGTGGTGAAGAGCAGTGGCCAAAGCCATCATTCGCTACTTCCTAGTAGGCCTCTTCTTCAAGCTGGTGGCTTTTCTTCATACCCCTAAGTAAACACTTCTATTTCAACATTGCATGGACTTGTGGGTTTTATATTGTCCTGCTGATTCTAGCATCCATTAAATTTCACCTCCTTCGTAATAGCATCCATTCCCACCCCATACTACCCTTATGTACACAAATCATATAGCTGTATATACCTATCAACTCAGTGATCATATAATGGATGTATCTTTGGTTGAATAGCTTATAGCTAGTTATTAAGATAAGTAGGATGTTAAGGGTTCATTTCCATGCTTAGGAAATTGTGGTTAAAGGGAGAACAGGATCTTTTATCGAACCTGTCACAAATGGGAGCTTGTCCTGAGTACAGACCCATCAACTTGAACAGTCACTTAGATTCTTTTGACCAATATGCACAGGACAGTCATGATCAAACAGTAATGGCCTTCTATGAATAAATACTCATTCATGTAAACAGTTCTCTAAAAACATTTACATTTATCTACTGTACTTAATTTCAATAAAATTGAAATGTTTGAATGATATCTTCCAGTTTAGAATTGTGTATAACGGGAGTCAACCACTTGCTTTCAGTATAAATGTCTAATAAGGTCGGATTGGATACCAGGCAGTTTGTTAAATTTATTGTTGTTTCAAATAGTTGTTTAACAAAAGGTTGCTGGCATATTGTCAAACTGATCACATCCCTTCAAACTCAAACCAAATTTGCTTCCTTATATAACATGGTTGTTGTGAACATTGAAAAGATTTCATAGTTTTTTTTTTTTTTTGAGGTCCAAGTAAATCACTTGGGATATTGGTTAACTAATGTGGGCAGGAAAGTCCTGTTGCTTTGAAGATTTTCCTCTTTCAAATTCCCTAAGGGATAAAGAAGAAAAAAAAATAAGCACTTCTATGTGATGTCAGTGATATGGACATATCAAGATGTACTTGGGTCTCCAATCCCCAAATTCCTCATTGTCCCTGATCATAGTGTCCAAACTGGCAAAAGAATACTTGTTTACAAAGTAAACTATGTGGTATTTATCACACACCTGACTGTAATGGTGTCAGAAGGCTTAAATGGAGACATATTCGAAAGTTTTTCAGAAATACAGCATTCTATTTGACAACAGTAGCAACTCTAACTGGAGCCCTCTGCAGCAGTGAGCATCTCGCTTCCTGTAGTCTGCTATTGGGAAATGAGGCAAGGTTTTACATCTGGTTTTAGAATTGGCAAGAGGGGAATTGCATGTTAATAGAGTAATCATCAGAGTGTCAAAGAACAATATTGCTCTCATTTTAGCATTTGATAGGTGTCTTAAGCTCGGGCATTATTTTTCAGCCATTAGATATTTTTAAGCAACTTACAGATTTGTTGAGTTAACTAGCAGGATGCATGTTTCTTCATCCATAGAATGATATTAATGTTCTTGCTTTATGGCACTACTTTAAAGAAAATTAACATAAGATGATACACATACAGTTCGCTTTAAAGTTACTTCCTACAGTTCTAAGATATTTTTATTGTTTTTGTCAATTTTGTAAGGACTACTCCTAAAATCATAGCACTACATTTGGCATTGCCATTTGTCCTCCCCTTTGGCCAAATGGCTTCATTTCTCAGCAAAATAGAGATCTATATTGGAAACGAACTTGAGAGTATTTCCTCATCTTCATTTTTCTCATTTGACTTCAGCAGCCCTTGTACTCAGCTCTAGGATTGGACCGTAGTTTACCTTGTCTGAAATATGATGTAGTAGTGAGTTGTTTGCCTAGCAGAAGGATTGAGTGAGAAGCAGACAGAACATCTGAAATTACCCACAGGTGACAGTCATGTGGAAGGATAGCTATCCATTTCACTTGTTTCTTTAAAAAAAAAGATTTATTTATTTGAACAGCAAAGTGTACAGAGAGGGAGGGAGAGACAGAAAGAGAAAAATCTTCTCTCCACTGCTTCACTCCCCAAATTGCCACATTGGCTGGAGCTGGGCCATTCTGAAGCCACTGGTGTCCACATAGGATGCCCATTTTGCAGGAGGCGGGTTTACCCTTTAAGCTACTCTGCTGACCCCATCCATATCATTTCTTAGTATTGAGTGTGCTGTGAAGAGAGGTGACTCTAAACAATCACTTGACTAGGGGTGGTCATTTGGCATAGTGATGGAGATGCTATTGATGATACTTACATCCCACATTAGAGTGCTGAGGTGCAAGCTCCAGCTCTGCTCCTGCCTCCTGCCAGCACTGCTCCAACTTCCTGCCAGTGCACACTGGTGGAGGCAGCAGGTAGCAACTCAGTTTGCCGAGTCATTGTTGCTTATGTGGGAAACCTCGATTCCCATGTATCCACAGTAGGGCAGTGATGTCTTCCATGCAGCACAGGGAAGAACAACCTTAACAATCCCTGCTTCAACAAAGTAATTCCTCCAGAAAACACTATCAATATTCACTCATTCGTGTATATATTGAGGCTGTTTTCTAGAGTGTTAAATGATGCAGATGGATGAATATATAAATTTGATATGATAGGTTCTTTGATATATAAAAGTTAGCAGATTTCATTGAAAGGTTTTGGAGATTTCACTGCAGGGAAAGATGGCACCAGGAGAAAGGAGGAGTTAAAATACTCCCTGGGGATGACAGATGGTAAGGAGATCCTGGGCCAAGCCTAACTAGTGGGAACAAAAATATGCTCAGGGTCGGGTCTATTGGGCTAACTATACCTGAGGGGAACATGCGTAGAGATGAGTTGAGCTAGCTGCGTTAAGAACAGTAAGTTGTCTTGAGCATGTTATGTCTTTGTATAATGAGTCCATAGAATGTAAACAAATGAACTACAACCAGGGATAATTGGTAGAATTAATTCTATTTTTCTTACACCTATGATGTGGACTTAAAAAAAAAACACTTTTCTTTCTAATATATCAAAAGTCTGTATATTCTAATTCAGGTAACTGTGGCAATGAATTAATTTTGGTGCTTGAGTGTCTAGATCCATGTGTGGGTTCTGATGGATGACAAATTGCTGTATCACCAGTGGTGGGAAATATTCATGTAAATAGAGTCTTTACTGTGACCTTATTTAATCAATACCTTATTTCTGCTAACACGTTTTGTGAGACCGACTCTGGCATGGTGGGTAATTTATACTCTAAGGAAAGTGACCGCCTTTCCGAAAGAGCTCTGTATTTTGTTAAAGGTGTATTAGCCTTCAGGAAAGACCGGCTATTCCTCTTGGGACAGAAACAACAAAACAAAATATATTTTAAACGTGTATGTATTTTTTCAGAGGTAATTTGACACATTCCTGTATATGCTGAATTACACAGAACCACTTTATCAGAACACTTGGCTCATTTTCTTTCTTTCTGGAGCAAGTTAATTACCATCTGATAAGCATGCTTTAATTCCCTTCTTTCCGGTCCACAACCAGGCTTTTTATTAGTTGGAGCCACTAAATCAAACTCAGGATAGGTGATTGTCAATGCAGTGTCAGGAGATGAGAGTTTAAGTAATCCAGTGGCTACCTCAAGCCCTTCATTTCATGTGTTTTGCATGAATGAAATGGGTAGACTTCTCTGCTGCAGCTGGAGCGATGGTGCCTTCCACAGCTCACTCTGTGCGGTGCCACTTCCCTGGAAGCCAGTGAGCCTATTTACCATTGTCATAGTAACACACAATTCGGGCCCACGTAAACTTAATCCCCGAGAATCAATTGTTCCCTTGCCTGGGCGGCTGCGCTCCCCGCAAAGCTGCCTGCCGCCCCTGGATTCCCGCAGCTTGTGAACTGCGCGCCGCGGGGGCAGACAGGCTCCACGCGCCAGCCTGGGCTAGGCTCACACGCACAGCCGCACAGCCAGGTCGCTGCGGGCGTTACCAGGAAGATTAGAAATGCATGCCAGCAGAGACGGTGCCGACGTTGACTAGTCACACTGAAACGGAGCCACGTCGATTGGTATTTTAGCAGGGAAGGAAGGAAGATTCTCTTACCCTTCAATGCCTCTTGGAAGCCAAATTCCAAAACCAGCCAGACCTGTGCTAGAAGCAAATAAGAACCCCACATTCACACGAAGGAGTGGTGGCCCCACCGCTTGCCATTCCAGGCAAACTGAGACATGGTCCTACAGATGCCCTGCCTCTCAGCTGTGCTCAGAGTGGGTGCCAGTGCCACCCTGGTCACTGTCCACTGGTAACATCTTTTCTTCTTTTCATAGAATTCTTTGCCCCCAAATTGCACGACACCCTGACATCACTTGGGAGAACATTCGGTTTTGACCAACGCAGTCCCAGCTACTGATACAGTGGGGCTTCAGGAATTCTGATCTGTATCCTGTTGGGGAAATTGTTTCCATAGATCTTTTCTCTCTTCCATTGCTAGCTTCTCACCCTGTTTCTTGTTCCTTCTTCCTTGCCTGCTTTCTCCTAAATTTATCTCCTGCTTTCTCTTCCTGAATTCTGTTGGTTTTTGTCTTTCTATATTTTGATTTTCTCTTTTTATATTTTGCTTTTCTTGGCCCCTTTTTGTTTCCCCTGCCTCCCTCCCCACTTCCTTCCACTCTACCTCTGTCCCTCCTTCTCTATCCCTCCATTTCCTTTTGTTGAATCTATATATCTCACTTACCTCCATAGGGTTCAGGTGAGGTTACAAATTTCCTGACATCTCCATGGCTTTCCAAGACACAAGCTTGTGGCATCATAGCTTACAAGATTCCTGGGTATGGACAGAAATAAAGGGTTGACCCTCACCCCCTTCCCCAGCTCATCTTTAGAAGAACACTTGGCTCATTTTCTTAGCGTTCATTTCTCAGTGCTCCTTCTTGGCACTCAACAGAGAAATCAGGTTACTGTTAGCCAGGGTTGGGGACACTGCAATGTTCATGTTTAGCAACCTCTTTATGGTACTAGTTTCTCTTGAAAATGCAATTAAAGGTTGCACTCAAGTGGAAAGAAAGGCAGTTAAAAATCGTCTTGCATCAAAAGAGAAAATGCCCTCTGAATAGTCCCCCCACTATTATCATCCTTGTTTTGTACAAGGATATCCCTTTGAGTAGGAACACCATGAATTGTGATAGGTTTACTCATTCCAGGGTTTCAGTTAAAGCTCTGTGACATGTATATGCAAAGACCCTGGAAACCCATCTCCAAACCTAGTGAGTGTCTTTGAAGGAGTTGACTATGGGGTTCCCTTCATCTCTCATCTAGTGTATCTTGCTACCCTTTGCAGCAGGAAGCCTTGTCATGCATCTCCACTATCATCATGGAGGCACCTGAGGACAAGCAGCCTTCACTCTGACCTCACTTCCTCAATCTTCAGGGGGATTCAAGGTCTACACTGCAGTTCTCATGAGTTCTGATTGTCTTGAGGCTAAGTCCCTACTGAAAATATTAACTGAGAATTAGCAATATCTTCACTTTCCTATGCAGTGGAACCCCACTATCTCTTATCTAGCCATCATCTACAAAGGCCTCTATGCACAAAGGTTTGTATTATGTAGGAGTGAAAGAAATTTTAAAGAAGATGAAAGAGGAGGAAGAGAAGGAGAAGGATGCTAACTTTTGAAGGTGGAGAACCCCGAGTTACAAGAAGAAAACTACACTTTTTTGCTTACTGATACTTCCTAGAATAGCTGGGATAAATTCTCTTTTCTCATCATGACGTGGGGATTTCACATGATGTGTATGTTGCGTGCCTCTTGTGAGTTGCCTTCCCTCTGAGGGATTTTATCCCAGACCTGGACCCCTCAGTGCCATTCTTTTGTAGGGATGTCTTTCTCCCTGTGTTTACAACGCTGTTTCCTTCACACCCTGCAGGTTTCAACAGAGATCACTTCCTCAGAGAGGTCTTCTCTAACCACACTCGTGTCACCTATTACAATGCTCTGTTATGGCAAACATACACAGGATGTTATTTTCCTGTGACTGTGTATGTTCCTTCTCCACCCCAACCAAAATATAAGGGGATTCACAAAGTTCATGGAAAATTCACGTTCTGTTTTAATTATACCTCCCATGAAGTTTTTGCAGTCTTGCGTGGACTTCCTATGAACGGGGCTCTTAAATTTTCCATTGCACCTACAAGAATGCAAGCCATCATACATGCCATCATTAACTATCAAATGAGCAAATGAATGAAAGACTGGTTGTGTCACTTATCAAGACAACTTTTCTGATATTAAACTTTAGTGTTTCCAGAGGAGGGAGGAGTCACTCTAGGATAGAGAGGACAAGAATAGTTTTAAGGTCGGAAGGAGGCGGACACCTGATGCAGATAAAGGAAGAATTTTCCAATTAAATGATGTCATTCATTTTGGCCCGCAACGATTTTTCAAGTAGAGGTGAATCTCTCAATCTCAGTTTTCATTTCTTATCTTGGCAGTTACTGGCTGTTCCACCTGCTTTTGTTTTCTATTTTTCCTGATCAGGGAGCTTTGGCATGCCAGTTGCTGCCACAGAAATAGCATCAGAGAAATCAAGTTTAAATAACTGGTTCTTTTTCTACAATATGAGAAGGGGAAAAACATTTTTCCCTTCACTGGCAAGGAAGATGGTTATGGCTGATTAATCAGGCCATTAGATACAGTTTTGCTGCATTCAGTAGAAGCAATGATGAGAATTTAGCTTGAATATTCATGTTATAAGTGCTACATGAGTTTGGAATGCTTATGCATTCATCACATGTGAGAGCTAAAAAGGACCTCAGAGATCATTCTGACTCCTCAGCCCAGCCTCCACAGAATTTATGATTTTCCAGCTTAAAACATCAAGAGCCAAAGTATCAAAATGATTGTCTTGTGGTTACATTGCTAGCTACTGAACACACTAAGATGAGCTATCCTACCCTTCCGACTCCCAATCCAGAGCTCTTTATATTAAGCCCAAGTGAATTGCAAGCATTTGATCATATTATATAAGCAGAAAGAAAATCTGGAAGCAATGAGCAGTCATACTTGTGGAATAACCCTATCCTCATTTTTGAAATTGCAGTGGTGCAAGTAATAAATACATGTTGGAGGAACATACTGACATTTGGAAGGGTATAGAGCAATATTCATCTTCCCTTCCAAGAACGTGTGAGGTGTGAGGAGGGGGAAGAGGATAGTATTGTTTGATTTCCCACATATATTTTGAACATTATCCAGACACTGCAATGCTGAACTAATAGCACACCTTTGCAATTTTTTATCCTTTAGCTGACAAGTACCAGTACTTGGGGATTTATTATTTTGAATAATGAGTGGAACTTTGCTCTCAGTGTCAAATGTCATTCTGTCATCCTCCAGCAGATGGCAACTCTAGTATTGTCATTTCACTTCTTCCTACTCCCAGAAGGTTTTGTCCTCAACCATTGCCATCCCCATCCCACCCCCTTCGGAAATTCAGTTTTTTTGTGTCTGTGCCTAAGGGTTACCTGGAGACCTGTGATTCTGCTCATTTGCCTGTGAAACCACCACCTTTAACATCTAAATCTAAAGGCTGATCTGTATGTATAAGGAAATAAGAGAAATCACAATTCTCATTAAAAAAAGAATAAAGGTGAGAAGCCAAAGTTAAAGACTCGAAAATAAGTTGTACCACGAAGAACTTTCTGTTTAAGGAAACAAAATACCTTGAAGAGAAAATTGAAGATCAATTTCTGCAGGACTGGATTTAAAAGAAGATGGATTTGATTGGAGTCTCATGAGTTATTGGTTTAAAAAAAATCAGAAATATCACCACAAGTAACACCTGGGGGTAAATACTTTGGATTGTCCATACTTGTGTTTTCTTACTTTCCTGCAGGCTTGTCTTTCATTCCTCCCTCCCATTTACCTACCCCATTTTATTTAGTACTCAAAATTACTGAATAGGGGCCCCTTGTTTCCTTGCTTTTTAGACATCAGGTTTCTTTCTCCAGGTACATTCCTGCAGCATTGCATCCCCTGCGTCCTCCTACCAATCCCCACCTCTCCCAAACCACCACCTACATCCAGAATACTCTTGATGACTGCAAAAGTTGAAATACATGCTGTTTTCAGAATGTAAGCCTGAGTGTAGCTGTAAGAAATCAAGAGAAAAGAATACCTGCTACTCTTTTTTAAGGTAGACAGTAATGATCAGAAACATGAGCAAGTTGATTCTCTTATGAAATTCCTATGTGCAGATTTCCCAACCAGGTCTCCTGCTTGGTTGTGTTTCACTTGCATCATCCCTGCCTGAGGAGGCAAGCAGGTTTTCATGGTCTCCAAATACTGCGTGGACAACTTTTGCCAGTTCATCTCGAAAATAGCCTAATCATCATGTCTTCTTCAGAGTTGAAGAACCAATCCTTTTCATGCTAAAAACCACACAGAGGTTACAGTCCACAGCAAGGAAATAGTAGCACAACTTCTTGTTTGTATAAAGGATATGTTTAGCTTGAATGAATCATGCTGCTTGATTATTATTGTTATATCATGTGAAAATAGGGGCTGATGCAGCTGATACAATCCTAGGAAGCAACAACTAACACTTGCAGAAATCCAAGGCTGTTATCATTTGCTGACAGCTACTAATGAAGACAACAGAGCTTACTTCAAACCAACGAATAATTAGCACTGACAATAGAAGTATAAACAGAGGTGTAATTAATTAATCACTTAATTGCTCTGCCCTCTGGTGTCAGGTGCACCTTTGCCAGAAATTTAGATACACATATGCCCAAGACCAGCTTCTTTCAACTCTGTGATGATCATGGATCCATTTGCTCAAGGTAGGCCGCCATGTACACAGGGAGTGTCACTTCCTCTTACACCTAAGAGCTTATATGGTTTGAGTCCATTACCATACTATTCTGATGCCTGTCACAGTTAATAGGATAAGGAAAATGTTCAGTTGGTAATTGTGGGATGGTGGAAACTCTCTGGAATCTCTGTTTTGCTTTGTGGCAATAGGCACTTTGCCCTCTGTTTCCATCTCATCCTCCTTCCAAGCCCTGCAGATGGATTGTTTTTTTGAGTTTAGTTATTGTCTTTCTTGGGGAAGGATGATCAGTTTCTCATCAAAATGTAATATTAATACCTTGCTTTTTGGTATTATGACACAAACTATTCTAGTTTTATAAAGTTAAAGAAGACACACGTTGGGCCCAGTGTGGTAGCCCAGTGTCTAAAGTCTCCTTGAACACGCTGGGATCCCATATGGGCACCAGTTCTAATCCCGACTGCCCCACTTTTCATCCAGCTCCTTGCTTGTGGCCTGGGAAAGCAGTCAAGGACGGCCCAAAGCCTTGGGACCCTGCACCTGTGTGGGAGACCCAGGAGAGGCTCCTGGCTCCTAGCTTTGGGTTGACACAGCTCTGGCTGTGAATCACTCTGGGAGTGAATCATCGGACGGAAGATCTTCCTCTCTGTCTCTCCTCCTCTCTGTATATCTGACTTTGCAATAAAAATAAATAAATCTTGAAAGAAAGAAGAAGACGCATGTTTCTGTATTACAAAGATATGATTGTAGATGCAGGACTGGTTGAGCTAGAGCCAAACAGGAAGCCCCTGAGCAGGAGTGTCAAGGCACATTTGGAGCAGTCAGCTGAAGAAGCAGATAGCTCAGTCAGCACTGCTGGGTAAGGGAGATCATCCCTCATTCTACAATAGGGGCTAAAGATTCTTTCACAGGAATCTTGGTACAGGCAGCCTTGGCTTATCAAAGTTGGTCATAGTCAGAAGGGATATTAGAGCCTTCTGAGGATTCCTGCCTTGAGGATGATGAGATAAGTTATTCAACATGGTATATTTGTGTGCAATGTGATATGTTTGTACAATGTTTTTGGCATTCCTTCTGATGTCCGTGCGTAAGAAAGTTACTAGAAATGTGTGTGGAAAGTTAGTGACTCAAAAGACTCTCTGTTCCTATGCGTCCCATGTGATACCAGCTGTCTTCCTCATACCTGGTTTGCTATTTGTTGAGTTATGTGACTAAATACACTGTCCAGTAGGTATGTCCAAAAGAGACGCTTCTACTTTGGAGAATAATGTTTTACTTGGGAAAAAAGATACAGACATCACAAACACTTAAAGAAAATCCTCACATCATAGAAGCCAATGAGAGGATGTGGTAAAGAGAGAACAGTAGTCCCATTGCAGTAATATTCCTACTTTTTTTTTCTCTTTTCCCTTTGTGAATTAATAGGCAGTTTACATACTTCAGCCATAGATAATATTTAGGAATTAAATTGGCATAGGTAAGTTCAAAAACCAGGCATAGAAAATAGGAAAGTGATCATTTGATCTTGAGTAATGTGGGGGACAGACTGATGTCCAGACTGAACTGCCACAGCTATGGTCAAATGCACTGAGCGTTGAGGAGAATCTCCTACTCAATAGATAAATCAGGACTTGTGGCTTCTCCAGGCATATGCATGCTTCCCAAATAGCTGAGAAATGCGTGCTCTTGGTACAGACTTAGCTTTGTTATTTGATTGTAGCTGCCCAGAGAGCAACGTTTCAGTCTGCTCATTAAAGGTGAGAACTGATTATCAGGCATGATTTCCTAACTGGTGTAATTGGCTCCTGGCGCTTCCTAAACACTTTTGCAAATTTTCAAGGTGCCCTGACTCTCTCCGCCGTGCTCTGTGTAACTCACCGCCAGTCTTCCTGGACGTGACCTATTCCAGCCTAAACTGCATTAATTGTCAGTCTTCTTCAGTTGGTTCAATTTTTCATTCCAAGGCCTTCGTTTGGCCTTCCACCAGTGGCTTTGTACCAAGAGTTAATTTGTTCTGCAATTTTTTGTACAGTTACTTGCTGCCAAGTAAAATGCTAAGGGGTTTACATGTATTAGCTCTCTTAATCTTCATTACAATCCTTGAAAATAGATCTATTTAACACATGCTTATTGAACATCTATTATGTGATAAGACATTTAGGGATATGCAAGAAAATAACAAAGGTATGGGCCCTACAGACAGATAATGTATGTTTAGCTAACAGCATACATCTTGGGGAAAGAGTGAGCCCTAACCAAGTAAAGAAAATTGGCTTGGATCAGATATTTGATCCTAGGTCTTTCTGACCCCAATGTTGTCATTATTTTTTTAAATTCCCTTACTGAATCTTCCTGTTTCTTTTTCAAATTATTTTTAAAAATGTAATTTATAGCAAGTTATTCTCAACAATTCTCAACAATTGTTCATTTGAAATCAGGCTCACAATCAGGCCATTTAAGTCAGAGTGAATCTTACATGGTGCCTTAGTGTATGATGGAATCTGATTTGGACTCTGTATTGTGCTATGCTCTGGATGGAGTATTAAGCCCTTCATAAGCCGCCTTCCAGGGTCTCCGCAGGTCCAGAGGTCCATTGCCACCAAGTGGCTTGTTGCTCATTATTGCATTTAGTACTATAGCAACGGCTCCACCAGTGTCTTTATTAAAACTTGCTTCAGGCTAGCATTTTCCCCTGGGTCAGTAATGAGTTTAGAGGAATGGATGTGGAAATGAGATTTGTTCTCACCAGTGGAGTGAATTATGTCTTGTTGGGGCCCCCAGGCTAATATTTCAAATTTGCCACAAGGTACTTCATCAAAAATTCTATTTTGGTTCCAAAAGGATCATGTATGCCTATTAACAAATTCAGAGAATGCTTTTAAACTGTTTTTTTTTTCCCCTCTTCCCCTGGCTCTGTCCGCTGAAGGCTTTAGGAATTAGCAGTTTGTGAAAATTGTTCTTTTCCATGGGCCAGTGAATGGTGCACAGAAGTGTGGCCCTTTTATCCAGCAAGACTGGGTCTGTGACAACTGAGGTGGATCCAATGCAGAGCAGCCCTGAATGCATCATTGCGTTTGGCATGCACCATCCCACTAGGCATGTGGTACCATGCCAGACTCACTCTGGGGGCCGGATTTGTGTTTGGTGTCTTTTAAATCCTCATGCCTTGGTTTGGTTGCCAGGTCTCATTTGAATACCATTGAGGCTTATGAATTTAAACACTTTCCAATGGGCTTGGGACTTTTGACATCTACTTTATTGCACTGCAACATTCAAAAGATGCCATTTGCAGCAACAGGTGAATTGGAAAATACAGCTGCTTGCCTCAGCACAACGTTTCCAGTAGTAGAGATAGCCCTATATCCCACAGTGTTGTTAAAGATGTTCTCAGTGATGGGAAAGGAGAGCATGCATTTCTTGTGTGATATCCATCTTCCTATTCCCTCTCTACCCCTTTTTATATTTTTGCTGCCTTTCAGGTAAATAATGGCATTCTAGAGTAATAATGGCCAATTACTTTTTAGTATCAAATACTCAAAGGTCAGAGGCGTCCTCATTCTGTGACAGGCTAAATAATGACTGCCTACAAAATTGTGCAGCCCCATGTTTTTCTTTAAAACTTTGTATCATATTCATAGCAATAAGAACCAGTTTTGAAAATCTTTTCTGTCATTATCATGAGTTACACCTAATCTCATTCTGGACTAAATAAATAAATAAAGTATTTCAACTGATGCTATTCTAGTCCTTCTGCCTGTGGAGTCAGATTTCCGTCATTATTTGAGCAGATGCTTTTTTTTTTATTCCAGATGATGTTTCCCTCAGGAGTGAGCTTCTACTAAATGCAAGTCTTCTCCCTAGGAACACATTGGATAAGAGGTGTTTCAGTAAGGACTTCCAGTCTTGCCCTCATTGCCTTGCAAATGAAACCAGCAGGAATGATCATCACTCTTGATTCATGTGTCTTAGTTTAGCTTTGGAAAGTATCATGCACATAGGATACTGGTTCTCTTTAAATAAGCAAACACACAATTGATAGCCAGTGTAAGTTTAGAAACTGATAGACAAAAGGGAAGAAAAGAAGGCAAGAACGAGGGAAGGAAGGAAGGAAAAGAATGAAAGCATCTGACAAGTCTTAATATGTCTAATAAGCAACTATACTGTATCTATACTATACTATGAACTGTACTATATCTGCATAACATCAGATCTTAGATTGGCTCTTGCCTTCCCTGAATCTGGCAGCATTAGGGTCTTTGGCTAGTCTGTTTGTACTGGCTGTTAATTGCTAATAGATTTCCAGGTGTGGATCATGCCATGCAGGCGTCAATGCTTCATTTACAAAGGTCAGAGACTGTCCATGGCTGCAGAGGCAAGGGATAAACAAAAACTGGAGCCATCTCAGCACCTCACTAAAAATGTCAAATCTAGTAATGTTGTGAGAGTAAAAGCAAAATTTATTAGAGAGAAAATGAACTTGCATAATAAAAACGAGTTAAGTGGAGAAAGTAGAGAGAGAAAAAAAGCCTTTGAAAGAAGGTTGAAGACCAAGGAAACACTTAGAAAATCAAACCCGTTTCAAATTAGAGCTCAGATACATTGGGATTTTAAATGTCTTTCTTGTTCTTGGGACAAGGAGAAAAGCCTTTGGGGTGAGCTTTTTAATAATTCTACTTGAGAATATGTATGATAAGGAGCTTTGCTAGTCTTCATGTTAGAGGAATGAATAAATTGGACTAGGGTATAGTGCTCTGTAGCACTCTACAGCCTTAGAGCCACATACAGGCCCTGCCTGTTTAATAGGGCCTGCAAGCTAAAGAATGATGTTTTATTTTAAAAATTTTGACAAAAAAATAAGAATATATCATGACATGTAAATATGACATACAATCTAAATTTCCATATTTCTAAATAAACTTTTGCTGTGCCACATCAACACCCAGTCATTTGTCTACGGTTGCTGATTTGCGAGGAGTTCAGCTGCAACAGATATTTTAGGATCAACAAAGTTTATATTATTTACTCTTGATGTGTTCTACAAAAAGCTCACAAATCCCATGTTTGTTGAAACAGATTAATTGGGAAATAATTAATAAAAACTGCAACCGTGTCACCAGTCCAGCTGCTCTGTGTTTGGCCTTTTCTTCTTGAAGAAGCAACTCACCTCCTTGCCCTTCATTCCTCCTATTTCTCTGAGTTTCCAAGGGTCTACCTCAGGATGGTTCTTCTGCTAGGCTCTGTGGGTGGTAGGAGCTTGGACACAACCCGGACTCTGCTCTTGAGTTTACCTGGAGAGCATTAGGGAAGCAGCAAGATGAGTTATATCCATAAATAACAGGCATGCATGAACAAAATAATACCAAGATGTGTATTATAAGAGGATCTCAGGAATGATACCGTGAGATTCACAGCTCCTTCAGTTTCCCTTTGCCTGAATGTCATTAATATCCATTCGGAGCTAATACTTGAAGGCTGGCTGCCATCTTTGATTGCCTCTCTCCGGGTGTCCGTTTTTGTTGCACTGCAGCTCGCTAGCCCATCCGTGCAAAGGGCACTTTCTGGGTAGGGTTAGTTCATGTGACCCTTCATGGCACACTGCCTCTCTACTGCCCTTGACTTTTCAGCCAGCAGGGTGAATTCTGTCATTTTTGTTTCTCCTATCTTTTGAATTGTATATTGAGTAACATTTCTGCTGCTTTCACCCTAATCTAGCCGGGAGCATCTCTTGCCAGAATCATGGCAAAAACCCATACCAAATGAATCTGTCCTACCTGGTCTTGCATCCGACCTGTTTAACATTCACATGTGGTACTACTTCTCTGTGTACCAGTCTTCTCACTTCTCCTGCATTTCTTAAAAATTTGCTCTATACCTTAAGATCCTGAACAAGTAGTTTCTTGACATGTTTGCAACTTCATTTGCTTCACTAACTCCTTCAGTCCATTGGCTCAGGACACATGGATACTTATGGGTGAGTATCATTTTGTTTTTGACAAAGCCAGGACCCTTGTGGGCATAAAAGGGGCACTGACTCTAAGTGATTATGCCAGGATTGTCACCAGGGTAGTCTCATGCAAACCAAGACATAGGATTATTGTATGCTTCTACCATTTGCTACACTTTTTCACCTCAGTATCTTTGTTTTTCCATCACCCGTATTCCCTGGAATGTCTCCTCTTAAGTCTCAGCATTTCCTTGGCAACTACTGTCTTTACAAACAAGCACAACACCTTTCCAGTCCTACTGAGGACTCAGGCTACCTAGTACTGAGGAGGTTCCCAGATACGGCACTTGTAATGCTGAAATGAGGTATTAGTCTCAGGTCACCTTCTTTAAGTAGCAGTGATCACGATTGCCTTGTTTTTTGTTGTGGCTGCTGAACCTAGTAAGTGATAGCTGCTTGGATAGATGCTTAGAACGAATGGCTTGGAACCCTCTCATCCCATGTGCCTGGCTTGAGTTCTGGCTCCTATTCCAACCCAACTTCCTGCTAATGTGCATCCAAGAGAGCAGCAAATGATGGCTGCTTAAATTTAGGAGTGTAGTTCAATTCCTGTCACTGACATGGGTTTTAGTCCCTCTCCCCACCCTGAAACGCTGGGGGCATTTGGAGAGTCAATTACCCAGGGGAAGTATACTTCTTCCCTTCCACTCCCCTCCCCACCTTTCCCCTCCCGTATCTTCCCTTCCTCTCTTCTTTCCCTTCTCCTCCCTCTCCTCTTCTTTTTTTTTGGCCTGATCCAGCTCTGCTTGCAGCTTTTTGTTTGTTTGGCCCTGGTGACAGGAAATATATTCCAATTCTGAGATTCTTTCTTCTGCTTGTTTCATTCTATTTTGGAGACCATCCACTGTACTTTTAATTTGCTCTACTGTATTTTTCATTCCCAATATAGCAGCTTTCATTTGATTCATTTTCAGTGTGACCTATTCCTTGAATTCCTTGAATGCCAGCTTTACATGCTTCTCGTTGTTGATAAGAAACTTTGTAAACAAGTATTTTGAATCCTGTATGCCTCATTTTCTCGATGTCTTCCTCAGTTAACTCTGAAGTTGGCATAGGATTTTGCTCCTTTTCAGGGGAGTCTTCAGTAATATTCATTTTGTCTTTGTCTCTTTTTTTGCTCTTGATCGTTGTACTTCTGTTTAGCAGATTCTTCTTCTTGGAACAGGTTTCTAAGCTGTGTCACCCCCCAGGTCTACAGTTCAATTTTACTTATTGCAGTTGGTACATAGCTCTTTCTTTGCAGTCACTTGTTTCTCTTCCTCCAGTGAGTTCCAGGTCTCAGCTCTTCACCATGGTCTCCATAGCCCCAGCTCCTGGCTCACCACTCTCCACTTCCTATGACACTGCTGAGGCTATAACATTGTGTGTGCAACCTTTCTCCCACTTCCGGTTGGAGCAGGTCCCAAGATTAGCGAGACACCAGCAGTCCTATTTAGCTAGGTTGTTGGTGGTGGTAATCTTGCAAGAACCTGTTGGCTGTTAGGTCTGAGGGCCACGCAGACCTATTTTGACCCATACAATGCCATAGTCAGTGTTTTACTGTGGGACCAGTTCAATGCACTGTGCTCACTGAGTTTTCACGAGCTTAGCACATGTGCAGCTCACTGTTGTCCCTGCAATCCTAAAACTTTTGCTACACTGTATAAAATGGTGCGTGATGTCCTCTACTAGAGTTCTTGATCTGCTTACTGTTAGGTCTGAGGGCTACCTGGACCTGTCTTGGGTGGAATTTGTAGGATGTCTCGCTGTTGCAATTCACTGAGCCAGAAATGAGTTCACTCCCAGCTCAGCATATGCTCAGTTCTTTCCCTTGCCTTTTCTTCCTTAAACAAGATGTCACCTGATTTGGTTCTAGGGTCTGGACTGAACTGTGAAATCTACCCTATTCCTGCACTGCCCGTCTGGGGTCTGCCACTCTGTCTTTGCCCCTGGGCAAATCAAGCAGACCAGCAGGATGGACAGTTCTTTGTCTGGGTTCACTTCCTGAGCTCCCAGTGAAAGTCCCTTCCCACCCGGTTGCTGGTGGAGTTCCGGCTGCCAGGTGGAGTTCAGATCACCGTTTTCTGAATGTCGTTGGGGTATCAGTCACTGCATCACCATACCGTTGTTTTTGCTGCTTTTCTGTGCTGTCAGTTTCCAGGTCCCCTTCTGCTATTATTCTGTCCTGTCCTATTTCCTGGAATGTGCCCCCTCTGCTTCACACTGGCGAATATTTCTCCATCTGTTTAAATGTGTCCTTACCCTATTCCACCATCTTGATTCTCTGATACCACCTTTCAACAACCTTACACAGTGGGAGATGCAAAGCAGCTTCTTGGGGCCCCGATCATTAAGGTGTTAATCCTTTTCAGGAGGGATCTGTCCTCAAGACCTAGGCGCCTTTCAAAAACCCTGCCTCCCATACAATCCCACTGGGCACTTTGTAAGAATATGTGAGTGCATGGAGTCACAGATATTCAGTCGGGAGCAGCTATTTTTTGGTCATTGTGCTGTATTTGCTTTTTCAAATATCTATCCATTCTATTTTTGAAGCATTTCAGAGGAAGTTGCAGACATCCATACACTTCCTTCTGAATACTTCAGTGTGCACATTATTACCCAATGTTTGATATTTGTTTACCGTTTCTTTTAGGTGAAATGTGTACACAGTGAAATGAATATATGTTTAGACAAATGCGTGCATCTATATGCATCAAACTCCTATAGTGTTTTGCTTTTTCCATACTGAAGATTTCAAAACATGTTCCATTTTGCTTAAGTAATCATTTCAAATGGTTTGCTCTAGAAGATGCACTTGCTTCTTTAGAAAATATTTTTACAGGAAACAGATTCATTTGACATTAAGCCATAGTTTTAAGAGCAGGTTTTATAAGGTGCTACTCTCAAGTCTTACAAAAAGCCATTCAAAGCATGTTTTAATTCATGAGTGATGATGTTTCAAAATCAGGAAATGCACTCACTTGGGGTGGGAGTAAAGGTACCTAAAGGGAATGTATGAATGTCACCATGTTGTAGAGAATACACAGTGTTGTTCCCAACTCAGTAATACTTGGGTCTCTGTGCTAGCTCTTCTCCATTCTGCATCATAAAGTCTAATTACCTAGAAATTTATAAAGTGGGGACATGGGCATAAAAAATAAACTAAAATATGCCATAACTACTTTTGTTTAGGCCATAGGAATGCTCTTATTTCATTGTGTATATATATATGTATATCAGAAAAGCTAGAGCAGTTTTGAGACAGCTGGTGAGAAATGATGCTCCACATTTTGTTCTTTGTGTATCATCCTTTCCATAGGTCCATTTCTTTCTGTCTCCGTCTCTCCCCCTTACTCCCCCCTCTCCCTCCCCTCCCCTGTTTCTGTTTGTCTTTCTTTCTCTTGTTCTGACTTCTGCAAAGAGGCAAAACAAATGCCTGGGTAACTTTTGGTGACTGGAACTATAGGATGCTAATGATTTCATACTGACCACAAGCATTATGAAGTCCCACTGGGAAAACCTGTGACCATACTGGGAACAACTTGAAGTATTTTTACTGCCATCACATAAAAAAGCTAGGAATCAATTATAAGAGCCCTTGGTGTGACTCTTTCCAGTACACTTTGGTCAGAACTGAAGACAATAGCAACCTAAGACAGCCATGCTCACCAGCTAGTTTCTGGAGGCAGAATTGATGAGCGGTAGTAAAACTGGAAAGGCAATACAGTGCTTTTTAAAGCAAGGAAGGAGGAAGGGGGAAAGAACGATAGGAAGGAATTTCTGGAATTCTTTCTGTGAGAACTCCAGAAAACCATTTTAGAGAACACAGAACATTTCAGAAGCAGCTGGGCCTTCAGCCAAAGCAGATGGTCCAAAATGAGGAATGGGAGAACAGTGCAAATAAAATCAAGTTGCTGGCTATGGAAGCACCAAAGGAATGTACTAGTGGTAGAGTTAGGTAAAATTCCTTCAGTGCCAACCCTGCATTTAAAAAGCACACTTATAGGTCTTTTCTCTTGACATCTGAGCCTGCCAAGCTCTGGAGAGTAGCATCCACCACTGACTGGTACAGATATTTTGCCTAAGCCAGTTCAAATGCGCTAATAAAAACCTCTGAATGAATAACATACAGAAGAGAGTGAGTGATTCCAACTTAATGCAGTCCTGAAAGCTTCCCTAATGACTTGAGAGTTAAGGTTGTGTTTAGAATTTAAACCACCAGACCGAATAAGGCAACTTGACAGCCTTTGGATAGGCCAGGATCAAAAAGCATAATAACCATAAAAGAAAAAAAAAATTAAATGAAGCAGACCATTAAGATGAACAGGAATGTGTATTCTCTATCCTTGATTACAATCAGAGCTGTCTATTTTTAGTGTATTTCAGATGAGACTACCTCATTGTCTTTCATCCCAACACAGTAAGGGATGAACTCTCTATTGGCCACTAGCTGACGAGATGAATCTCCATGAAGTGTATACAGAAAATGCTGAGACTCACACGTCCCAGATTTTTTTTTTCACATCCAGATTTTTTCACTGATATTATAACCTTTTATTATAATGCTTGGCATTCATCAACAAGTTTCAACAATATTTCTTATTCTAAGAAATAAAAGATTTTAGGGCCGGACAGTGCTTTGCAAAACCATGATTTAGGGCCAGTGCCATGACTCAATAGGCTAATCCTCCAGCTGCAAGTGTTAGCATCACATCTAGGGGCAGGTTTATGCCCAGGCTACTCGAGTTCCCATCCAGCTCCATGTTTCTGGCTTGGGAAAGCAGAGGTGGATGGCCCAAAGCATTGGGACCCTAAACTTGCATGGAGGACCAGGAAGAAGCTCCTGGCTCCTGACTTCAGATGGGCTCAGCTCTGGCTGCTCTGGCCATTTGGGGAATGAACCAGAGGATGGTTCAGATCTTTGTCTCCCCTTCTCCGTGGAAATCTACCTCTGCAATAAAAATAGATAAATCTTAAAACCAAAACAATTTAGAAACTCCAACTTGCAAACAGATTGGTTATGGCACTGAGTTGGGTTAAATGTTAAAAAAGAGCTGTAACAGTGATTTTATTGAGAGAATACTTCCTTTTTATTAAAATGCATTTGGGCAAAGATGAGGAGTATCTTTATGGACTTATCTATAGAAGAAAAAAAACAAATCACAATTCAACTCTGCTTGTGCGTTCTATATGAGGTGATGGGAATAGTTAAGCGATCTCATTTCACTCTGTAGAGAGACTAGAAATACCTCTTCCGGTACACAGCCTCTGCAGCCTCTGAATGTGAGTTTGTTTCTCTTTATAATCTGATACAATATTCAGTTAGCTTTAACTTATTTCTATCAGCATGATCTTCACTAACTCTTTTGTGTCCTTAGGGAGTTGTTTTCCAAGACGCTGTCAATTAAGCATGATACCTTTTCATTAGAATACTCCTAAGTTAGTCATGCAGCCTCTGTTGTGCTCACAAAGTTTGATGCTTTTGAATCAAGTGCACGAGTCATTAAAAGGAAAATGATTTAATTTTCTCACTTTGAGTGGCAAGGCTTCATCTAGTCCGTAAGGTCTTTATCATTCAGAGTCAGGCTCTTGCTCTCCCTGTTAGTGTTTGCTAGGTTCTTTATGGGTGGTAATAATAACTGTAATCCATGGAGGAGTCCTGTGGCTAGGTCAGTACAGCCAGTGATTACCACACCTGGTTCTGCTTCAGTAGTTCCTAAGGAAATAACACCTTGAACTTACCCTTCTTTCTGCGATATGGAGAGAAGAATCTACCAGGAGGACATTTTCAGTAAAATTTCCACTGGTCTTTTTCTGTCTGCAATTGAATGGTCATAAGAGAAGCTTTTGGCAAAAGATTGAAAATTGTGAATACTCTGTTGTAATAGTTCACTTTTGGAATGATTTCCTACTTATAATTTGCTTTCATCTTCATAATTCCTCATTGAAAATGGAGAATTAGATGTCTTCCAATTTTTTTAAAAAAAATTTATTTATTTTTATTGGGAAGTCATATACAAAGCAAGGAGGAGAGACAAAGAGGAACATCTTCCATCCAATGATATACTCCCCAAATGATCGCAGTGACTGGTGCTGAGCCAATCCAAAGCCAGGAGCCAAGAGACTCTTCTGAGTCTCCCACTTTGGTGCAGGATTCCAAGACTTTGGGCTATCCTTGACTGCTTTCCCAGGCCACAAGCAGGGAGCTGGATGGGAAGCGGTGTTGTCATTATTACAACGGGCTCCCATATGGGTTCCTGGTGCATGCAAGGCAAGGACTTTAACCATTAGGTTATGGCATCAGGCCCAGTGTCTCCTCATTTTAAGTCTCAGGAAAGAGAACCAACATGGCTAGTTGAATATATAAGGTGGCATATAGTTTGTTAGCTATGCAGTGATGGTCACATCTTTATTTTCTGATATCGAGTTTCATTTTATCTTTTTGTATGGTACTAGGAACTGGCTTATCTGATAGATACTGTTGATGACTGACTTAGGGATTTGGAAACCGAGTTATTAATATTTAAATTGTTGATTAGAAGTGATTTAGAAGCTAAATGAAATATTTTAGAAA
Organism: Ochotona curzoniae; assembly: GCF_017591425.1. NCBI lineage: Eukaryota > Metazoa > Chordata > Mammalia > Lagomorpha > Ochotonidae > Ochotona > Ochotona curzoniae. The sequence goes on along the minus strand of NW_024466599.1, from coordinate 58,417,276 downwards.
TACTGATAGACTCCCTGCATCATGTACAAAGTTGACTGAAAATCTATCATGAATCTATCTGTAGGGTTATGACTACAAAAAAAATCATGCGAGAAACATAGGAATACAGATTTGCAACTTTAGGCTAGGAAACGTTTTCAGAGATATGATGCCACAAGCACATGTGAAAAATAGGAAAACAAGGCGTATTGGATGCCATTAATTTTAAAACTTCAAAAAAAATTCTTTATTTTTATTGGAAAGTCAGAGTTATAGAAAAGAGATAAAGGTCTTCCACCCACTGGTTCATTCCCCAAATAATACAACAGCTGAGACTGAGTTAAGAGCCAGGAGCCAAGAGCTTCTTCTGGGTTTTCTGTGAGGGTGCAGGGTTCCAGGGCTTTGGGCCACCCTCTGCTGCTTTCCCAGCCAATTATGAGGCAGCTGGATAGAAGGTAGAGTCATCAGCACACAAACTAGTTCTAAATGGGATGCCAGCACTTGTAGGTGGAAGATTAGCCAATTTAGCCAGTTGTACCAGCCCTGGTATTAAAATTGTAAACTGAAAATAATTTCAAGAAAATGACCATGGGAGAAAATATTTGCACATCATGTATTTGAACATTTGAATTCAAATGATATAAATTTTGTATTTTTAAAAAAAGCATAATTTATTATATTTGAAAAGGTTACTTGGAAAAAGAGGGAGAAACAGAGAAAGAGATTCTATCTGGTGATTCATTCCCCAAGTTTCTGCAATGGCCAAATCTGGGCTAACTGAACCCAGAAGTCATGAGCTTCTTCCAGGTCTCCCACAGTGGTTCCAGGACCTAGGGTCTTGGGCCATCCTTCACTGCTTTCCTAAGCCATAAGCAGGAAGCTGGATCAAGAGCAGTACAGCCTGGATTCCAATGGGTGCTCCTATGGGATGATGTTGCTGAAGGCAGAGGCTTAGCATGCTACACCGCTGTGGCAGCCCTTATGAAACACTTTATAACTTAAGCACAAAAAGACAACCTAACTATAACTTTATATATAGTATTTTCCAGCTGCAGTACTCTGACACCAGTGAAATATCCACAATTTAAGTCACTTTCAACACTGTGTACCCTGAGTTAGTCACCGAGCTTGTAGCTTAATACACCTAAGTTATGGGCCACTTGCACTTATTTTGAAAACTGGTTATTAATGGGAATTTTTACAGTCTCTCTTTGGATTTCATAATTTGCTAAAAGAATCACAGAATCCAGGAAAGCACTGTGTGTAAAGACATTTGTGGATGAAATATCTCTGTGTCTCTCAGAGTGTCTCTATCTCTTTCCAAATATATAAGCAAATAAATAAATTACGGCTTATTGAAAGAAACTAGTCCTATGATCATATGGTTCTATTTTTATGAAACATGAAGAAGAGGGAAAGCTAGATAAAGAAACTAGATGATTGATTGATTATTGCAGAGGAATATAGGGAGAAAAAAGATGAAACATCCAGAGTACCATGTTTGCTCTTTCTGTGTTTTGTTTACTTTTTTAATGTCTTAAAAATTAAGGCAGCAAGCACTATTTACTAAATATCTGGATCAGGCTCCCACTACAAATGTCCACGAAACATGTAGCTTTAACCGCAGAGTGCATAGTATCATTGTTCTGAGAATGAATCGCAGGTCAAGCTGTTCAGCAGGATGGTTCCTTCTGCAGATTCTGAGGGGTGCCCATCCCAGTCTTATCTTTTTGAAGCTGGTAGCCTCAAACGTTCCTTGTTTAGTAAATGATGGCATCCATGTGTCTTCACATATTGTTTCTCTACTTACATCTGCCATTTTCCGAATTTCTCTTTGATAAGGACTCAATTATGTTAAGTAAAGATTCTTCTAATTACCTCATCTTTTAAAATGTTCTTTTCTGTTTTTTTTTTAACATGTGGGTTTCTTTTCTTAAAAAAAAAAAAAAGAAAAAGATGTACTTATTTATTTATTTGAAAGGCAGATTTACAGAGAGAGGAGGAAAAGGAGAGGTCTTTCCTCCATTGATTTACTCCCAAAATGACCACAATGGAAAAAGCTGGGTCCATTCAAAGCCAGGAGCCAGGAGCTTCTTGCAGGTCTCCCATGTGGGTACAGGGGCTCAAGAACTTGGGCCATCCTCCACTGCTTTCCAAGAGCACTAACAGGAAGCTGGATCAGAAGTGTAGCAGCCAGGACTCAAACCGACAGCTATATAAGAGGCAGAGGCGTAGCCTAATGCACCATGGCAAATTATTTTAACATATTTTCACATTCACGGATATGAGGATATTAGTACCTCAGCATCTTCAACAGTTATATTCACAGCACTATATTTTGTGCTGGGACTTGCCCTTTTTAAATGTTCCATTGACCTGGCTGAATTTTTAATTTTGCTTAAAGGTATCTTGGAACGGGATAGAAATCTGTTTTCTTGAGAAGCGTTATTAAAATTTACAAATACCTTTTGATAAATTTTATCTTTTATATTGGGTGATTATAGTAAACAATCACATGAAAAAAAATTCCCCAGTATTTGAAGTCTGCAGAAAAAATAAAATGACCATATAATTGGGATGTTCGTGTTGCTTGACTCCAGAATATCCTTGTATGTGTTTCTAATAAAAGCATCAGTGCTAGAATCATTTAGTCCATTCTGGCCTGCAAATGGAGGATAAAGTACACAAGTATAAATGCATTTACTGTATTTAAACCATCATTTATAAGAAAAAATGGGACTCAAGCCCACTTCTGACCACAACACTTTGGAACTGGTAAAATTGATTACTATTGCAGATTGGTAACTATAGGAGATTAGTTCCAGGATCCCTTGGGAATACTAAAGTGTTTGGATTCTTAGGTACCTTATTAAAATTGGCATAGTGTTTGCGTATAGCCTATGTATATTTTCTCATGTACTTTAAATGATCTTTAGGTTACTTGTATCTAACACAATTTAAATGTAATATAGGAGGTGGTATATTGTAGTGTTTAGAGAAGTGTGACATGGAAAAGAAAATTTTATGTGTCTGTTGGAGACACAGTATTTTCTCCTAAAGATTTGTGATCCCTGGTTGTCTGAATCCATGGATGTAGAACTCATAGATGTAGACGTTCAACTTTACTAAAAATAGAAGAGTTGATTTTTTTTTCTTTAGCAAATAGTACTTTGAGTAAAAATAAATCAGTCAAAACCAGAAAATTATGGATAAAATCTGTAATTAAATCTAAGTAATATTCTGTGGAATTATGGCTATCAGCATATAAATGTACTAAAATTTGTTATATGTGCACACACACACATACATATAGGAGCACTCCAAAACAAATTTCTCGGGGCCAGCATTTTGATACAATAGGTTAAACCTCTACTTGTAGTGTTGGCATCCCATATTTTAGTGTGAACAATTCTCTTTTAAATCAAACTTCCTTCAAATGTACCTATAGACAGCAGAATATCACCCAGACGTTTGGTCCTCTGCTGCTTATGTGGGAGGCCAACACTGAGATTCTAGCTTCTGGTTTCAGCCTGGCCTAGCCCCAATCTTTGCAGGCAATTAGGGAGTGAAACAAAGGATGGGAGATCATTTATATCGTTGTCTACCTCTATCTCTTATTCTATCTTTCCTCTGAATAAATAAAGTTATATGAGATAGTGTTTGAAATAGTGAAATTAAAATGTTTACTTGATGCAAAAATGTTGAAATACATGTATCACATCTCTGTGATTTTTTGAAGATTCTTCTTATGGCTCACCAACAGATGATCTTGAGAGATGGCATGGGCTTTGCGGAGGTTGGTAGTGGGTTCTTATTGGTAGTAGGCCCTTATTGGGAACACTCTTCTCGCAAGGATCAATGTAGTTCTTTTGTAACCCCCTTGATAGTTCTTATGAGAGGGACATTGTAAACAACAGGGCTCCCCCACTCCTGCCCCCACCCCAAGTCAACCCTCTCTAGCTTCTCTTTTGAAATCTGATCACTCAATTATACATGCACTCTTCTAACCTGATGGGAAGTAGCGCTGGGGCTAGTCACAGATCTGAGGCAATGCTTGATCCAGTAGTGTGCCTTGAACCGCCAAAGCTGTGAGTTAATAAACCTCTGTTCTTCAGAAGTAGATATTTTATTACAGGATTAAAGCTGAAATATCTATGTGTGGGTATATTATATATATATCCACACACACTGATTTCAACTCTCGCTAGTATCCCATTGCTGTTTTTTGGATAGCAAAAGTCCTGGAATCTCTAAAGCAGAAACTGCCCGCAGTTTTCCTCCCTCATTCTCCGAGCACGCTTCTATGTGTACCTACCCCAACTCCCTTTTCTCTAGCTTCCAGTGCTGTATTCCTGAATCTGATGAGTAACAACAGCCCATGTCTTATTCACTATCAGCAGTTTGGGAACACTTGATTGTTTTCTTTGTCTAGAAACTTTTTTTTATTTCCACTTGGCTTCCAGAACTCCACCAATTCTTGATTTTCTCCTTCTCTGCCTAATTTCCAATCTTCATGGAGCCCCTCTCATCTCCTTGGTCCTTAGACTTCTCCCTAGAACTGCACCCACTCTGGGTAAGCTTATTCAAGACCACGCCTTTTATTTCATCTTTTTGCTGTGGGTTCTCAAATTTATCTATTCAGCTCAAACCTCCCCCACTGAAATCCAAATTCCTATGTGTGGCTACTGCATGTTACCTAATGGATATGTGATTGGCATCTCAAAGTTAACCTTCCTGAAAGCTGAAATCTTGATTATCCTCTCTATCTACTCTCTTCGTGTCCATCCAAATCAACCGCAACATTCTAGCGCAACATTCCAAGAACTTTGGAGTCCTCTCTCTCTTGTGCACAATGTAGCATGAAATCATGTTCACACTATACTAAAATATATAGAAACTATTGACTTCTTACCTCCGCCATCATCACCTAATTTTTATATCTCATTAGAATTTTTGCAGAAACCTATTAATGATTATCTCTTCTTGTGTCTTTGCCACCTTTCCTTCCAGTGTGTTCTCAACACAGAAGCCAAGGAGATCCTTACAAACTGTAAGTCAGAATGAGTCAGTTCTCCAGCAGTGTTTTGCCAGAATCCTTACAGACACCTAGATCTGCCAAATTTGTGGCTCTGCTCCCCTCATCTCTGATACCTACTGTTGCTAATTCAGCACCAGGCATGCAGGCCTTCTTGGTAAGCTTTGAGCATACCCGATACACTCCAGCTTCAGCGCTTTATGCGTCTGCAGCTCCCTGTGTCAGGAGCTCATGACTTGTTTCCTTGGTCCCTTTAGTCTTTGCTCAGATGACACCAAGTTGGTAAGACCTTGCTTGCCCATGCTGTTTTGTCACAACGTGTCATTCAGTTTTTACTCTTTCTCTTTTCTGTTTTCTTTGTATCATTCATCATCATCATCTAGCATGCTATCCATCTAAATTATTTATCTAGTTTGTTAGTGCTTTAGTTATTTCAAGGGCAGGAAGAGATTCCATCTTCTAGTTTTCTCCTTCCAGGGCCTACATTGGCTGGGGCTGGGCAAGGCTAGGCCAAAAGCTGGAGTAGAGAAGGCAGGAACCCAATTCGCTGGAGTCTTAACAGCCGGACCAAATGCCTACCCCCACCTAGTTTATTAACTGCTGGTATCCTTCCAGAAAAATGTAAGGCTTGAAGAGCTATAGGTGACTGAATATTGCCTTCACTGCTGAATGCTCAGAGCCCAGAACAGTGCTTGACACATAGTAGGCACTAAAAAAGGAATCTTAAGCAAATGACAGAATAGCTCTTAACCATTTTTAGTTTATGAATCCATAAACTATTTTTTTATTTTTAAAGATTTATTTTTATTTATTTATTGGAAAGTCAGATATACAGAGAAGAGGAGAGACAGAGAGGAAGAGCTTCCGTCTGATGATTCACTCCCCAAGTGTGCGCAACGGTCGATGCTGTGCCGATCCAAAGCCAGGATCCAGGAACTTCTTCCGGGTCTCCCACATGGGTGCAGGGTCCCAAGGCTTTGGGCCATCCTTGACTGCTTTCCCAGGCCACAAGCAGGGAGCTGGATGGGAAGCAGGGCTGCCGGGATTAGAACCGGCGCCCATATGGGATCCCGGAGCGTTCAAGGTGAGGACTTTAGCCACTAGGCCATGCCACCGGGCCCCATGAACTATTTTTTAATGAAACGCATGGAAACACTTCCTGGTGGAAAAAATGCTGTAACATGTAATACCTACTCAGGTTCTTAGTATAATATATTCCATTAAATCCATGCAGTGACACGTTCCAAGCCCTGCAACTTTTGGATAATGATCTCTGGCCTAGAGCAAGAAGAAAAACTGCAAAACCAAACTCCACCATCACCTGTTTGATGATTGCTACTTCTGCTATAGGATGAGGGATCTGTTTATTCATCTTTAGTTTTGAAAAGTTTAATTTCACCTACATAGCTTTAGAAAGGTATATGTCATTTTTTTTTTAGACTCCTTCATAGCTTTCCCACCACTCTTCCCAAGTTCTCTAATTTTCTTTCTCTTTTTCCTGAAAATGCATCTCTAAGCATCACAAGCCTTCAACAGGAAAGGCTTGCAAGACCATGTTTGGGAGGAGATGTGTACCAAGAGCCAGGAATGAGAATAACCTTTCACCTGTAAAGTCCTGCATCAGTTCCCTAAGTAGGTCCCACCATGGGTTGAAGAAAATGGCACATTTGTAGCTGAACAGTTCTAACCGAGCAGAAATTTTACCCTTAGTGTTTTGCCAAGGACAGTAGCCTCTGAGAATTAAGGATTTATAGGTGACCATGTTTCCACTAGAAGACTTTGGAGCTCTGGGCTTCCATGCTAGGATCCTGGCTTGATTAAAGACTGCAGAGAAGCTGATACAGTAAATAGCTTTTGCATTCGGTGGACTCATATTTCCTGCTAGAGATAAACCAAGCCTGTTGCCATAAAGCAATCAGTGAGCACTGCACTGGCTGATTCAGCACTGGGCACTCTACTGTGCTGACACCTTCCGTTGGTAATGACCTCAAAATCATAAATGTTCTCTTCAAAGGTACAGAACATACGGATGAGTTGAACCTAAGTGGGAATGTTTCCTTATGTAAATACTTGCTCACTTCCCCAGCATTATGCTGTAAAACAAATGCATTTTTTTTTCCTTTCCTGAGTGCTTAGTGATACCATTTATCTTGAAATCCAGCTAATACCCTAAGAGAAGTGTGCAGACTTCTAAGTGAACTCGCTTTGGCCTTGCAATGCAAAGGGAGTGCTTGTGTCCCACACATGTACCCATCAATATTAGCATGAAGGGAGAAAGGTAGTGACATGGATATCCTAAGCTAATGCATTTCTGTTTGGCTTTGAAACAGTGTGCCTTAGATTCTTATTAATTTTTCATGGCAGGGGACTTGAGGGTTCTGGCTACGAGTAAAACATAACTGACAAATCTGTGTCTGGATACTGACCTGCTGACAGTGGATGCAGAGCTAGCTACTCAAAGGGTAGTCCTGGAGCAGTCGGCACTCCCTAGGAGCCTAGGGGCATTAGATCCGAACCTCCTGCACCTGTTGAATCAGAATCTACATCTCAAGTTTCCCCAGCTGGCTCATTTGCACATTAATAGTTTTTCCAGAAGCATTGTTTTCAAACAGGGCTGTGCCTGGGAATCACTTGGGGTGTTTAAAAAGACTGGTTGGCTAATAGGTCTTACGGTCAGGGATCCTAACTTTATTGTTGTGGGGTTCATTTCGGTCAGTGTTTTCAAAGCTCCCCAGGTGGTTGCAATCTGCAGTTAAGAATCCCTAGTTTAGAGAAGACCCAGAAGGCACCTCGGCTGCACGTGATTAATTAAGGACTGGTAGTTTAAATGCTGACTTTCAGTTAGTTCGCTGGCAGTCTACCAGTCGCAACCTTTCATTTGTGTTTTTATCTTATGGAGCAGCTATCTCCTGAATCACCAAGGAGTAAGTTATAATATATTTGGTTTACCATTTTCTCTATTTTGATTTGAAAATTGATCATTAGTTTTACGTTATATGGTTGTGCTAGAGTACTCAAAGGTTTATTCAGTTGAATCTCATTGTCTAATATACTTTTAAAGGAAAGAGTCTGGTCTGAAGATTATCATTTAAGGCATGGACCAATTCTGTGGAGTTCTTCCTGCACAGAATAAGAAAGCAAGAGCTGTGCTTTCAAAAGGTTAAATAACGGCCTGAATTGCATAACTGGTCAGCGGAGAGGCCCAGGTTTGAATGTGACATTTGAATAGGCATTTTCTGAATCTGAAAGCCCATACTTCCTTGTCACACCATGTTATCCATCCTTATTCTCCCTCCAACCCCCCCCCGCAAAGAACAACTTAGCTGTGCATGATTAACAGCCACTTAAAAGCAATTGTGTTATTTTTGTGTAGTGTTGTACATAGCGCACACAGAAGCAATGTGTACCTTTTTCATTCCTTGGACCATCACTGAGTAAAGAGAATGTATGCCCTGGGGTTCTGATTTAAAAATAGTCACAAACAGCACAGCTGTTAGAAGAACTGAAAGGGCTTGGAGATGGTTGTTAGGTGTCCTGGGTAGAGTGGCTTGTGTGAGTTTTCACGAGGTAGGTACTTCGCTGAAGCTGCTGCTACAGACTATGGAGGGAAGAGGCAGAAGAAAGACAGGGTCTAAGGGAAGAAAGGAAAAAGTCTGCTAGCGGAAATGCCAAAAGGTTCTTTCAAATTATATATAGCAGCAGCAGATGGCACAATGGAAAGGACGAACGGATTATCTTGCTGGGATTTGTGGTGTCCACTTCATCGTCCACAGTAAAAGGCATTTGGATCAGTTGAGGAAAGCAACAACGTTTTTAAACGGTGGCTTCCAGAACTTGCCATCTGTGGACCCTGCCTCATCTCATTGCCCAATAAAGATTGCAATGGCACTGAGTGAAAAGTCAGATTCTTTCATCTGGCTGTTTTTCTTATTCTTTGTGTTCTTTTGGTGATTGAATTTGTGTCTGAGAAGGATCTTGGCTTTAAAACGTTTTTGCTTCCAATGGATTTATATATCTCTATATCATATTGGAAGATTGCTAGGAAAGGAACAGTGTGGTTGGTTTGTTGATTCATTTCTTGCTTGGGGGTGGGTGTCTTCTGGCATCACATAGGATTTTAAACTTCATACTGAGTGCCTACAAAATTAAAAAAAAAAAAAGGCGGGCCTGCTAAGTGAGTTCTTGCCCCATGTTCTGTTCATGGTTCTTGCTCACAATCACCATGGTTACCAAAAATCTGTGCACACAGAGATCTTCCCACCTGCCTGCTTCCTCCTACTTCCCATGCTACCCCCCTCAATTGTCCTTTAATTTCTTGGTTTCCTCTGCCTCCCACTTTATCCTATTATCCTACATTCCAAACTTTTTCCTTCTTTTAATTACTTCTCTGCTCTATGGTCTGTTTGATTAAGAAGTTTTATTTCAACTGTACTTATTTGTGATGACTAGCCTAGGATCTAAATTAAGGTTTATTTTTATATGCTCTATAAAATATTTTCTAAAATAATTAATGACAACAGTGAATTCTAGGAAGGCATTTAAACTGCGGCGAAGGAATGAATGGCTCTTTAGCTTAATAGATGTGTATTGGAATATACTTGCAGAGTAAAGAAGATAGTACTCCTGAAACTACTGGTGTTTTGTGAGTGAGGGTACTTCTTTTTTCTTCTTCTTCTTTTTTTTTTAATGAGTGAATTAGCATTCAGCAGAAACTATTGGGGATTTGTGAAAAATTTGGGGTCCTTAAATTTCCAGATGAACTGGTAATGCTTATAGCCTTCTTAGTCATCGTATTAAAGTAAAATAAGCTTTTAAAAAAGCTATATCATTGCTTAGACATTCCCAAAGATTTTACTCATATTTTTACAGTTGTTGTGAATTATCAAGTGGTACACATATTTCAGTACTGAAGGTTAAGTGTGAGTCCATTGCTATAAGAAATGACACAAGGTGGCCATTGGCACATAGTGGCCCAAGCAGTCAAGCACAGGTGGAAAAGCTCATGTCCCTTAGCTGAACTCCTTGGTTCAGTAACTGGTTCTGTTCCTGTCTCCTGCTTCCTACTAATGCTCACCTTGGGAAACAGCACCGATGGATGAAGCAGCGGGGTCCCTGCTACCCATGCGAGAGACCAGGCCTGGGTTCTTAGCTCCTGGATTTGTCACCCTGCTAGGGTTACTGCAGGCATTTAGGGAGTAGATGAATGTGCAGGACCTCTCTCAAGTAATAAGTTAAAAAAACAAATGATGCATTGTATGTTCAGGTACTAGGGTTCAAGTGCTGGATCTGCTCCTCATTCTGGCTTCCTGCTGAGGCACACTGTGGGTGGTGACAGGTGATAGCCGGAGTCACTGTGTCCTTGCCACTCATGGGAGAGACAGGAATTGGGTTTCTGAATGGCCCAGCCCTGGCTGTGGCTGGCTTTTGGGAAGTGAACCAACAGATTGCAATGTTTTTCTGTCTCCTCTCTCCTTTTCAGTGTCTACCTTTCTAATGAATACGGAATTTTTGAAAATTTTCAAAAGAAAGTGGCAATTAGAACATTCATCATTCTTCTTAAGCAGAATGTGTCCTCACTTAAGTACTATACTCAAATCTCTTCATTGAGCCCTTCAGACAAGCCGGACATCTATACCCTGTAGTGATTCATAATGCAAAGACTATTTTTCTACCACAATGTTTTAATGAAAATTAAATAAATGAATGTGTTAAAGCACTTGCAGCCAGTTTGAACACTATCCCTGTCATATTAATATCTGGAAGGCAGTTCTTTACCTATGCTCAATGCCTCAGCAGTCACAGCTGACTAATTGTATTCATGAATCTAGGAATTTGTGTCCCTTTTCTGGTGTTCACCTGGGCTTGGCCTCAAGCGTAACAAAGGTTTCTGAATATTTGAGGGCAATTTAGTTAAAACACTCATATGGTAATTTTTCTGGAAAAAAACTACGGATAAGGCATAATGCAAGGTTTAAATAAACACTTCAGATGATGTGAACTGAAGCAAACACTTGTGCAGCATTATGCTCTCTTGTGGTCAACTCCCATAGCCAGTTATATGCATCTTGTTAGAACGTTCGTGTAACCAGTGAGAGGACGGCTAAAGATTGCAAGGATCCTACTGCAGAAAGTAGAACTTAGGTTAAAAAAAAACAGTTGTGTACACAGTCCAGTTGCAAAAGAGATTACATCTGATAAAAATGGATTCTCCAATGCGATTCATTTCCCCCCATGTATGTGAGAGTGACTCTGAACGGGGATGCATTTTGTTGCCAGTTCACTAGAGTCTAAATGTCATATTTGCGTAATGCCAGAGGAAGGAGTGCATGCCTCCACCAGATCAGTTTGTTATCCCCTGCTGTGTCTGGGGTGCGGGAGGAAATCAATCCCTTCACTTCCACATGATGAGTCAGCTCACAGTCCATAGTGGCCACATTCCCGGGAAAAGAACTTGTTGGGAGAAATGATCAAAGAGGACCATGTTGGACTTCAGTGCTGCCCAGTTGGTGAATTATATTTTTAGAGCAATCAGTTTAAATCCTACAGATTGAAATTTGTGCTGCTTGCTAACTGCCTTGGTGATTTGGCATGAAATTTAATTTGCTTTAACATGCACAGGGGGTAAGCAGGGGGGCGTTAATGTCACATTTAAGAATTGCTGCATCACTTTGAAAAATAACTAAACTCTTGGTGTAAGACTTTCATTTTCCTTCTTCAAAACAAGCATTGGCTCTCTAGGTTGAACTCAGTGCCTAGTCTACCAGTCTGAGTTAATTTTCTCTTCTCTGTGGTTCATACTCTTTCTGACTTTGATGTTAGCATTGAAGCAGCATGTACCATATATGAGGCACTTGCTTAATTGATCATTGAATACAAACTCAGTGAATTTAGTCTCCCAGTTTTACAGATGAGGCGGGTTGACAACTCCTGCTCTTCACTGTTCTTGCAGATACCTATGGGAGAGCTCCTCTTTCAATGTGTCTTGTAGTGTTCTTTCATGGCTGCCTTGCAAGGTGTGAATCCTGGTCCACAAAGAATATATAAGATTGAAAGGAAAGTCTTGGAACCAAGGATTCCGTTAATTTCCTCTTTTTTTTTTTTTTCCTTTAGGGCTCTAGCTTTTGAGAAGTAAGTTTTCAAAATTGTGTTTTTTTATTATTTTTTTATTGGAAAGGCGGATGTACAGAGAGGAGAGACAGAGAGGAAGATCTTCCGTCCAATGATTCACTCCCCAAGTGAGCGCAATGGCCCATGCTATGCAGATCCAGAGCCAGGAGCCTCTTCCGGGTCTCCCACGCGGACGCAGGTTCCCAAAGCTTTGGGCCGTCCTCGACTGCTTTCCCAGGCCACAGGCAGGGAGCTGGAAGGGAAGTGGGGCTGCTGGGATAGAACCGGTGCCCATATGGGATCCTGGTGCGTGCAAGGCAAGGACCTTCAACCACTTGCGCCACCGTGCCGGGCCCGCAAAATTGTGTTTTTTAAAAGCTATTTCTCTGATATGAATAAGTGAAGGCTGAGTTAACCTGAAACTTTGCAGGATACAAATAATCACACTATCTAAAGCACTAAAAATATCAGGGCTGCCATTGTGGTGCCACAAGTTACGCAGCCCCCTAGCAACCCCAGAATCCCATGTCAGCATGGCATTTGGAGACTTGGATGCCCAGCTCCTGGCTGGTGCACATGTGAAAGCAGCAGCAGATGGCCCAAGTCCTTGCACTCCAGCTATTCATGTTGCAGGCCAGAATGAACTTCCGGGTTCCTATACACGGCCCTGCCATTGCAGCCATATGGGGAGTGGATCAGCAGATGGAAGATCTTCCTCTGTCTCTCCTTATCCCTATCACTCTGGTTTTCAAATAAATAAGTTATTATAAATTACAAAAAACTAATGATAAAATATTGCTAATAATTCCATGTCTTGAATTTACTTGTAGAACTGAAACCATATTGTATTCCCATGGCAAATAAAACAAAATGAAATGGATATTGCTTTAGTCAAAGGTCTCCTATGCATGTCAGCAGTATCTACCTGATTTCCAACATGTCAAGATTATACCTAAATGTAAAGTCTGTTTGGGGAACCAGCACTGCACCATGCACGTTAGCTGTTGGCTGCCTTGCTGGCATCCCAAAAGGGTGCAGGTTTGAGTCCAGGCTGCTCCCTACTGATGTGTCTTGGCAATTAGGGAGGACTCCCCAACTGTTTGGACCCCTGCACCTTTCAAGGGTGACGTGGAAGAAGTCGCAGGTTCCTGCTTTGAGCTTATTGCAGCTTTGGCTGCTGTGACTATTTGAGGAGTGAATCAGAGGATGGGAAACTTCCTCTGTCTCTAACTCTGCTTTTTAAGTGCATAATAAAATGGATATTTTGAAAACACTTGATGTGGCCATTGAAATGGTTCCTAGTCATTGATTCATGCTCTGAGTCCTATGTTTGATAATTCCTGTACTCTGTAATGCCGGTTTTAACCCTAACTGTGCTTTCCCTTAAATTCAGCAGATTACTCAGTCAATAATAAACCTTCTTTGCCTGGGAACTATAGCATATTTCAAACAGTTGTAAAGGGAGGGCTGCTTGGCTCCCAAAAGATCTCTTTTAGTTTATCACTTTGCATTTGTAGTGAATTGTGGCATGATTTATTTTCTAATAGGTTATGGAAAAGTGCCATTTTTTGAAATGATAGTCAATAAGAACTGTAAAGGATCTCCGGAGGAGAATGTGCTTCATCTAATTAAGCTGTTTATTTGAATTTATTATAATAAATTCAGTTGATCGGGCATTGGAGATACTTTTAACTTCACCTAGGAAATGAGAATATTTTCGATTTCTTCCTAACCATGTTAGGTAGTTTTCAAAAGTTCATGGAGTGTTGAATTTTAAATTTGAGAGGCAGAGCAAAAGAACCTGTCCATTGGTTCACTCCCTAAATGCTTTCAGTGACTAGCGCTGAGCTGGCAGTTCAAGTAAGGTCTTCCATGCAGGTGGCAGTACGCTAATCATCACACTCTCACAACTGGAATTGGGAGCTCAGTCAGGACTGAACCCCCAGTACTCCAAGGTGAGACTGACAGTGCCTCAAATGATATCTCTTTTTTTTAAGATTTATTTATTTTTTATTACAAAGACAGATATACAGAGAGGAGGAGAGACAGAGAGGAAGATCTTCTGTCCAATGATTCACTCCCCAAGTGAGCGCAACGGCCGATGCTATGCCGATCCGGAGCCAGGATCCAGGAACTTCTTCCGGGTCTCCCACATGGGTGCAGGGTCCCAAAGCTTTGTGCCATCCTTGACTGCTTTCCCGGGCCACAAGCAGGGAGCTGGATGGGAAGTGGAGCTGCCGGGATTAGAACCAGTGCCCATATGGGATCCAGGGGCGTTCAAGGCGAGGACTTTTAGCCGCTAGGCCACGCCACCAGGCCCCTCAAATGATATCTTAACCATATGCCTACTTCCCATATTTTTTTTAAAAATTTCATTTCTCCATTAATATTTTGAAGCATTCTTGTGCCTTCTGTGTGTTCTGCCACTGACATGTGCTACAATATTATACAAGTTTTAGAGATGACTTTTTTTAACAAGTGTTTCCCTTTGGGAAAATAGGTTCATTACTTCTATTAGGTTAGTACATGTATCAGTGCTTGAGAAATAAAACTTACTGAGTGTTCAAAAGGTTGAAGTGTGAGCACTTTTTCCCCGAAGGAATCTAGTTAATCTTGTTCCACAGAAATGCTCCCGTCCTAGAGCATGTTAGTCACAGCGAGTTGTTTTGCTCATCAATTATTAGCTTTAACTCTCATTCTCCGTTTAAGATCTCAAGACCCTGACAAGTAGTAAAATTAGTGGCGGAGGAACTAATTTTCCAACAACAAGGGATGAAACTGAGCCATAAAAATATAGAACTGGATAAAACAAGCCAGCAGCTACTGCTATTCTTCTGTCCTGGTGGATTTATAAAGGTGGTTTGACATAGTCATGAGAAAAGTAAAATCGTACTGCTTTGTTCAATGTTGGATGCACTATGCAGAGTAGGAGCTTTATAAAGTGTCTTTCTAGTGTAGTTTATGGTGTGTATGGTAACTTATAGGTGTGGCTGCACTGAATAAAATTTAAATTTTGAAAAGTCCACAACACAATGATCCTGTCTTTTGCAACAAATTGGATTCACCTAAAAACCATTATGAATATTGAAATGCCAGTCTGAAAAAGATAAGTATGTTTTCCTTGATCAGTTGTAGCTTATACAGAGTTTGAAAAATATAAGTAACTTCTAGGAGTGAAATTTACATTTTGAGATTTGATTATGGTTACAACCTTTATCTATACTCTTGAATAGTGTTTTTTTTTTCTTCTACTTGCTAAGTTTTTTTCTTTAAAGATTTATTTTTATTATGTTTTTATTGGAAAGGCAGATATACAGAGAGGAGAGACAGAGAGGAAGATCTTCCGTCCAATGATTCACTCCCCAAGTGAGCGCAATGGCCCATGCTATGCCGGTCCAGAGCCAGGAGCCTCTTCCGGGTCTCCCACACGTGGGTGCAGGGTCCCAAAGCTTTGGGCCATCCTCGACTGCTTTCCCGGGCCACAGGCAGGGAGCTGGAAGGGAAGCGGGGCTGCTGGGATTAGAACCGGTGCCCATATGGGATCCTGGTGCGTGCAAGGCGAGGACCTTAACCACTTGCACCACCGCGCCGGGCCCTACTTGCTAAGTTTTGAATTCTTTATCTAAAGGAGTGTTAAACCTGTAATTATGACGTGAACTAAAGGTATGCCACTATGAAAATTAAAAAAAGAAGGGAAGAAGGGGGAGATGGGTGGAAACACAGGAGGGAGTAAAGTGGGAAATACTACCATGTACCTAAATCTGTATTGTGAAATACATGAAAGTTATTCACTTTGTGTAAATTAATTAGAAATATGAAAAATAACCACATATCCCTTAACTGCAGTTTCTTATTTCTTTATGTGATATCGGGAAAAACAAAATAAATAGCAAACATATTCTAGACTTACCCCTGTCTCTAAAATATTTACCTCATGGGCCTATAAAAGGTCTGTCCATATCGTTATGAAGCAAAGATTATGCCCCAATTCTACCTTCTGTATT
Source organism: Ochotona curzoniae (assembly GCF_017591425.1). Taxonomy (NCBI): domain Eukaryota; kingdom Metazoa; phylum Chordata; class Mammalia; order Lagomorpha; family Ochotonidae; genus Ochotona; species Ochotona curzoniae. Next base: position 58,401,151 of record NW_024466599.1, on the reverse strand, counting down.
AGGCTTTTGCCAAGATTGAATGAGATTACCTAGCTGAAAGTGCTTTATAAACTCGAATGGAATTGTGCTTTGCAATTTGACATTATTTAGTGCGCAGGAGCAGTGAGGTAGTAAATAATATCTCAGTGGCTTAAATTAATACAATTGCCAAAAGAGCCTAATTTAGAAAATTGCCTAAACATGAAAGAATCTTATTCCATATGCAGTTTCTCTATACTCCAGGCTTCAGAAGTTATCTTAATGCTAAGAAGTGCTGTGGTTGCCACAGTAAATGAGACCCAGCAATTGTGCTGTGAAGAGCAGCTCTCCAGAGACTGAGCAGTTAACTCCTCACACCTGAGCCCCTTCCTTAACCTTCAACAGATGAGTCCTTCATACCTTGTCAGTTAACTAGCTTCAGGAGTAGTTGTCCCCAAACACCGTATGGAAAGAAATGATCAGAAATAAAAACACAGTGACTGGAGAACAAAAGGGGGTGGAATTGTAGAAGAGCATGTGTATGTGGGAGGTAGTGATAGGTGAAGATCGGAGTGCTTTACAGAGGAGAGAATATGGAAGGTGTAATCATGGTGCTTGATTTAAAAAGCCATTTTGGGGCCCGGCGCGGTGGCGCAGTGGTTAAGGTCCTCGCCTTGCACGCCCGGGATCCCATATGGGCGCCGGTTCCTATCCCAGCAGCCCCGCTTCCCTTCCAGCTCCCTGCCTGTGGCCTGGGAAAGCAGTCGAGGACAGCCCAAAGCTTTGGGACCCTGCACCCGCGTGGGAGACCCGGAAGAGGCTCCTGGCTCTGGATCTGCATAGCATGGGCCATTGCGCTCACTTGGGGAGTGAATCATTGGACGGAAGATCTTCCTCTCTGTCTCTCCTCTCTGTATATCCGCCTTTCCAATAAAAAAAAAATAATAAAAATAAATCTTTTTTTAAAAAAAAGCCATTTTGTCCAATGCCATTGTAGGGAGCATAACCGTAAAAGACCCCAAGTTAGATGGCACCCTGTTCGCGGTTACAAGTAGAGAGCTTCTGCAGTGCTGTATAAATTTCTGAAGACAGAATATTTTTTCAGGGGCCAAATGTACAAGCAAAGCACAAATGGAAGCACCAGGGTTGTGAGAATTACGCAAGCAAAAAGGATATTTAGGGAGAAGTCTTTGGGAGGATAGCACTTCTGTTGTCTAAATATTTGAACATGTCTTGGGTTTGAGTAAAATTATAGGAAATACCTATTTCTGCTGCAGCATGTGAATCTTTTCCAAAGACTAAAGCTGTTCCCTGAGTCTGCTGAAATCTAGATCAATGTTTCTGAGATTCAGGAGTTGACACTGATGGACCAGGAGCATACTCTGAAGACAGGGTACAGATAGATCCTGTTACTCAATGGATTTTTTCAGGTGCCATGGATGCTGAATTAGGTATTGCTACAATGATGGTTAGAGATTCAAGTTTTTTGTTTTGAATTTTAAACTTTAACCCTCTAGATGGCCTCTCTAGATTGTCTAAATCTTCAGCAGGTTTCACCTGGTGCTATGATTTCCTTCATACTCAGAATACATTTAGTGGGAGAGCTGAGGTTATTTTTCAGTTTCCCCAAGTCCAAGTTCCTTGTCAGGACAAGGTGTGGGCTCACTTAGCATGTGAGAAGAGCTACGTGCTATTTGAAATTTTTGCTTCTGTGTTAGTAAGAGATCATTTCCCAATGAGTCTTCTGAATTGTAGCAGACGTTCATATATGCCTACCACAAGTCCTCTCTTGTCCTTACTAATGACACTGCCGGCAATATGCTCTGCTAGAAGTCATACCAGTTGGCTGTCCATCCTCCTTCACTGCTTAATAACCACAGGCTAATGATGCAGAAGTCTCCTGGGAGAGACAGTTTTCCTGATTAAAAAAAAAAAAAATTAGCACAGGCTATGCTCTTCTCTTTTCCCCATCATGGGCATAATGGGCATAATCCGTAGGTCTTCAGTGCTTTCCTTTGGGGTGAGGACATAAGTTGCTTTCTAAGAGTAGTTGAGATGCTGATTCCCTTGAGCAGGTGGACTGCCCTGAGCAGTAGTCTCAATGACTTCTTGTTATGTGAGAAAAATAATCCTTATAATTTCAAAGCTGCTCTTCATTGAGTTTCAACAATGTGCTTCCAGACACAGTTCTGAGTGATATTTCTGTGACCACCAAACGATAAGCAAAGAAAAAATTGTTACTTGAGTTTTAGTGATTCAATCTCCTAATTTATCATAAGCGAAGGTGGGTATTTCTATTTTATGGACTTGTGTTGTTTTTTTTAAATTGAACCTATTTTCTTTACTTTCTGAACTCCTATGACTAAGCTGGTTTTCAGTGAACATTGAATTGGCATCTTTAGTCAGATAGGATGATTTTAATTATATAGAGACTAAACTATATAGAGATTAAATGACACTCAAAATATGACTATTTGCCTCTGTGGTTAATAATACTGGATAAATAGTATAGTCACATTGCTTCTTTTTTTTCCCAAAAAGATTCTGGTTCTTATCCCATCCATTTCACTCTTCAAAGTAATCCCTGTCCTCCAATAGAGACCTCTTTACCTTAGTAACTCTGTTATGTCAATTGTATAACAGTTTGGACGTTTTTGGGTAGTTTCATTTTATCTCTTTTTTCATTGCAAAGCAGCCTGCAGAGCAATAAGGTAGGGAACATGCCTTTTGGACCTGATTTTTTTTCCCTCCAAAATAGCTTTGGCACTGGTTACTGATAAAAGGACTTTGGTTCACTATAGAAACCAAAAGGCAGGTAAGTGGATTTAGCCTCACACTGATGCAAAGGTGACTCCCAGACAGGAAAATGGAATCTTTAGTTGGAACATAAATCTGGGACAGCAATACGCAGTTAAGATCTCACACTGTACCTGGAGTCAGATCACTAGGGACCCAACTTCTAATCCTACAGGTAGAGTGCCCTAGGTCCTTCTCTTCCCTAATCCAAGTCACAGTTATAAAATGAGTGGGCTCTAAAAGTTGTTCTGGAATCAACATTCTGAATCATTCATGTTCCAGAAATATTGTACACTTATGATGTGCCACACATTCTAGTGGTGATACAAATGAAGGACGAACCAAGCAGAGGAAAGATATCAGGCTTTGAGATTCCAGAGAATAGGGGGAAACAGTGGGAAGATCATCTTGGAGGGGAAAAAAGGATAGAAATAGAAGAGAGCAATGAGAACATCTTTTTCAGTGTATCTAACTAGATTTTACTTCTTCAATGAAGTGTCCTTGGACCACTGCACAGGTTATTCCTCTTGCCATATGGGGAATCTCAAAGCACTGCTGTTGGCAGTGTTATTGAGCACTTAGCAACAAATTATATTAGAATATCTCTTTCTGGAAATTTTTCTAGTCTCTCCAATAGAATGAGAACTCTTAGATGCTATGGCCAGGTCAATCCACTGTTTGACACCAAGCATTCAGTAAACCAGACAAGTATTTTGAGTCATTCCAAAAAGCATAGGAACAAGGTTTAAAATCTTAATATTTATGCACAGAATTAAAATCATAAAGTAGGAGTAGTGAAAAATTGACTAGGAGTATTGAGTTCAGGATGGCTGACCACCTACAGCCATGCCATAAAACAGACGTCATGTGCTTCTCTTAGATGCATTCAACTTGTATGTAAAAGATTAGATAATGGCTATGTTACAGCGCGGTGATTTCCATTCTTAATCCACAATATCCATGCATTACCACAAATCACTGAAGATCCACATAAAAGGCAATTTTCAGAAGGCATTTGGGATAGCTCTTTTTGGGGGGTAGGAAAAGGAAGTTTTGAGTAATGAAAAAGAAGATAGAAGAGGATAGGATAATATTCTTTAGATGCATTTTGCAGTTTCATAATCAATCTGTATTTAGCGTTTGTACTCTATCTCCCCCCTCCTTTTGCATCTCCCAAGAGCGGAAGTCCCACTTGTACTCTTGGCATTTATACTGTGTATCATAGTGTGTACAGTTTTTCAGTATAGACAGTTCTGAACTGCCACATCAGCAAAACTAATTGTTTCTACCTCGCTCCAAATGGCACCAGAAGATGCAGTGGCAGAATATATGAAAAAGGAGGATCTCTAGGTTTCCTCTTCATTTCTTGATGTGGATGTCTACATACCAAGAAAGGAAAAGTGTGAATCCTTTATTCAGATCCACCCATGTGGTACTCAAACACTAAGAATAAGAGGCAAGGTCCCTAGCTCCCAAGATTGAACAGTTTCATAAATTATATCATCGGCGGCTACTGCCTAACACAGAGCTCTGCCAAGAAGTTGACTTTCTTATTGACAGTTGGTAAATGAGTATGCTTGGTTGGTCCTGTGAGAGCAGTTATAAAGCATATCCTTGCACATAATATACCCTAAGAAAGCAATAGACGGAACTGTGAGCCCTAAGTCTTCATGAACTTAGATTCAGGAAGTACAGAATCTGAATCCTTGTTTATTGCCTGGCCTTGTGAACTGAAGCAATGTTCTTAACATTTCTGTCTTAGTTCTGTCATCCATGAAGCAGGGATACTACAGGTACCTGTTTCATAGGTGTGATGCATGAACCATTTCAAATAAACCTTAGAAAATGCCTAGGATAATGCACTGTATAATCATTATCTATTGCCACTATTATTTTAGGTTTGCACAATGTCTGGTATGTAGGAGATACTAAAAATATTTTTACTGAATAAATATATACGTGAGAACTATATCAGTAGTCCTTCATTTTTTGTTTACTTTGTGTATTCATAGAACTTTTAGAAAAAAAATCCATGTGCTTCTTCAAGTATCTTAAATGCTTCATTTTAAGTGCAGTCATTTCCAAAAGATGCAATTACTAGTATATTGTAATCATTGAAATTGTAAAGTAGAACTCTTACATCACTTTCATATATTATGGAATAGAAATATTGCCATAATCTGTTTAAGAAACATGAGCAAGTTCTTTTGTAACATTTTCAAATGCTGTTTCATTTTCCATCCTCTTACACTTGAAATTTCCAGTCTATTTATCAGAGAATTATATAAAGCAATTTTTTAAAAAGATAGAAATATATTTATTTAAAAATCAGATTTTCTGAGAGAAGGAGACAGAAAGATCTTCTTTTCATTGGTTCACTCCCCAAGTGGCTGCAATGCCTGAACCTGAGTCAATCTAGAGCCAGGAGCCAGCAGCCAGGAGCTTCTTCTGGGTCTCTGGTCTGGTTGAAGGATCCCAAGGCCTTGGACCATCCTCTTCTGTTTTCCAGGCAACAAGCAGAGAGCTAGATGGGAAATGGGGTAGCCAGTACATGAATCGGTGCCACATGGGATCCGATCACATGCAAGGCAAGAGCATTAGCCACTAGGCTACTGTGCTTAGTCCCTTAAGCAAATATATTTTTAATATTGAATCATTTTCTAGGCAGAGAGAAAAATTCTTTGACTGGTTTGGTTCTCAACTGCTTGCAGCCATCCAAGCTGGGCCTGGCTGAAATAGGCTAACCTAGGATTCATTTGAGGCCTCCCACATGGCTGGAGAAAACCAATGACCTTAGATATCACCTGCTAATTCCCAGGGTGCACATCATCAGAAAACGGAGTGAGAAGAGAAATGCAAGCTTTTCAACTAGCAAGTTAACTGCTGTGGCAAATGAAGGCCCTAATGAAATTTCAAATTTGAAATCATTCATTTTTAGTCTCCAGTTGTTTTAGAATTACTTTTTCAAGAAAAAACTTTTCTGTGTTGAGTTGCATTGATGTCATTATTAAAAATAAAATGGTTGCAATATGTGTAAGTCGATTTCTGGACTCATCTATTCTGGACTCTAGTTCTATTGACTTTTTAATTTATATTTATATTTATGCCAATAATATACTCTCTTAATTACTTGAGCTTTATTGTAAGTTATGAAACCTGATAGAGTAGGGCATCCAAATTTATTATTCCTTGAGACAATTTTGGCTTTTCCATCCCTTTGTATTGCTAAGTTGATTTAGAATCATACTGCTGATTTCTATGTTTTTTTTAAGATATATTTTTATTGGAAAGTCAGATATGCATAGAGGAGGAGAGACAGAGAGGAAGATCTTCCGTCCGATGGTTTATTTCCCAAGTGACCGCAACAGCTGCAACTGAGCCAATCTGAAGCCAGCAGTCTGAAGCCTCTTCCGGAGGCTTCCGGACTACTGTACCTTCCCACAAAGGTACAGGGTCCCAAGGTTTGGGTCATCCTTGGCTGCTTTCCTGGGCCACAAGCAGGGAGCTGGATCAGAAGTGGGGCAGCCGGGGTTAGAACCAGCGCCCAAATGGGATCCTGGTGAGTGTGAGGCAAGGACTTTAGCCACTGGGATACCACACTGGGTCCCAATTTCTGGCTTCAAAAAAATCCATACTGTATGATTTTCATTGGGTTGCATCCACTCTGGAGATCAGTTTGGAAAAAAACTGATGTTTTAATGAAATCGAGCCTTCTTATCTATGACCATCACAGATGAATTGGCTATTCACGTTTATCTGTAACAACTCCAGCGAAGTTTTAGTTTTTAACGTGATTGTCTTAAGCATCTTACACAAAGCTAACAGAAAAAGTAGTGAAATGAAAAGTTTACAGTGGTACATATTTTCTTTTTTCAAACATGAGCATCCATGCTAAAAATGTCATCATATCCTGGACTATTTTTATATTAATAATACATAATTGAAACAACATTTTCATATGAATAATTAGGAACAACAGATATTTCTTGAAAATATGTTGTAGAAGAGTGGAGATGGCGACTATAATTATCCCTTTTAATAGCACCCTGAAGTTTCCTATGCTACCCAAGAATACACTTCAGAAGAATGTATAATGGAAGGATATTGTGCCACTGTTTTATTAAAGCAGGAAATTAGTAAGAATGAAAAGTGAAAGAAGAAAAGGAAAATTTTTTCTCCAGGAGCATTTCAGACATTTTAGGTAATGAGACTCATGGAGTTCCATGGCCTTCCCTGTATGACATTGACAGGGAACACCAGGTTCAGTCTTTCCCTTTGCTGAGGGACAATTGTATATACCTCTGCTTGAAAACTCCTCTAGCGCAGTTGAACAACAAATGAAAGGTTGGGCATTTGCAAATGAAGTGGTCATCTATGTTTTAAGCATCCTCATGCATTTGCTTTCGAATGTTATTTTTCTTGCATTGAGAGTCTAAGTGAGTCACAAACTTGAATGTGTGATACTACTCCTTGGTGTTGAACTTGCTATTGCTTATGAATAATTAACACTTATTAGTATGCATTAATTATTTAACATGGTGGTTTTTAATATCTGACTAGCTGAATGTTGACTCTTCTTCGAATGGATGCCGTCTATGAATATTCTGTGGACAGTGGGCAGGTCACATTTTCTGTGACCCTACTGACTTTTGTAGCAAAACCCATTTTATTTTTCCATTAAAACTATAACTACTAATTTATACAGGTTTCAAACTGATCTTGCACATGGAACATCAACCTAAGAGGTAATGAGTTACCCAAAAAGGAGCAAATATCCAGGCCTTCTCAGTCAGTCATGAGAACTATCTGAGCAGTCCTGAGGCATGCAATCTGTTGAGGTTGATAAGAAGAAATTTCACTGTGATAACCAACCAGGAGAACACATTCCATAAGTGTTCTGTAGATATAAGTAGTCCTCAAATGTAGTTCTTGAGGGTATCTTTTGTCGCTTGTGGTTCATCCTAAATTCACTTGGCAATTGTGTTAGGTTATTGGCTTTATTCTCTTTATGATGTGAGGAGGGGTTATTTCGCATCTGAAAAACAAGAACAAGCTGAAGGTAGGCTCTTTGCCTCCCTTAGAACTTAGAGGGAAGGGCTTATCTTCCTTCATGATTGTATTTTAGACATGATTCCTAGGGCTTTAAGAAAGACATTTTGCATGAGAGAGCTTCCAAGAAGCTTGTCTAGCTTTTGGAAAGATTAATATGTATGTTTCAAAAAGTTCATGAAAAGTGAAATTCAAAGATAGCCTTTTCTTGATGCATATTATTTTGAAATCCACACATGGTTTTTCTAATGCAAAACTTTCACAAACTTTCTAAAGTATTAATGTACATTTCAACATGTTAGGACAGTAATTGATACATCTCTGATTTAAGTGCTTTAAGAAAAATGATAAGGGGATTCTCTAATTTTCAATAAGGATAATTATTTTTCATTTTTGCATTTATTCTTTAATACTTAAGGAAGTTACCAACATTTGTAAAACAGTCGCTTCCTCTGCAAATAGAGAACAACAACAATAGTGACTTTATTTCACAAAGGGTTTTAAGAAATAAGGAAAAAATTCTCACATTAGGTTGTAAAGTTACTAGAAATTACATGTTTTTATTGGTTAGTATATGCAAGAAACCTCACTAATATTTAAAGGGGAATTTCCCATTTTGATTGTCTTTAAGGGACAAAAAATCTTTGGTAACAAAGATTTGTCAATTCCACATATCTGTTGAATTATAGCTTTTAATTCCTCTCCACATCTTATTCATACACATTAGTTTTTATGAATTTGGTCCCCCAATTTTTTTTTACGAACATTGTATTCTATCTACCTTTTATTGATAAAAATAATTGTCCCTATAATTTCAAAGCCAGTTCAACTTATATTAAAGAAATCAGCAAGATGCATGCATATCTTTCATGAGTTATATCTTTTAAGAATACCTTAAATATTCAGTTAGAAAACAGTGTAAGATACATTTCAATATGAAAAGTCAATATGATTATTTAAATAAGTATGTTGAGAAACAATTCAAGAAATCTGTGAGCAGTCTTCAAAGTGTTCATGAACATGCATATTCTAAAAATCTGCAAATTTTAAAATTTGTCCTATCAAATTGTCATGTCAAAATCAGCCTATTTTATACTGCATCCCATGAAATCTTTGAAGTGCTCTTGTATTCCTTGGAAATGCAACATTTAAAAAATGATGCCATTGCTTCAATCCAGAGTTCCTTCGATTTGACCCATTTGACATTTCATATGATAAAAATACAAGCAAAGCAAAAGTGAGGATGGCTCTAATGTGATGTGAAGTATAGAAATTAAATTGAATCATCAAAGACTCTGAGCAATCACAATCACGGTCCGTGCTTTGACCAAGCACTCTCCAGCCAGGTTCAGCAACAGCTCCGGTGTCTGAAATGCACGCTCTAGAGGTTCTGTTCTTTCGCTACTGAATCGTTGGTGAGATCCATGCTGTACATGTAATGAGTCAGAGTTATCCCTTCCATTTGTGAGGGGATCTGTTTGAGGACAGGGCTGCCACATTCTTAAGATGGTGTGAGCAAACGGAGAGTACATAAACACACCAGTAAATTATGTGACTAATTTGAGTCTGGAAATTACAATACAAGTTCAAAATTATGCAGAATGGAATAAAATATTTAAAAATGCAGTTATAAATCTCAAACAGGAAATAAATTTTCATAAGGCCAATGATTAACCCAATAGCAAAATGGAATTTATATCAACCATTCATTAATCCCATTTCCCTTCTCCCAACACCATTAATTAAGTGTCTGCTGAATTCCCATTTCTGTGTTACTCTTGTGTCGCTTACCCAATTACAGCTAATTTTCTTGCATGGAAAGGGAGTGATAATAGCTTCTAACTGTTGTTGAAATGTGGTTCCTACCATTTACTGCAGTGTGACATCCTTAAATATTCCATAACATGTTTTCTAGTCCTGTTGCTAAAACCGAGTTTGTGTGGGGAGGATTGAGTGGAATAAGTGAGTGGGTGGCTTCCTTTCTTTCAGGTCCTTGGAGACCCTTATCTGAATTAAAATTTGCCTCAGGAGAAAGCTGTACCACTGAGACTGCCAAAAATAACTGTTCCCTGTCTTGCTGTTTTACCTGTGAATCTGAGGGGGGAAGGGGAAGCCCTTGGAAAATACGCTTTAGGTGGTGTGTTTTTAAAAATTGTATCTAACGGATCAGTTCACCAGAGCTCAATATAAAGGGTCAATTTTTTAATTAAAGTTATAGTGACACAATGCTCTTCTCTGTTGCTCTCTTTGGAGACAGATTATGAAAAAATGGTGAAGCTTTAAAATAGGAAATGTGAGCTCCTTGCCTGGTTTCAGTCCGTCATAAAAATACACCCAATACACCTTGCCTCTGTGGGATACCAGCTTCTTCTGGACTTACTTGAAAGAAGCCAGTCTTTGTTATCTGCTGGATCCTGATTTGTCAGTGACTCTTTTAATAATCAACTTGATTTAAGTATCTTCCCTCCCACATTCTAGAGTTTCCTTCTCCCACCCCACATAATTGATGATCTGTAAATAAACACTTAAAGTCCTTGGAGGAGCTGGCTGTTTAAAATAAGCCTGTAGAGAATCCTTTTGTTAAGCAAATAAGCCTTTTATAATCACCTCTGCTTCATCAGCACCAAGCTCTGTCGGCCAGCCTTTTCTTAAAGCGAAAGTGTTTTTTCCCAGCAAGTTACACCCTTGAAGTACAACTGGAAGGAAGGCAAGGATTAGGGTTAGTAATGTGACTAAGTGTGACAGTTATGGCTTGAAGGGATGGAGAGGGGTTGGTTAGCACCCTTGTGACATCACTGTTCCTTTTCAGTCTTTTGTTTCTTGCCATTCACCCAAAATTAGCAATGATATGCATTTGGAGTTGGTGTCAAGTTTGCCATTTCTATTCAGAAATCAATGCTCTGTCAACATACATAAACTAGATCCAGGAACATGGATGCCATTTTTAGTCTAGAAAAGAATCTCAGTTGTTCTAACCTAAAACTCAAGAAATGACATCAAAACAGCTTCAGCCATGTTTATTTGGATATTTACTTGTTTTTAATATTTATATTTATTAGGCAGATCAGAGCTGAGTCAATCTGAAGCCAGAAGCCAAAAGCTTTTTCTGGGTTTGCCAGATGGGTGCAGGTTCCAAGGTTTTAGGACATCCTCTACTGCTTTCCCAGGACACAAGAAAGGAGCTGGGTGGGAAGTAAACCAGCCAGGACCTGAACCAGTGCCTATATGGGACCCTGGCACTTGTAAGGTGAGGATTTAGCCATTGAGCCATCACACCAGGACTTCAGCCATAGTTTTTTTGTCCATCAAGTAATAGGTAGCAAGTGCTTGCTGTTCTTGAGCTGGCCATACAGTCCTCAATAAAGCACAATCTCTTTCCCTTTTACAGCTTCTATTCTATTTAATTAAAATTAAAGATCATTTGTTGATTTTTCTTGAACAAGTTACAGAGAGTGGGAGAGACAGACACCCAGAGAAAGAGAGGGAAGGAAAAAGAGGTGGAGAGGAATCTTCCACCCATTGGTTCACTCCTCAAATTGCTGCAAATTACCAGGTTGAAACTATAAGTCAGGAGCTCATGTGAGGGTGGGAACCCAAACAATTGAACCATCTTATGCTATTTTTATGTAGGCCTTTAGCAAAGAAATGGATCAAAAATGAAACGGTACTCCAACCAGTACCCATAAGGGATGCCAGCATGTAAGGTGACAGCTTTGCGCACTATACCACAAGCCACGTAACTTCAATTTTAAATGTGTTTATTTATTTATGCTTATTTGAAAGGCAAAATGAGAGAACTAGTGAGAAAGAGAAAAAGAGATCTTTCATCTGCTGTCCACAACAACTAGGACTGGGTCCTAGAAGCTGGGAGCCAGGAACTCCATCTGGATGTTTGAGGCATCAACTGCTGACTCCCAAGATGATTTACTTGGAAGCTGGATCAGGAACAAAGTAGTTACAGCTCAAGCAGCTGCTCAGATGTAGGATACAGGGGTTCCCAAGTGCTGCTTAACTTACAGTGCTACTAGCTCACCCTAGAGTTTATATGTTAGTGGTTAAAAGGACAATATATATTTGGGAAGGGGGTTATGTCAATTCTTGCAGTAGTTTACCTTTTAATTAGTTTTTACACTTTTTTTTTAAAAAAAGGTTTATTTTCTGTTTATTGAAAGGCAGAGTTAGCGAGAGAGAGGTAGAAAGCTGGGGAGAGAAAAAGAAACAGAGATGGAAAGAGAAATATTTTTCGTCTGCTGATTCACTCTCCAAATAGCTGTCACAGCTAAGGCTGGGCCAAGCTGAAGCCAAGAACCAGGAGCTTCATGCAGGTCTCTTATGTGAGTTCAGTGGCTCAGGCACTTGGCCCATTTTCCATTGCTCTCCCAGGAACATTAACAGGGAGCTGGATCAGAAGTGGATCAGTAGGAGCTCAAAACAGTGCTTATATAATAGGTGGTAGTGCAAGCAGTGGCTTAACACATTATACCACAATGCTGCCGCATTTGTAAGCAACTTAAACAAAATGTCTTCAACGAATGATTGACAAGGTGTACATAAGTTTTCTGTCTTCATTTTAGCAGACATTTTGTTGTACTTTTTATCTGTGCCAATACAATAGCCCTTAAAAACAAATCACCATTATCTTTGCTGTGTTTCTAATTTCTAAAATCCGTTCCGTCTGTGGATGCTAAAAATAGAAGATGCTGTCTAAATATAAGGAAGGATTGTGTAACTGATTTTATAAGTGAAAAACATACTTACCATCGTAATCGGAAAGGAAATAATGCTTTAATTAGTTTTAGATGAAAAGATTTCTGTAATCAGGCTGTGTTTGTAATGGCATTTATAAAACAATTTCCCCCTACAGTAGCATTGTAATTAAGGCTTTTATGAAATTGTCAGAGGAGAGATGTTCATTTCCCCCCCACACATGGGGTGTGCAGTTGTGCCTACCCCTCAGGGCCTGTTGGTCTGCTGTGCTATGCTTTACTAATGCTCTGTTAATGCGTTCCACTTCCCCTAGTTGAACTGACAGGGAACTCAGATTGTTGTCATTGCTGTCACTTGCTTACCTGCAAGAACCAAACGATAATATAGCTGGTGGTATTTCTTGCCCAGAGCACATTCCACACAAACACCCTGTGGCTGGGAGAACCGAGGTGGTCACAGCAGGGAAGTCCCGAGGACTGTGGCTTTGGCCCGTTCTATGGACATTGGCATGCTGGAATCAGAAAGGTCACAGAGAACAGCATCCTGTTGACAGCCAGTTCCTGGTGTGCTCCTCTGAATGTCAGTTCCTGGAAATGTTAATGGGTATTGCAAGGCAAGAAGGTGTCTGAGGCTCTGAAGAGTTTGAAAAAGTAGGGTTAGATCAAATTAAACAAGCTTGTTTCATATGTGTAACTGTCAGTGCCTTCATATTGTACTGCACATTTACTCTCCTCTCCCCAAGAGGTACGGTTTGGTGTGGTAGTGGTGACAGTGATGTGTGTGTGTGTGTGTGTGTGTGTGTCTGTGTGTGTGTGTGTGTGTGTCTGTGTGTGTACATACATGTGTTATGAAATATTTCACAAATATATTTTAAAGTATCTTTTTAAAAAGCAAAATGTACTTTTAAAAAGCAAAGCCTGATGCTTTGAGACTTGCAGGCCCCGCCAGCTGGGACTGCTGCATGGTAATTTGGTGATACTGATCTTCACCCTGATAGGAATGGTGCTGAATACAGCTGATGTTAGATCAGCTTCCCTAAAATGCCTCGTCAAGTCTGCCTCATTGTACATTCTGTCTTCTTCCTCCACTGTTGCTGGAGTATGTCAAATCTGTCAGGTATGCTGCATGGAAAAACAAAATGGTAGAGAACTATTTCCTTGTCCTCATGCTCTTCCCTTCCATTCTGTGTACCGCAGCAGGAGGGTCCCAGTGTGGAGTATTAGAGAGTGCACAGATTGACCTGGGTTTATAGCCTTTAACAGACTGTCCTTATGAACATAGACACTTTTCTGAAGTCTTCTGAAGTTCTACTTCTATATTAATAAAACAAAGCCAAAAGCACTTGATTCAGGGTTATTGTGGAGGAGGGAGACAGCCTATGTAAGATGCCTGGACGTAGCAGATTCTCGATTAGACACAGTAGTTATTAAGACCTTTAAAACTTTATTAGATTTTCTTTGCCAGCAACAATATTATGGCCAAGATCTTAGATGCAAATTTAAAAGTTGGGTGAGCATTCAGCTGCTTACAAATAGGTCTGTGCTTGGTGAGAACCAGCATTATGATGAACTGGATTTTTTTAAACTTTCATATTCCACTTGGGATTGTGGAACCACTTAGGACGTTGCAGTAATGCAGTTTTTAAAAATTGTGCTTGTACTCAATTTCAGTCAGCTTTTTCAACTCGTGGGGCATCATTTCTCCCCCCCAGTGAGCGTCTTCATCGTTTACCCAAGTAGGATATGGGAAACAGCGGCTTGTGCTCCAGGCTCATAATAGTTTGTTATTCTGAATTGAGATTCTGTCGAAATGTGACTTGAAACAGTTGAGTTCCAAGGTATATAAATGGGCTCAGGTGATCACCATCAGAATTTGGAAATCCATGTTACCAAATAAATGAGTGCAAAACTGACTTTTGGAAGCTTAACACACTCAGAAAAAGTCATTTTCCTATTGCAGATATAAAACAATATACGTATCCCTACTTGCTAAGTGAATAAAAATATACTTTTATAATCTAAAATATGACTCCAATGTGGAGGTTAAAAGGAGCAATGGTTCCAGTTTTATAAACAATTATTAAATTCATGCTTCCTTTTATGAGCATGTTAAAATATATTGATGACAGGAGATTTGTTTCAGAAATGTTTAAGCATGCTAAGAAAAAGACACATGGCAACCTGAAATTGTGAAAAGGACAATGAACTTTACTGGGGCTATGAGAATTTATGCATTTGAATAAATTTCTAAAATTAAAAAAAATAATTTGGTTGAACTCCAAAGACTATACCAATGGCACAGGCTGTTTTGCATATATTTGCGTTTAACTTCTGGATCTCTAGTCTCCCACATGTGGTTTTTACTCATTTTGTACCTCTAACACATATAAAAAAATAGGAAAATACTGCCCATGTTACGGCTTCTGAAGAATAAAATTAAAAAGCATTAATAGTGCCTCAAAGAAGTATAATGCTATGTGCATTTTAGTTGGATTTTAAATTATTGTTACTAATAGGGTGCACAGAGAGGACAGGAATTGTCTCACACTGTAAAGCTAATTCCCATTACATAATGCTCTTTCTATAAATTTTCATATGAATGTGGGAAGATTGGAAGAATTTACAACACAGACTCTATTTCTAAAATCCATTTTTGTTCCAATTTATAAAGCAGGCCAATGTGGTACCAAAAAAAGTAAACTCAAACATAAAGCCTTTTGAAAAGTGGTTAGTCTGATTGATCTATTTTGTGCATAGATTTGTTCCAAAGCTTTTTATGTGGTAACGATACATGTAAGAGATGTTAGATTTTTATTCGGTGATACCAAATCTGTATTTAAATGCATATTCCAAATATCTCTAACTTTTCTTAGCTGGATATTTTGAGTTTGTGACTAGTAGATCGGTTTGACTGGTTCAGAAAAAAAAACCCAAAATGTGTTTATATATTGTTGCCTTGTAACTATAAATTAATGGTTCCGGGGAGTGATGATAGGAGATATCGTAGAGTTGGCAGGGCTCCAGGCTGAGCTGGATGACCGTGCTTTATGAAACTGTAGTATATACTCTTCCTGAGTCTGTGTCTATAGCTTTAGGTTGATTCCGCTCAGAGCAATACTTTGAAGAACAGGGCAATAAAGTTTATTTCTACAATACAGAGTATTTTATCTTTCTTAAAACTCGCTTCATCAAGTTTCTAAAGAGAAGAAAAAAAAATACCTTGGTAGATAATTCCATCATTTTGTTCTTATCCTTTCATAACTATACCAGCTATGGTTGAACTAGGATTGTAAGCTATTCTAGATAGTTTCACCACAAAGGATATATGTCTCTCCTAGCACTTCCTAAAAGTTGTGAATTGAGGAAAGAAACTTAAATATAAAGCAGAGACTTTTTGAATGAGAGCAATATCTCAGTATTTCTTTAAGTTGGGGAAATGCATATTCTTTGGCCTAGTAGTCTACTTCAAAGATTGTTCTACAGACTTGCTCACCCAAGTGTACAAGATTATAAACACAGGATACTTCGTGCCTTTTTATTTGTAAGTGAAATATTAAAATGTTGATAGGCATAAAAATGGCTCCTCAACAAGTGCCCCTGCCCTAATCTCTGGAATTTGCCAATATTTTCCCTTACCTGGCAAAGAAACATCACATGAGTGAACCAGTGCCCTTGTGTTGGGGAAATTATATTTGATTACCCGGGTGAGCTCAGTATAATCACATAAACCCATGAAAGTTGAGAGCCTCTTCTGACTGCAATGAGTGAGATAACTGCAGAATCAGGGTCACGAGGAAGCAAAACTTCAAGCTTTGAAAAGAGAATAAAAGGGGGATATGAGGGAAACAAGTGGAAAATTTCTAGAATGAGAAAACAAGGGAACAGATTATCCTCTAGAAGTTCCATAAAGGTGTATGTTCCTTGAAGATCCACACTGGACTTCTGAAATACAGAACATTAAGCTGACACATCCGTGTTGCCTTAAACCATTATGTCTGAGGTAATTTGGTATGATAGCAATATAAAATTAATTTTACAACACAGGTACCAAAATAAAGGAAAACTTTTAAATTAATAAAGGCTTACCCGATGAAGAATATCGTGAAGTCTCAGAAGAAGCTGGGGCATTTACATTGTACTGCTATGAAATATGAAATATTATTTATCTGTTCAGTGAAACAAAGTATGAGAAAGCACTGGATATTTTATGCTACTTTAGCAAAAAGTATCATGTGTGAATGTGTTTGAATGTATACTTTGTTTGCCTGCTGAGCCAAGTATCATTACCAATAATTTTGGTATAGGAAAGACAGTATGTGTTGTAGGGAGTTTTCACTTTTTTACTTTTTACTTTTTTCACATTTAGTAGGACTCAAAATATTTAACTGTAAGATACTGAAGAAAAATGTATAAGACCAAGTCAGTTTATAATCTCTTCAGTGATGATTAGTCAGAAGATATTGTTATATTACCTTGACCACTATTTTATAACTGGGAAAGAAAACTTAGAAATAATCTAGTTCTAACATTTTGATTCAGAGATGAGGAAGTTGGGTTGCAGGCTACCCTCCCTGAAAAATAAAAAAGCAAAACAGGAAGTAACAGAAATATTCTGACTTTTCTCTCTATTGCATAGTCCCTTACTTGTACTTGTTATTGTAAAGGAAAAGAAATATCTTATCTCCTCTATCTCTAGATTAATGGCAGAGGCTCCATAATAAAATATTAAGAAGAAAACATGCACATTTAATATAAATGACATGTTTTAGGAGCTTTTATAAGGAAGTGAAGAGTCAGTGAAATAAGTAAATCTGTTCTTAGGTTTCATGACACAATAAACAGTAAGGAGGATTACTGGGGGAGCCTTCATAGATCCTTTAATCATAATCTATTCTTTGTCCTTGTGTATTCTGAATAAGGATATTCTTTTCCACTAAGTGGGGCACTTCTCAACTAAGGGGACAAGGAAAAAGTAAGATAAAAGTGACTGTGTTTTTACTGTTCTCTCAAAGGTCAAGGTGTCATCATGGGGTAATGTGACCTGAACTCTGTCATTACAGAAAGGAGGCCTCAAGCTTGCCACACAGTAGATATCCAGTCCATTATTGACTAAGATGTAGGCAATTTTCATTTTAATGATCACATATTGAGGTCATTCATCAGCAAATATACATCAGATGTCAACTAAGTGTCAAGTAGTGAAAACATTAATGATACAAAGATAATGATGTGAGATACCTGGAAGAAGCTCCTGGCTCCTGGCTTTGGATCGGCTCAGCTCCGACCATTGCAGCCACTTGGGGAGTGAATCAGTGGACAGATCTTCCTCTCTGTCTCTCATCCTCTCTGCATATCTAACTTTGCAATAATAATAAATATTAATAAAAAAGCCTGGGGTTCTAATGTGTCATTGCACAAGAAGACAGTTCTGGAAGACAGGAAATCACTCTCCAGGGCCCTGGTTGATGGAGTGGTACCCCCTTATGTTGTAGATACATCTTCTCCACACAGTCCAGTGACTCACAGCCAATGGTACCTGTAAACAAATCCCATGGATACTCAGAAATAATGCTTTGCCGACCTTTTAGGTATTTGGTAATCCAGTTAAGTTAGCTCTCATGACTGTAGGACATGTGCTATGTAATCCCGTTCACAATTAGAATTCATTGTTTTTAATCAATTTTCAACCTAGATTTTTTTAGTAATAAATTTGACTTAGGTTCACAGATTCCTCTCATATTTGGAGAAGTCTTTGTTTGTATTTAAAATATTTATTATTTTGGGAGAGAGAAAGAGTGAGAGCTAGAAAGCAACTACAGTTATCTGCTGGTTCATTCCCCAAATGACCACAGTGACCAGGACTGGACTGCGAATGAAACCAAGAGTCTGGCACACACCGTCATAGTCTCTCCTCCGCGCATTAGGGAGTCAATTATTTCAGCCATCTCTACTTCAGGGTCAGCTTTAAGAAGAAGTGAGAGTCAGGTTCCATATCTACTAATATAACCCAGATACTCTGGTGTGGTATACAAGGATCTTATTCACTAGGTTAAACCCTTCTCAAGGAAGGTTTCTTAAAGCTATGATCTATTTTGGCCCTCCTATAACAAAGACTTTATTCTGTCATTCCTAGTGTGCTTAAAATTGACGGGTTAAAAGCTGAGTTAGATCTCTGGTTCATTCCTCATTCTTTGAAACTTAACCAAGTTTCATTTGTGTCCTTCAGCATACTAGTAAAATGGATATCTGTGATGATTAAATTGTGACCAAGTGATTCACAGAGGTAGCCAGGGACTGGATTGGAAGTAGGACAGCCAGAATATGAACTTGTGCTCATGTGTGATGCTGACATTTCAGGCACTGACTTAACATGCTGCATAGAACGTTGACCCCTACAATTACTTTTAAAAATCATTTATCTCACTCTTTAGACCAGTGGTTCTTTTTGTCTTCTGAAATTTTTTGTTAACATACAGAGTCACACAATTCCAAGCAGACAGCCACACTTCCCTCACTTCCCGGATTCCTCCCTGCAGTCTCCTTTCCTCCCTCCCCTCTTAGGTTTTGCACACTTTTTTTTATAGGACAATTTCTTTTTCATCTTCCTGTGTCTGGGGGAGCAGGGACAGATACAATGGGAGAGACTACACCCAGCCGCCTCCTAACCGCCTAAGTACCGTATGTCATCCCAGGGTCCCCATTGTGGAGCTTGTTCTGAGAGTTTTGCTCAAGGTGTTTTGATAGTTCTGAGATGCTATTGATATCGCTGCTCCAAGGATGAGGAAATCCTTTCAGGTCAATTGGCTGACATATTACACTTCAGAGCCTCCATTTGCCCAGAACTTTGCTGTCAAGGTTTACAGGGTTAGTGGTTCAATTTGTTCTTCCCTCTTTCCCCTGCAAAAAATGGGTGTTACGGCCTAGCCCAACCCTGCCCACTGCATGCTTGGCCCTCACATTTACTAGGGGAGCTGCAGCCCAGTCAGAGCAACCTCCAATAATTCCCACTGGACTGGCCCCCAGCTCTGGTTCCTGTGCCTGCCACATGCACATTGGACTGACCCGGTCTTTTCCACATCCCATTCAGATCTTGTATACATTGTTGGGCATTGAAGCCTAACTCAACCTAACCAACTCCACTCTCTAGCCCACACTTACGCCAGGGGGTGCCACCTGTTGTCCAGCCAGGCCTGTGCCCAGTCTTGGCTCTAATGCTCACCAGTGGGAGTTGCAGCCCATCAGAGAGCTATGCACAGCCTCCCCACTGGACCCCCCTGCACTCTTCAGTGGATATTGCACTCTCCAGGTGGTTCTGCAGTCTACCTTGACAGGACTTGCCCCTAGTCCCAGCGCTTGCCAGTTGATGCTGCTGGACCAGTGGTTCTTACACAAGATCAATTTTGCCTTTCCATACTTTGAGACATTTAATTATATCTGGAGCTGTTTTGAGTTGTCATAAATGGGAAAGGGAAGCTAATGCAATCTGGTTGGTAGAGGCTAGGGATTCTACATCCTACAGTGTATAGGGCAACTCTCCACAAAAGACTTATGGATCCCAAAATATCATAATAAGGTTAAGAAACCATGCTTAAGAATTAACTCAGTGATTATCTTGCTGGGGCCACAGTTCCTGGCCCTGTGACCATGAAGTAAGTCTTCCATGTTAATTGTTGGAGTACAGAAATCAGAACCAACTGTTTGTCCATAATCTGTTTTTTGTTGTCAAGTTGTGTCTCACACAGCAACTAGTTGTCTGCTTAAAGTGCCAGATCTATTAAACTGGAACTCTGACAAGAATATAATTTTTTCAAAAATGATAAGTGATAGATATCCTATAGCTACTTAAAATACCTCATTTCAGTTTCTTAATCAAAAGCACCTGCAAGCTATCACATTAAGTAGAAGAAGTCACATTTTTTTTGCTTGAATTAAATTATGTGAGAATATGAAATTAAATTTGTCTTTGACTGTTTAATGAGAAATGAGCGAGGGCCAATTAGGAAGTCAGTTTTAAATTTGTTTTATTTATTTACTGACCCATTTTTTATTTATTTTGCTGCCAGTTTTAAAAACAGATATAGGGCTTTTTGAGAAACTTGAGAAAGACTGAGGAAGCCACCCTGGAATTCAGGGCAAGAAATTTGTTTGCTTGTTTGTGGAGAAATAAATACACAGTATACGGTATGTGTCATTACCTGTCTTTATCCTACTGTGCAATAGAACAGCATATCTTCTGATTCCAGATGATAATTTAGTACCTGGTAATCAACCATTTCCCATTGTCACGCCATCCTCTGTAAGCAATAATTTATAAAATGGAAAAATAAAATGAAAAAAGAAAGCCATATTTTGTTCGTAGACATTGGAAATCCATTTTCTAGTGGTTGAATAAGATACGGCTCCTTCTTCACTAAGGTACGCTGATTGACACAGGCCTTGTGCTAAAAAAATAAAACAGCAAAAAACAAAGTATTGAAATGCTTTCTGAGATATTGGTTAGAATTTTGGGAAGCAGTGACACTAGCCTACCTGTTTTCACTGCAGCTTTCCTGGACTCCTGTTAGCCTGAATCAGTCATGAGCTTTGCTAGGAAGTCAAACCTCCACCAATCAGTGAACTGGAGTTTCCTGTTGCAACTTTTGCTGCCACGACAGACTTCTGCAGGCTGTAGGTGGAACAGCAGCAGTCAGTTTCACACTGTTCTGGAGGAAGGACGTGCAAGATGAAGGTATCAACAGGGTTGCTTTCTTCTGAGGCCTCTATTTTTGGCCTTTAGATGTGTCTACTTCCTCTATTCTAATAATGTCTTTCCTCTGTGTCCTCATCTGCTTTTAAGGACAACAGTAATTTTGGGTTATCTCTCACTCTACTTATTTCATTTTAACTTCTGTCCCTCCTTAAAAGCTTTATGCCTAAATATGATCACATTCTGAGGTTCTTAGTGTTCATGACTTCAGTGTATAAATTTGAGGACCGATGTTGTGGTGCTGCACATTAAGCTGCACCTGTGATGCTTACATCTCATATGAACACTTATTCAAATCCCATACTGATGCTAATCCAGCTCCCTGCTTCTGTTTTCAGGATGGCAGAGGAGTATGGACTCAGTGCTTGGGCCCTTATTCCCCTGGGAGATGTGGATGAAATTCCAGGGTCATGACTCTGGCCTGGCACAGCCCCAGTCATTGTGGTCATTGGAGAGTGAACCAATGGATGGGCAGTCTTTCTCACACACACTAACTCTACCTTTCAAATAAATAAATAATGTTTTTAAAACATGAATTTTGACGTGAGAGGGACAATGCAACCTATTTCATATGTCTTGATGATTCAGCATTATGTAGGTGCTCAGTAAATTCTTATTTAACAGTGACCTAGCACTTAATGTAGAATGTGATGGCAGACCCCTAGATCCAGAGGCAAAGGTCAGACTAGCTGGTATCATTTGCAGGATGCAAACTCCACCCTCTTCCAGGTTATCACTAGTGAGTGCCTATACCAGCACTGGGTGGAGTCACTTTCTTAAGAACATAAAGTCCTAATTGTGGGCATTTATCTCATGGTTCTAGCTGCCTTGGGACACAGACACCAAACCTTGGGGTTGCTGGTCAATGTCCCATCTCCTCTGCTTCCACGCCAGCATCCTGCTAGTGTGCCTCCTGTAAGGCAACAGATAGTGGTTCGAGGGCATGAGTCCCTGCCACCCATGTGGGAGACGTGGAGAGAGTTCCAGGTGCCTAATTTCAGCATGGCCTGCCTTTGGCTCTTTTGGGGATTTGGGGAGTGAACTAGTGAAAATAGAAAAACAAACAACAAAAAAAAGAGAAAGCAGTTCTAATCAGATTGTTTTTCATTTTTATTTGGGAGTTCTTTGTTTGCTTTTCATTTAGCAGGCATTGCCTAATCACAGGCAAAGGATAATGAGAGCCTTGAGATAGCCTTGGAAAGAGGCTGAGCAGGGAGGGCCCTGCCGCTTGATGAGGATTGTTATGGAGCTGCGTGGATGGATCAAGGAGACGCAGAAGGAAGGGCAGAGATGGATGGTCTTGTGCTTATTAACATGTAGCTGGGAAATCAAAGGATGGATGGAAATTTGACCTTGACACTATTCTGTGCAGGGCATAAACATGTAACAGCTGATTTCACTCAGGACTTGAACCGTTCTTCTGATTCCTAGTTTCTGACTTCTGTTTTGATTATACATTAATACCTGGCCTGTGTTTTAATTCCCTTAGCACTTTCTGTAGACTTTAAGCCTAGAGTCAGAGTCCAGAAGCACCAGAGAAAGGTCTCAAGTAACCCTTTGCTTTAAAATGTATAAGGGACTGTGTTCATGTTAAACAATATAAATAGGTTACTTTTCATTGGTTTTCACTTCTCTCTTATTTCTATCATTCTTTGATCCTGCTTCTGCCCCCAATTCCATGTTTAATGTTTTCAATATGCTTAATTTCTTCAATTCTTACTTCTTTATCAACTGTTTCTATTTTAGAATATGTCCACAATTTCATCTAAGTCCTTCATTGAGGGTCTGTTTACCAGTGACTGAGTTTTGTGAAACAAATAAGTAAATGGGACAAGTTTACAGATTTATGGGAGAAACAGATTAAAAACCAGTGAGTAAATTATGGCAAGGCCTTTCTCAGTGGTATTAGTATTTTAGCAGGGAAGTCTAGAGTCATTACAAATGAATTCCAGTAATTCTTTAATGACGAACTGCTAGACATTGGGATCTTAGGAATCAGAAGGGACCTTAGAAAAAGAGGGTTTGTTTTCTTACTGTTCTGACCTACCAGCAGAAAGTTCTGCTTTCTGAGGTGTGTGTGATTGGTGTCTCCCCGGGAAGGAAGCTAATGAGGGGCAGCCGCGGCAGGCCTGACGCTTCCACTCACTCATTTTTGCAAAGCCATCGCTCGCTCAACGTGCCAAGGGAGGCTGACTGAAATAGAATCTACTCATGCTGCTTAGGGGATTTCCTTCTTGACAGTTACAGGTGCTCAATTTGATTAAAATCATCAGTGGGATGAATTCACCATTGATTTCATTATCCATGCATGGGACTGAAAATGGAGGAATAAGTCCCCAGCCTTTGCTCGCCAAACATCTAGTAGAAGCAGCCACAGTTGGCAAAGCTTGCATTCTCTACTACTTTGTTAGGGAATATCAGGATTCATACTTCCCTGTTCTTTTGCCTCATGTTTGAATTGTGTCAGAAATGGACTTTAGCTAGGTAGAACTTTTCTGAGTATTAAATGTAACACCATTTCTCAAAGGTTTCCAAATGACAAATTTCTATAACTGTATATGCAGCCCATGACAAAGTTTATTTGTTCATTGGATACTCTACAGGGGAAAAAGAGCACCTTTCCTCCCCATCACGAACGGTCCCAGTCAACTTCTAGATAGCAGGACTGGTCAAAGGACTAGTGTTGCGGCATTGTGCGTAAAGCTGCCTCCTGCAGTGCTGGCCTCATAAAAGTTCCAGTTCTAATATTCTCACCCCTTTTCTGATCCAGCTAACCTGGGAAAACAGTGGAAGATGACCCAGATGATGGGGCCCTTGAACCCAACATGAAAGATCTTGATGAAGCTTTAGGTTCTTTTATATTTTATTTTCTTTTAAAAATATTTATTTTTATTGGAAAAGCAAATCTACAGATAGAAGAGACAGAAAGATCATCTGTCCACTGCTTCACTCCCCAAGTAGCCAGACAGGCTGGAGCTGAGCCATTCTGAAACCAGAACTCCTGGCTCTTGACTAGCCTGAAACAACCTCAGTCATTGGGAAGTGAGCCAGTGGATGGACTCTCTCTTTCTCTTTCTCTCTCACTTTCTCTTTTGCTTTCAAGTTGATATCTAAATCTTTAAAAAAGTTTAAAATGAGGTAGATAAAAGAAAATTATAGAAATGTAATTTAATTATAGTAATTTACCATAGTTTTATGTGATATGAAAGCCTTCCAAATGAAGACACAAAATCACAGAGGAAATTGTCTCTCTTATGCTTTGGTTGAAAGTGTCAGAGACAGACATGTATAAAGGAATAACAACAGAATAGATAGACTAAAAGTTACATTTGCATTGTCATTTTACATAAGAATATAAAAAGAGAAAATACTGATTTCCCTATTTCCCTATCAAAGAATCTACCTTCTTTCACTTTTAGTGTTGTAAGCCCTTAGGGAGAGTAAGATGAGTTTGGGGGTTTCAAAATTTGGGGGAGTTCAAACATAATAAGGGAGATGGAGTATCTGTCCATCACAAAATGTGTTCTGTATGTAGTAGAGAACAGCCATGCATAAATAACCACTAAGGGGTAACTGGTGTGACAACACACACAGACACGCTCACCTACATACAAATCCAAATACAAAACACGTTCATAACATTTTTATTTTACTCTGCTTCGCTGTATTTGCAATTGACAGATGGATCATCAAACAATCTTCAAATGATTTCCTACCTATTCCAATAGATTTTTGTTGTTGCTGCATCAGTGTTAAAAATTCTGTTTTCCCGGTGACATAACTGGAAGCTACAGGAGTTCATTCATAGGCTTATTCTAGAATGAATGGCGGAAAAAGCCATCAGGCAGTAAGCCTTAACTCCTCTACACCTGCCTATTCTCATCAGGGCTTAGAAGACAGTGGCGCCGTAGTCCATTGACTGACCGGAGACTGCTCAATATCTGGCTGCCTACAGAAGGTTGTTCAAGAATTTTTTTTTTTTCCTGAGAGGGTGCTATTGCCTGATATCAATAAAGGGCTGATGTGCTGTGGTTAGGAAAAGGGAGAAGTCAGTATTGGATATAGGGTCAGGGAAGGGGAGGGTTTGACTTAAGAGTTGGGTACATCTCAGGATGGGGGCGAGAAGGTAGAGTTGACATATAGAAGACTATGGAAGGGTGCTCATAGAAGTTCTACTTTTTGAAGTCTAGGACATGATTCCTTGGGAGCAGAAAGGTTGGGATTACAGGCCGAGGCAATTTTCAGCCGAGAATGGGACATCAGTGGAGCGTGGACTGGGTTTACTAGCAGAAGTTCTGAAATCTTGCCCAGTCCGGATCCTGGTATTTTGTTTTGAGTTTGTGATTTTAGTTTTTTTTGTTTGAGCTATTTGTGGCTGAATAGGAACAGCTTTCACCTTTCTTCCTTTGTCCATTACGTTCAGCTAGCCTTATTTGCTATCTGTGATATCTATAAATAACCATGACAAGGACAAGACAAGGAATTAGGTGAAGCTGGATTGCTCTTCGTTCAGGGCCTTTTAGAAACAGCATATATTTATTTTACTTGAAAATCAGAGTTACAGAGAAAGGGAGAGACAGTACGAATTCCTTCTTCCTTTCACTAGTTCAATAACCAAATGGGGTTATTTGTAACCAAATGGCTACAAAGGCCAGAGCTGGGCTGATCCAAAACCAAGAACCAGGAGGCTCTTCTGGTTCTCCCAAGTGGGTGAGGTGCTCAAGGCCTTGGCCCATCCTCTCTGCTTTCCCAGGCTGTTGGCTGGGAACTGGATCAGAAGCAGAGCAGCAGGAATCAGATTTGCCCCCCCCCGGGGGTCAGTACTGTGGCTCAAGGGCTAATTCTCTGTCTTTAACACTGGTATCCTATCTGGGCGCTGTTCCTTGTTCTGACTGCTCCAGTTCCAATCCAGGTCTGTGCTTATTGCCTGGGAAAACCATAGAGGATGGTCCAAAGCCTTGGAACCCTGCACCCACAAGGGAGATCCAGAAGAGACTCCTGATTCTAGCTTCAGACTGGCTCAATTCTAGACATTATGGCCACTGTGCAGACCTAGACCAAAATATGGAAGATCTTTCCTGCTCTGGCTCTCTTTCTCCCAGTAATTACGCCATATATCTATATCTATATCTATATCTATATCTATATCTATATCTATATCTATATCTATATCTATATCTATATCTATACCTATATATATAGATTCTTTATATATATATTCTATATATATATACATAAATAGAATATATATATAAAGAATCTATATATAAATATATATATTTATAGAATATATATATTTATAAATATATATATATATTCTATAAATATTCAATATTCAATATATATATTCTATAAATATAAATATAAATATATATATATATAGAAAGAATTGCTACTTATATGGGATCCTGGCACAGCTGTTGGAGGATTATCTTGCTATGCCATTGCATGGCCACCTCCTACCCCCTTTTAAAACTGTTGTTTCAGGGTGTGTCTACTTTGTATTGTTTAAGGCAGTAAGGCTTTTAGCTTTTTCCTTTTTCTAGTTTTTTAAAAGATTTATTTATTTTTATTGGAAAGGCAGATCTACAGAGATGAGAGACAGAAAGATCTTCTGTCCACTGGTTCACTCCCCAAGTGGCTGCAGTGGCTGGAGATGAGCCAATCCAAAGCCAGAAACCAGGAGCTTCTTCTGCATCTTACACATGGGTGCAGGGTCACAAGCCTTTGGGCCATCCTCAACTGCTTTCCCAGGGCACAAGTAGGGAGCTGGATGGGAAGTGGAGCATCCAGGATACAAACCAGTGCCCATATGGGAACTCGGTGTTTGCAAGGCAAAAACTTTATTCACTAGGCTATCGTGCTTGATCCAAGGCTTTTATCTTCTAATTAGATGATTTGGCTTAGAATCTCAAGTTTTTGAGACCGATTCATTGGAAATGAAGCAGAATTTCTCTAATTGTGGCTTTTTGGTTCTATTTTGTGTGTACTATCATTTAATGCCTATAAGACTCCTACTTTCTAAGGAGGATTTCATGGGAATCTGGAAAGTTCAGATTTCTGGATTTCTATTCATCAAATGATTAGTCAGGTTGGAAACTTCTCAACTGTGAATCTGTTTCCAGAATTTGCTTGTAATTTTCAAAACACTACTCAATAATGAAAATCTCCAGACCCAACTCTAGAACTATGGAGACAAAAATCTCTTGGGGGAGGGACTAGGAATCTATATCCAAAGCATGTAATTCACAGGTCCTCTTAGCTTAATATTATCGAGCCTGTTACTTTCCAGTTTATGTTCTGATTTTCCTCTGTTGACCACCCTTAGACCAGAAATAGCTTGAGAACATAGCTTGACCCAAAGTCTGTCTTTGTAGCCTGTGCCCAAAGCCCTGTGCTTCTGAATGAGCTGCTGTTCTTCCGCATGTGTGGACCTGGAGGAACAGTTGAGAAACATCTGAGTCACCAATGAAGGGTTTTCAGGATACCAGCAGGGGAAAATTAAGTCTGAGTTCTCCCAATTTTGGTCATTCAGTGTATGTCTAACCAAAGACTTTGTAGTATCACAAGGAAACAGTTAGCTATTACATAAAGACTGAATATATGAGATGCCAGGATTAAATTTTAGATGAAAGTTTTAATGTATGTGTTTTGTTTCGATGTTCTTTTCTTTTCCCATCTAACTGGTCCAGAGAGAATACAGTGTGATCCAATCAGTTCTGTGTGGCCCTAGCACTCTTGCCCCAAGATCACAGCACGGGAAAGGAGAGATCCGCCTCTTGACTGGATGCGATGTGCATTCTCAAGTCTCCCCCTTAATAGACACAGTGTACACTACAGAGTGCAAAGTGTAATTTTAAGAACCTTATAATTCTTTACAAATTAACACAGCAGATGGTGTTTATGGGAGCCACATAGTGAGGAATATTTGGGACGATGTGAGACATGTGTTCCGGGATTTCGGCCTGCTTTCCATTTAGTTTTTAACTGTCATGCTACAAAAATGTTTTTTTGCTTCATAAAGTTTTTGTTGGTTGTACATGTGAGGAAATGCCTCACAAGGCGTCTTTGTAACAGTGACTGTTCCAAGCATTTTCAGTGAGGTCTCTGACTTACTTAGCCTAGATGGTTGCTTTTGGTCAGGTGGTGTAGCCCCCGGAGCTTTGGTGCTAAAGTTGGGGAAGGGCCTGGATTTCACCTCTACCTTGGTGATGAGTATAGGAAGTGGAGGAAGACTCCCATAAGTGGTGAGCTCCACTCCAGGAAAGCAAGGCAGTTGAGAAGGGTCAACAAGGAGTTTGTCAGCTCTCTATGGGGCTTGGTGTGCAGTTAAAACGTAATTGCCAATGTCTCATATGGGCACTGGTTCTAGTCCAAGCTTCTCCTTATAGCATCCAACTCCCTGCTTTGGCATAGGAAAGCTGCAGAAGGATGGGTCAGGTCCTTGGGCCCCTGCACCTGTGTCGGGGACCTGGATAAAGCTCCATGCTCCTGGCTTTGGATCAGCTCAGCTCCAGGCATTGCAGGCATTTGGGGAGTGGAATTGATCTCTCTATTTCTCCTTCTTTCTGTAAATCTGCTTTTTAAATAAAAATAAATAAATCCTCATTTAAAAACCCCAAAATGCAATGACTATATAGTTAAGAGAATATCATCCTGTTATTGTCTTAGTGACCAGGTTATGCAGTGGCTGACCAGGACCTCTGCAGTTGTTTTCCAGATCTTGCCAGGTATTTGGAGGTGATTAGAAGAGGAAGGAAAAGCTTCCAGGATACACTGGATGTTAGTGGTGGTGCTGAGGAGGACTGTGGGAGCAGGCCCCACTGCATGAACTGGCCAAGACAGAGCGACTGATTGGAGCAGGACAGATAGCCTGGCTTTGGCGCAGGCAGAAAGGTATCTTGAGGATGTCCTAGACTTGCAAGAAATACCTGTGACTCCCAAACCTTATATTTCTTCTGACTGTAGTCATCCACAAACTTCCTTTTCCTGCTTTTGCTGTTGTTGTTTTGGGACTGCAAAACAAAAAGACCAAAGATGTTTTCTTTGTTTCCTTCAGGCACCACTTCCTCAAATCCATTACCAACTATCTTCTAGCTTTCTCAGCTTACCTACCCCTACCTCTTTTCTAGATAAATGTTTGGTTTTGTATTTTTTTCTTCCATGGGTGTGTCTTAATCCTATGTGTGCAATCAAAGGCTTTGTCTCTTGTCTTATGAATTCTTCTTCCCCCATGGGGAGATTCTGAGTGTGAAAAAGAAAGGAATGAGGGTAGAAAGAATATAAAAAGAACGAGTGCAGGCAGCAATATCTCCCTGACATTGGTCAAGACAGCTGGCCTTCATTACCACCTCTGCACAAAAGCAACTTTGTCCCCAAAGTTCCGTATCTGTAACGTCAGACAGCCAGGATGGAACTGCTTCTTCATTTCTGTCCAATACATATTTATATGTACGTATCTGTACGTGATTCTAATTTGCTTAGCACCTAATCTAGGCAAGGCACTGCTCCAGAAACTTCTGAGTTTCAAGGAAATATAATTGGCTGATACTTTCCTGTCCTTCAGTTTCTGTGCCTTTAATTGGGAAAAACTCGCGTATACTCATGACAAGCTTCTGACCAGCCCAGAATCATAATGTTGCCTCTTGCAAATTTGTATATTGTGTGACATCTGATATTCAATTAATAATGCAAAAGCTTTGCACAGTATATAACTGGGAATTGTTTATAAAGCACCAAGTAAGTAATGGTGATTGTACACAGAAAGTTTTATTTGGAAAGGGAAGGGAAAGGGAGGAATGAGGAAGGAATTCACAATTTGAACTGGTTGTTAATGGATTTTTAATGGATTGTTAAATGAGGTAAAGGGTGGGTATGACGAGCCTTAGGATTACACATAGATATATTTTCCATAGGTTGTGTTAATTTCTACCTGAATGTTTCCTGCTTTTTGTGGATTCTCAGTAATATGAACCAAGTTATTGACTCTTTTCTGAGGTGTAGGAAATTCTAGACTCTAGGGATCTTTTAGATGTTGATAGCTTTAACTGTAGCGGAGTTGGTTTGGGAATATGCACTTAAGAATGAATTGAAACTTTAAATTTCATTGAAACTTATATCATTTATTCATTATGGATGTGTGTGTGTGTGTGAATAAAATCAATGAGAATTTGCTCTTTGCCTTGACTGCTTTTATCTCCACTGTAAAGATGAAATAGCATTTTTTATCAGCTTTCTTAGTTGATGGCCACTTACACGCTTAGAAGGAATCTGTGGTTAATTAACCCTGGCTTTAGTAATCACCCAAGGTTGGGAGGACTTGGTGTTATGAAAAGTATCTTCTATGCAGGGCTGCCTGACAGATAATCACGGAGAACTACACCTGTGTTGATAAAATAAATCAAGGAGCAAGATTTGTAACACTACACAGGTGCCAACAACTTTGTTTTTTTGATCAGCAAATTGTGAAATAGGTGAAATTTATTTTTAGGACTTTACATTTTCCAAATCATCTATCACTTTCATATTTACTTCCTATCCCCTGGTGCCTATTTAGACCATCCATTTTTACATCTGTGTTTCCTGAGCCCTTCTTAGAAGTGTCATGCTGAGTCCTTCCTAGGGGAGTAAAGTAGGCATTCTCTACGCATGAAATACTTGCATTCTGTTTTGCAACCACATGACATCCTGAACAGCAATAATACAGGGTAATGTGTTGGTCATTATTTGGCATGGTACTTAGTTGAAGGATATGGACAGAGAAGATCTTCATGAGCTATGCATATCCAGAACCATTCCCAGGAGGAGAGAGGGATGTTGAGCTGTTCTTGCAAGAAAGGGTAGAATCCAGCTGGGTTAACGTTTGGTTGAAGAAGGAATGGAACCTTCCAGCTAGGCTCTAACAAAAGATGAAGACAGAGAAGGAGAGTTTATGAGTTTTGGGAAATTAAAGGAGTACAGATTCTGAAGTCTTAAAATCTCAGAGAGAGATTTTCTGAACCCAAGACATGTAGGCGTATATGCCTAATCAGGAGGAAGTAGCTACAGAGGATAAGATGAAACTACATCCTTTGGCAACTTTTGCAAACAGGAATCCTAAGTCTCAGGAGGGAATGCCATGTGACAGGCAGGTAGAAAGTTTAGACTCACAAATTGGAATTTCATGCTTCCCTTAACTTAAGCAATACATAATGACTCCTTCCCTAAGGTATATTTCCCCTCAACTAGGAAGGTGGTATTGTGTAAGCAACCCCCTTCCCAGACTCATGGGAATCAAAGCAATGGGAGAGAAAGCCCTCTATTTTCCTATGGACACAAGATGAACCTAAAACATCTGTCTCCACCTTTCCGCTGTACTCCTGAATGTGTGCTGTGATTTCCTCGCATTTTAAATAAATTTGACAAGAAAAGAAAAATATCTCAAGAATTTAGTAGAAAATAGAGCTTCAGTAATAACTAGTAAGAACAGAGGACTGTTGAATTGAGAAAGTGAAGCCCAGTCTTGGGTCAAGTTGAGGAAGGTGGGGGAACAAAAGCAATAAAGGATGCTATAGCATTGAATTGGATAAGTATCATGGACAAAGGGATTAGAGGAACAATACTGAATTCTAGAGAACTGTTGATATATAATCTCTCAAGTTTACGGACTGAACAGATTTATGGGAAAGATAAGGTCAGATGATCTTAGGACTCAAAGCTTGGTTAGTGATTGTTGCATGGGATGGGGAGGGGAAATGGGAACCTGTGAGCAAACGGATGTCTTCTCATGGATAAACTTCCAAAGTAAAGCTTTACACTGTGGCCTTGTGAGACCTTGCTTGAAGTCCCATCTGCCCCTCTTTCAACCTATTTTGCTCTCCAAATAACTTTTTACATCAAGATTTCTGATTTAGGACTTTTGGGTTATAAGTAATAGAAACACAATATTAACAGACATGCAACAATTTATTAACCAGGGAATCCACTGAAAGATACCAATGGCTTTAGGAGCAATTGAATTCAGGAGGCAAAATATTTCATTCCTTGACTTGATAAAATGCATTGAATTTCTTTTGTGTGCTAGGTGTCAGCCCATATCTAAAGGCATAATGATAAGCAGAACAATTATTTTACAAGTTCATGAATGGTAGACTAAATGTATAGACTAAATGTATATCTCCAAAACTGTGATATAGAAATGTAACTCACAGTGAAATGATGTTTGCAGTTGGGGGCTACTGCAGGGTGATTATGACATGAGAATGGGACCCTTATGAATGGAATTATTTTCCATATAAAAGATATCCTAGAGAGCATTCTAACTCTTGGTCCTCAGAACACGTAGTGAGAAGATGGCCTGTGCAAGCCAGGGAATGAAGCCTTTACCAGTTGCTGGTCCTGATTCTTTGGCCTTGAACTTTCTAACCTATAACCTTGTCAGATAAAATTTCTTCTGTGATAAGCCAACAAACATTTGGGTTATAATACCTCAAATAAGTTACAAAGGAGTATGGACCAATTTGATTTGTCTTCAAAATTGAGTTTCCTTCTCTTCTCTCTTCCGTTCCTATTTATTGCTTTCTGTTCTCTTTCCCTCACCCTTCATCCCTCCCTGTCACAATTTCTCTCATAATCTGTTCTTTTTTTCTCTTGCTTATCTTCTCCCCTACATAGAGTAGCTAAGTGTCTCTTTGTGGGGTCTATTTTTGGAGATTACCTAATAGTGCAAGATTGATCTAATATCAGTATATAATTTCACCTATGATCATATAGCTGATTCTTACTAGTTTAGGTGTTATCATAAGCTTATCTGTTGGCCAGAGAACTTTGGTTGAGAATCAGGAAGAAATATTAAAGGGGTGCTGCTGGAAGACTATGCATAGAAGGATGAAAAAAAAAAGACTATGCATAGATAGAAGGATGAAAAAAAAATAGTAACCTGTTTTGTTCTCCATGAGCCAGTCCTTTGGGTGTAGTTCAGTAGAATATTTGTATTCTTACACTAATAGGCAGGGCCTGAAAGTCTTGCCAGTAACACCATGCTGACATGGTTACCTTATTTGTTAATTATTCTTTCCTCGATCACTGCTGATCTCTGGCAGAGAACTGTCAGATACATCAGCTCTTCCTTTTCTACCCTTTCCTCCTTCCCATCCTCACCACCACCACCACAGGGTTGAGGAAATACAAGTTGTGAAGTGATGATCACTATATCCTAATCACACAATTGCTTTATGGCCACTGTTCAGATTTCTTCTGTTCTAAAGAGATAATGCCTGTTTCTCTTCCAAAAGAAATGTTCCTAGAGAATAAAAAAGGAAATATTTAGAAAGTTCCACGTCCTCAGACTATGATTTACACATAATGTACTGGTATTGTGAAATGTTCAAGGTTCTCTAAATAACGGTGCTATTTGTAATGAAGATCTGAATTCTATAGGTGGTATTTGAGGGTAAGTGGGCAAACCTCCAAATACAATGGGATGACTGCTGGATCAATAGGTAATTTTTTCCTCCTCCCTCCTGTTGCCTAAATCATAGGTTTAAATGACAGCAGAGTGTGTTGAGGATGGAGTTCGCAGCACATTATTGCTTTCTTCCATTCTGGTGATTTTGACTTCCACTTCTTTAAAATGACAGCAATTTGAAGATGGGGCTTTTGATTAGCACCTCGCAATCCAATATATTAGAGTCACAGATAAATGTGTTGTTAAAATTCCTCATAGATTCAAGTTTGCAGATACCTTCAAGGAAAAGAATAACAGATGTCTGCCTTTTATAGCCATACCCTATGTATTTAATGTTGTGCCCTGAAACCTGGGTTATGTGCAAGCATGGATCTGATGGAAGCATGAGGATGGTAGATTTATGTTCTCAGGGTCGTTATGAGTGACTGCTTGTATCAGAAATATATTTAGATGGAATGACAGGCGAGGCTGTAACAGTATAAAAAAGAAATACTCATTTTCTGAGGTTTAAAACTTAGTATTTACAGCTGTGTGTTCACAGCATGTTAATATAAATATGTTACACATATTGTTAGTATTTTGGAAGTAATGATGGGAGACAAAGAGCGAGAATGAGTGAGCAAAAAAATTCTTGTCCAAAGTGGAAGGTCCTTTATTTTGTAAAGGGGCCAAGGGTAGTATTATAAATACACTGACTGACATAAAATGTTGTGCTTTTCTTAAAGACTAGTTGTAAAATCACAATTGGACTGAATGGCCCAGTCCTTCTGTTTAGGACTAAACTGAAAATGCGAATGCCTTTCCCACAACATCTGATACTTTGGCACACTAGATGTGAATTTAGAGCCAGAGGATGAGAGAATAATGCATGCCCTATAAACATCAAAATTGGGAAATGTGTTCCATTCCTTTTTATCAATTCAAGCTATGGATGCACTCTGTGTTTCGTCAAATGGCACGTAAAGACTAAAATAAATAAAGTTTAATCAACATGCACCTGCCTAGCACAGCAGATGGCAACAAGGAGAGATGCTGCAGCAGTGTGAGAGTCCTCCCGCTTGTCTTCTTCTTGTTTTAATAATGATGTTTATTAAATGGCTGTCTCTATTGCAGACTTATTCTCTGCAGGTAAAGATAAAGAAGACAGGTGAGGAGCAAAGCCAAGACAGCCACTCAAAGGCTGCAGACAGCAGTGACAGTGGAAATACTCCTCAAACTGAAATTTTCTTGATAACCTTTGAAGAAAAATACATGAAACTGTGTGAGACATGAGCAAAGCCCTTTGGAGGTGGTTTAGATACGGAGTGGAAGAGTCCCTGCTCTGGGTGTCTGAGAGGTCAGGGAGATGCTGCTGGCAGAGTGACCAGAATCACTCCACCTCTCTTTGCCTTGCTGTCCTCCTCTTCGGTGGGAAGGAAGGAGGAGAGACAGCTGACACTGAGTGCAGAAACTTGCCTGGTCAGATACTGTGCCAGACACCTTATAGATCCTATCCTTAAACAGTTCCATAAAACACAGAATAATCCATATTTTTGAGATTAAAAAAAAAAACCCTGCAAGCTCCCAGCCCTTTGTGCAGAGCCATGACAGTAACCATGGAACAGTGAAGTGCTGAGCAGCAAGTATGTGTTCTGCTGATTTCCCTGGTTCCTTCTGTCCTTGGTGCTTTGACTTGGCTCGAACTCCTGCTAAGGCTGGAGGCAAGAGAGGGTGCCAGGTCACTCAGATAGTTATTGGCCAACAGTGGTTACCAACTAGTTTTGTTCTCTTCTGTTCAGACAAGGTGAGGAGTAAGTGGCTTCATACCTTACATCATGTTATGATCAGTTGATGATGTCATAAAGAAAACTTAGGACTCCTTTCATATCAGCCTGTTAATCTATTGTTACTTTCTAGAGTTTGGAAGATTGCCACATGGATAAGTATTCTGGAAGATTCCCTAGGAAATAGAATTTGCTCTTAATGATCAAATCATTGATTATTTAACAAATACACCTAAAAACCCACATGAAAAAGACTGAGCTGAGGTTTCTACTCCTAAAGAATTTCCCAGATTAGTTATTTAAAATGAACTGCTTCAAATATTCTTTCCTTAAAGAGAAACAACTTTTTCAGGCATTCTGGTTTTTGGCATGATTTTCTAATGTTATCTGCCTGAATAGAGAAAGCAAAGTACAGGTGATCCAAAAATAGTTTCTAAATCAGTTCTTTATTTTTCTCATGGCAAAAATACTTTTCTAATTACCCTGAGTACAATTAATGTCTTCTATTGTCTTCAGCACATTGACATTATGATTGATTGTCCTGCTAACCTTGTGTAGAAGACAGAGCCTTTATTGTGCTATCCATTGTGCTTCTGAGAAAACAGACATTAAAAGTTGGGGGCAAATCGTTAGTTTAAAATCACAGAGCCTCATAAAATGGGGCTGATACTGGGATGGGATTGCATCTGTCTTGTCTGTCACCTCCTGGATGACTGCTTCCTGTCCAGTTTAGTGTGAGGATTTAAGTTTATGTCTACGCTCAGACATTATTAATGGGCAGAGGTGGCTTGCAAAAGTCTTCATTTCTTTTTGTGCAAATCTGACTATTGGTTGGTATTGTTATGTCTATAAGCATACCTTATTTTTTTAAACAGGAACTAACAAAGAGTCCATGAGTTGACTCTTCTAGCCAGTATCCCAAATTACCTAAATTTTAATCCTGGCTCTCACAATTTGCTACTTCCTAATCAGTGAAAACAAATATGGCAGCCAAGTCCATTGCATTGCTGGGATTGCCTTCAGCCAAAGACCAAAGGACTGGGGAAATCAGCATTGCAAATATTGCATGACAAGAATCCCAACAACAGTGACTTGGAATACTGACATCTCCCGAGATTCTCTGGGCTGGCAGATGAAAACAGCAGCAGTAATTACACACCAAAGAAGTCTTTCTAAAACTGATGTCTACCGCTCATCTCAACAGATCCCTTGCAGCTATGGAGAAAGGCTGGCCCATTCTGCTTAATGACTTTTTCTTGTCTATACCTTAATCCAGTCCTGGCAGATCCTATTTCTTTATTTAAAATTGTAATGTTCTGTCAATTTGTTTTTATGTGAATTTTTAAAACTGGTGCACTAAGATAAACTGTATCTTGATTATGGAGTTTCTTGGTGCTCACTT
This sequence comes from Ochotona curzoniae, assembly GCF_017591425.1. Lineage (NCBI taxonomy): Eukaryota > Metazoa > Chordata > Mammalia > Lagomorpha > Ochotonidae > Ochotona > Ochotona curzoniae. The sequence goes on along the minus strand of NW_024466599.1, from coordinate 58,364,286 downwards.
AAATTTCCACCCTAAGGCAAATGACCCACTGTCACCAGGCTGGTTCTAACACTCATCTTCCCATTTATAGTGATGATGAAGTTACACCACTGCAGGACCAAATGAAGTATCTCATTTAACTCTCACTCAGTAGTTTGTATATCCAAATTCTCTTGGATTTTTTTCTTTTTTACATTGACAAGTATAATGATCCACTCTCCTGTCTTAGCCAGACTTGAAGCAAAACTATTGATTGTGAGTTACGTCTTGATCACACTAATCAATGGAAAGGGCAAGCGAGTCCTTGAGTCTCAGGAATGGTCGGCACCATTTCAGAAATGCTCCATGGTTTAATTACCTTTATCTTCTTCTTTGTAAGGATTAGGTCAAAGAGCAAAGGAACAGATTCTGGGTGCAGAACTTGAGGCACATGAATAAGGAGAGGTCTGGCGTGGAAGTCATGCCTGGTGTGCCAAGCACTTGCCTGGAAGTGATAAAGTGAAACACTGTTCTCCACTGACTATTGTTTTCTGAGAGCTACTTGTATTCCAAAGTTGTAAACATTTTTTTGGTCTTGAAGCACAATGCTTACAGTTACAGCCTCTTGTGGAGAAGTGCTAGCTTGAATCTTGCCTCATCCACTTCTGCTCAGACTTCCTGCTAAACTGCCTGGGAAGGCAGCAGAGGATGGCACAAGAAACAAGGACCCTGCCACCCATGTGGAAGACCAGGATGGAGTTAAGGCTCCTGGCTTCTGTTTGGCCTAGAACTGGCTTACTTCACACTCTCTATCTCGTTTGCTGTCTCTTATTCTTCCCCTCAAATAAACAAGTAATAAAAATATGAATATATCTTTCAAAAACTTGTATAAGGTTGGGACTAGTGTGACACCAGCCTCATATAGATGTGTGTTTGGATCCCAGTTCCAGCTGTTCCACTTTCAACACAGCTCCTTGCCAATGGACTAGGAAAAACGATGGAAAATGGCACAGCTATTTGGGTCTTGCCACCTATTAGGAGGCTCAGTTGAATTTTTAGCTTCTGGCTTGCCAATTCTTGGTCATCAGTAAACTAACAAAGGGAAAGTCTGTCTGTCTGCTGTTACCTCTCTCTCTCCCTGTTGCTCTGAATTTCAATATATAAATGAATCTCTCTTTTTTAAATTGTAAAATGTTAACTAGTTTATTTTAAGCTCCTTCTACTTGCAAACCTTAGTGAATACTTCTGAAAGACTGTATGAGCTAGTGTATGAATGTGTGAAAGGATGGTGGTAATTTATAGGATTTTAGATGACTTAAAGTACATACATATATGGGTTTTTTTTAAAAGTTATTTCAGAGGGAGAGAACAAAGACACACACACACACATTCAGAGAAAGAGAGGTCTTATATGGTTGCCTACCTCTTCGGTACCTACCACAGTTGTTGCTGCTAGGCCAGAGCAGATGCCAAGAGTCGGAAAGTAAATGCTGGTCTCTGAAATGGATGGTGGAGAATCTGTTGCTTGAACCTTCAACACTGCCTTTCATTGACTGCATTAGGAGGAAACTGGAGTCAGGAGTGGGAGATGGGTATTGAACTTGGGTACTCAGATGTGTGATAGAGGTGTTATTGTTGACATCCTAGTCATTAAGCTAAATCTCTATGCTTGGTTTGGACTTTTTAAAGCAAACTCTATGGAGTTACATATCAGATATATCAGATGTTTGTTCAGAAAAGTGGTTATTTAAGAAAATAGCAGACAAAATTGGGTACTTTAAACTCAGTTGTGTAGATCTGATCGCTATTTATCAAGTTATGAATTCAGTATTTTGTCTGAAAACAACTATTTGAAAGTCCATTGGATGGTGATTTTTATAGATGCCCAAAACACACTGGCCATTGTAGATAAGTGTGAACAGACATCTCATTTCATCATATATACAACTAACCACAGAGACCTGCATAGTTTGAGTGACTGAGTAATGAGCAAGAAAAGATCTGCCACAGGTATCAGAGGTAAATAAAAGTGTAGAGCTACTGAATAAAGCTGAGAAAATTCAAATAATTTTGATTTGGCACTTTTTTAAGGAAAAAAAGGTTTTTTTTAATTGGAAAGGCATATTTCCAGAGAAAGAATAATCTTCCATCTGCAGTTTCACTCACCAAATGGTCGCAACAGCTGGAGCTGAGCTGATCCAAAGCTGGAAGTCATCAGGCAGGTGAAGGGGTCCAAGCCTTTGGACCATCTCTGCTGCTTTCCCAGGCATTAAACAGGTAGCTGGCTGGGAACTGCAGCAGCTGAGACATAAACTTGTGCCCAAAATGGATGTCTTTGCTTGTAGGTTGAAGATTAGCGAGTTGAACCATAGTGCCAGTTCTTGATTTGGTGCTTTTTTTTACAGATTTATTTTTATTATTATTTTTTTTTATTGGAAAGGCGGATATACAGAGAGGAGAGACAGAGAGGAAGATATTCCTTCCGATGATTCACTCCCTAAGTGAGCACAACGGCCGATGCTATGCCAATCCGAAGCCAGGAGCCTCTTCCGGGTCTCTCACACCTCCCTGGGTGCAGGGTCCCAAAGCTTTGGGCCGTCCTCGGCTGCTTTCCCAGGCCACAGGCAGGGAGCTGGAAGGGAAGCGGGGCTGCAGGGATAGAACCAGCGCCCATATGGGATCCTGGGGCGTGCAAGGCAAAGACCTTAACCACTTGTGCCACTGCGTCGGGCCCAATTGGGCGCTTTTTGAAAATGATTTTCTCTTAGAAGGGAGAAAATTTTAGCCATAGTTGCTAATTTTATTTTGTTTAAGGGTTACTGTATTTGAAATTCAGAGTTACAGAGAAATGTCTTCCATTTGTTGGCTCAATCACAACATGTCAGCAATGACCAGAGCTGGGCCATACTGGAAGCCAGGATCCAGGAGGTTCAACAGATTTTCATATGGGTGGCAGGTGGCCAGTCACTTGGGCCTTCTGCTACTTTTGCGAGTTAGCAGGGAGCTAGATAAGAAGTGGGAGTCCAACTGGTATCCATATTTGGACGTGTTGTATCTGCTAACTGTCAATACTAACCCCTCTATTTGCAGATTTAAAAACATAAAAAACTTTCTGTTTTGTCTGCTGTTAATTGTTTTTTCACAGCCACCAAAAAGAAAAATAAAATAAGAAATCAGTGCAAGTTCCAAGTGAATAATTTATAAAAGAGAGATTTTCATTGTTGTTTGTTTGGGTTTGGTTTGTTTCTTGATTTTTGGCTTCTGTCTCTACCTGTTAAAATCAGAAGGGAAAATTTGCTCATGACCTCTAGCTCTGGGATGCTTGTAAATACATTTCACAGTTTATTATTATTATTATTTTTTATTACAAAACAGACATTAGGAACACTATTTTCTAGAGAAGTATCCCTTTAATATAGAAATTGTAATGTGAGTTATATAATACCAACAGAAAGTTGAGAATTTTGGTGTTTACCTAGAATCTTTTCTATTTAATTTTTGTCACCTTGGTTATATTTTACTCAAAAAGCACAGAATAGAGAGCAACAAAACATTTGTATTTGAAGGCAGAAGCAAAGTGTTCTTTCTGGGTGTCGTTGCTAAATGTCAGGGAAGGTAAAAATGAATACACATGGACTTGAATATGAACATGAATGTAAGCATTCTGAGATTAGATGGCCTTAGATCAATTTTAATTTGTATCTCAAATGAGATAAAACAGCTTTACCATCCAAATTATGTGAAGTCTGTAATGAAAAGAATCTGTGGGGCCTGGCGCGGCACGGTGGCACCAGTGGTTAAGGTCCTTGCCTTTCACGCCCCAGGATCCCATATGGGCGCCAGTTCTATCCCGGCAGCCCCACTTCCCTTCCAGCTCCCTGCCTGTGGCCCGGGAAAGCAGTCGAGGACAACCCAAAGCTTTGGGACCCTGCACCCAGGGAGGTGTGGGAGACTCGGAAGAGGCTCCTGGCTTCGGATTGGCATAGCATCGGCCGTTGTGCTCATTTGGGGAGTGAATCATCGGAAGGAAGATCTTCCTCTCTGTCTCTCTTCTCTGTATATCTGCCTTTCCAATAAAAAAATAGTAAAAATAAGTCTTTAAAAAAAAAGAATCTGTGGGGTACAGGGGTGCGGGTGCCACTGCAAGGGGATGTCTGTTGAACTCTAAATCTCACATGTTTTTCTGAGCGTATTTTTAATCTTTAATGCCTTTAGTTTCATATTTTATAAATGAGAATTATTTCTTTTTTTCTTAATAGACTGGAAGGAAAGAAAAAGGAGACCCTCTAAACATTGCGATTGATAAGATGACCAAGAAAACAAGAGATCTCAGGAGACAGGTACTGTTTTTTTTTGTTGTTTTTCTTGTAAGCACATAGTACCTAGTAATGATTTCCAAAAACCACCTTTGAGCTGATGTGCAGGTCGCTGTTCATTGTGAAGTGTTCATAGGTAAGAAAACATTTCATCGGCAAAGTAGAGATGGGTGAGCAGAGAGGTGCTGGCAGGAAGGAAACCACGCCCAGAGGTAGCCTGTTACTGCACAAACACTTCCCAGGGTAACATCTTTATTTATTTATTTTAACATTTTGATAATCTTTACATAGTTAATGAGGGTAAAAAGGTTCAAGGGCTACAGGAAAGTGGGTAAGACTATTATTTTTTCCATATTGTTTCCTTGATGTTTAAAGAGGGGTATTAAGGGAGAAGGCCCACCCAATTTCCCACCCTCCCCAGGTCCCGGATGTAGGTTATGCTTTGAGGTTTTTGCTCAAGTAGATTTGATATTTCAACAGTTATGAATCGCTGCCAATCTTGCCACTCCAAGCACTATGAGGTCCTTGAAGAATCCACTGGTTGACATAGTCCATCATAGAGTCTCTGTTTGCCCCGTATTTCACTGCCAATATATGGCTGAGATGGTTGGTTGACCTGTTCCATCTTCTCTCTTTTCTTGGTTAGGGTTCTGAGTCCAGCATTTTGATTGGGGAGATCTCCAAAGAAACTTTGTCTGAGGTGTTCTCAAACCAGATTCTTGTATGTGCTAGCAAGTATAGGGCCCAGCACAGTCCATCGCCCTGATCAGCTGGTGGTTGCAATTGCTGGGTTGGTTCTGTTTTCACTTCCAACTTCCACTGGAATCAATGGGTGTTGCAGTCCAGCCTGGTTCTGCCCAGCACATACTCGGCCCTCGCATAAACCAGTGGGAGCTGCAGCCTAGTTGGAGCGCCCCACAATAACCCCCACCAGGCCCGCCCCCTACCCTGGTTTGCCAGTATGTGTAGCAGTAATCCAGTCTGTCCCACACCCCATTCCACCCCAGCCGCTGTCCTAGTTTTATGCCCCCCCATGGAAGTGGAAACCCAAGAGGGATGAGCCCACTATTTCCCTCTGAGGCCTCTCCCACTCCCAGATTATGCACTTTCCAGATAGTTCTGTGGTTTGACTTCAGAACTAGCCCCCAGTGCCAGCTTCCGCCAGCTGATGCTGTGGCTAAGCCCAAACAACCCTCACCCACTCTAGTTTTGTTTGCACCAGTAGGAATAATCAGCCCAGCCTGGCTTTTGCTTGATCTAGTCCACATGAGACGTACAGGTACTGTAGCCCTGCCCAGTCTGGTCTGCCCCCACCCCAGCCCATGCTCTCCTGTGGGAGTAGCTGTCCAGCAAAAGAACCACCCCTTAATCCCCTGCCAGCTCTGCCCCCTCCCTTCCTTGTTCTCATGCTTGCTGGTTGGGCACTGTGGTCTTTTCCGGTACTGGCTACCTCACCTTGGCATTCCGTATTGTGCACTAGTCTTTGTTGCGACCGAACCTGGCTCGACCCACACTGTTCCTGTGCTTGGATTTGCCGGTGGATGATGTGGACATATTCAGCCTGGTCTGCCCCCGACCCCTGCCAATTGTATGCCAGTGGGTAACTTTCCATGGCCTGTTCTGGGCTGTTTCCTATCATGTTTCTTGCACTTACCTGCCGGGTCTGTGTCCTGCCAGAGGAGTTGCCCAGACTCCTCCATCAGAACCTCTAACAATGCCAGGTTTCATGCTTACCAGTGGGTCCATGAGCCAGCCCTACTCAGTCCACCTCCTGTCATAACAGGAACTGTGGTTTTTACTGACTGGCCTTCAGCCGAAACTGGTTCTTGCTGTTGGATGTTTCAGCCCAGCCATGGTTTGTCCATACCCACATATGGCTCGCACATGGTTCATTAGGGAGTTGAGACCTTGCCCAGTCCATCACACATCTATCCCGGTCCTCCAGGACACTAGAGGGTGTTGGGTTCTGGCCCAGTTTGGTGCATCCAGTCCCAGTCCACACTTGTGCCAAGGGAGACTACAACTGTTTCCAGATCAGAACGCAGCCCCCATTCCAGGCCACACGCCCCTTGGTAGGAACCTCAACCCAGCTATGGTTGTCCCCTTAGCTCCCCAACCGGGTCTATTCCCAGCCATAGATCACATGTATGCCAGTGGTTACTCTGACTCAGCTTGGCACAGCCCCTCACCTGTCCTGACCTCTGCTTTAGACACTGTGACTCAGCGTTCCTGGCTCACGCAGACCAGTAGGTACAAGAGCCTAGCTCGGCATGACCTGTTCTCTGTCCTGGTCTCTAGTTTTGTTTGTGGGCTAAGGTTTGCTCAGTCCTGCCTGATCTACCCTGTTCCATTACCAATTGAAACATTTGCCAGCTGTTGGAGCTACTTTGCCCAGCTTGTCAGACCCCCAGGTCTGGACCACATGTTCACCAGCAGGAGCTATGACTCATCAGGCGAGTTTCCCAAGTTCCTCCACTTAATCCACTCCCAGACCCAGTTCTCATACATGCCA